>NC_072820.1:7000000-7308571 GCF_027744805.1 Dunckerocampus dactyliophorus
CTGTGGCTTCCAAAGTCTTCCTCTTGTGCCAGCTATTCCTGGAAGTTCTACTCTCAGTCTCAGATGCTGTCCTAATATGGTTTGGGCTTGATCGCCGTGCCTGCTTGCTTCAGTGTTTCTAATATATTTGCTGCTGAAGTGCCACCGTGACGCAACTAAACTGTCAATTTTACTGGCATGCGACAGGATCGTTTTACGTCATTTTATGCAATCTATTGGTAATATTTTAGCCTGCACCAATGTTGCTGTGTAGAGCTTCATAAACGTACATTTTGGACAGTGTGGTTTGTCTTGGGGCGAGTTGCGTTTGTGTGGATTATCATTGCCTGGTGAAATTGAAGTTTCTTACAAGGGAAGCAAGCTCATTTAGCCCATCGGATGTTTTTATATTGTTATTGTGCAAGAAAGGTCTGAGGCTTGACTATATGTCATGGGGTGCTTTGTGTGTGTACTGTGTGGCAGTTGAAATAAACAACTTCAGTAACGTTTGTTGCCAGAGGCACTCCACAGTGCCTCCCAGAGGTCAAATTCTTCCACTCAAGTGACAAAACCAGACGAGGAGATGAAAGTTTAAAACAGTTGATTTATTTTACTCGACGAAAATTGACACCCCATATCACCATACTCCTATTTGACGTCTTAAAAAGGTTGCCCCACAGAATTTGGCGAGTACAGTACTCACTCGCCACTTCGCACTTTGAATTTTGTGGCTTCACTCGATCATGCTTTTTCAAAAATATATTATTTAATGAGTCATCTCCGTTTCGTGGTTGAATACAGCCTATTGATATGCATATTATGCAATTTGTTTTGCTAAATGAATAATTTTTAAGCATAAAAATGGCTAAATGAACTCAAATACAAGTATAAGGCATTCAAAGACATGTTGTGATATGTAGTATTCTACACTGGTCACTAGATGTCAGTAATGTTACATTGATGAGACATCAGTTATAGTACTGTACAGACACCGGAAGTAAAACAAGAACAACAATGCTGTCCTGTGAGTCTATATTATGTCTTATTTATTTCTAATATGTCTTATTTTCTCTCAGTATGTCTCCTATATTTTGTAATATTAGTGTAAAGGTAACTATAGGGGTGTTATTTCAGGTCTAGAAAGCTCTAATAATGCTAAACTGTATTTAGAAGGTCATAAATAAGTTTTCTATGCTCTAACTACGAAAATATTCAATTCATAAACAAGGAATCCAACTTTGTGGAAATTCACTTATCACGGTCGG
The DNA here is from genome assembly GCF_027744805.1 of Dunckerocampus dactyliophorus. Classification (NCBI taxonomy): domain Eukaryota; kingdom Metazoa; phylum Chordata; class Actinopteri; order Syngnathiformes; family Syngnathidae; genus Dunckerocampus; species Dunckerocampus dactyliophorus. Next base: position 7,001,245 of record NC_072820.1, read on the forward strand.
GTCTGGAACGAATTAACCGCAGTAATCGAAGGATTACTGCATAATACATTTAAAGGGGCAAGCACCGGAAGAATCTTGGTGTCTCATCTAGGGATGGGCCTTCATAAAGTAAATAATTGATTTGTTTCTCTTTTTCCCAGACAAACTAATTACCATACACTGTACAGTGGAACCTTTAGTTAAGTGTCATTAATCTGTTCCAGAAGTTTTGACTCAGTCTGAAATGTACTTTAACAGAATACATTTTTCCCATGAGAAATGATGCAAATCGTGTTCCGGACACCCAAAAATGTTAACGAATGACAGGGATAAATGAACATTTAAGTCACTTTTACCTTTACTGAAGAAATTCACTGAGAAAAAAGGCGATGGTGAGCAGCCAAGAGAAGAGAAGAGATATCCACTGGGACCTCATCTTCATACATTGCTACGAATTATTTCTTGAATTCAATTGTGTTTCTCACCTTTTTAATGAAAATGCTGGCACGTGCACCTTTTTTGGCCCCATTGTGGACTTCCGGCGTAACTGTGTTAGCAAAGAATTACAGAGTCAACTGCTGATGACATCACAGACGTTTCCATTTTGCAACGCTAACCGGGAAATGTACGCGAGCCGAGGCAAAATTATTGCGTACATTTTTTAAGTCAACCGAAAAAGACGCTCACCGGGGACTAACCGCTAACCGAGGTTCCACCGTACCGGTGGTTCTCACAGTATGATGGGCTCCACACACAGGAGGCGACAAACGATCGTAATTGGCGAAACTCAGCACCAATGTGTACAAAACCCTGCACACGGTGGGTGACGAGCGGCTGTGGCCAGCCACAAATGTCACACACACGGCAAGTATTATTATTTTTCCTCCATGTTTACCTGCGAGAGAGTACTGAGTAGCGTCCTGTCAATGAAACTCCTGTTGATTGGTCCTCGTCTGGGCAACAGCAATGAAAAGTTGAACATTTTTCAACTTTCTGGGATCGCGTCGCAAACCAGCCAGTGACCAAATTTAACATGCACAAATTTCATGCTTCGCTTTGTTGGACGAACACTTGCGACAATCACCCTGTCGCACAGGTTCCATTGGTATTGATGAGGCGGGCCTCTCCTGAGAGGTGCCAGAAGACTTGAGGGGAGACGCAGCAACTAAAATGAACGTTTACCTCAGTTGTTTGAACCAGGAAGTGCACACTGGCGCTGTTGCTTGGTTCTTCAGCTATCCTCGCTCAAATCACATCCACCCCAGCACTGTTCACCCGCTGGCATCTGCATGTAGACAATGCCAGCCCGTCTGTTGACAATAAACCCATCAACGAATATTTAATGTGCTTTTCCGTGCCCTTCCGTCACTCCTGTTGTTTACTCACGGCTTAAAAAAAACAAAACAAACCCTGACGTAATACTTTATAGCGGCCAATCTTTATTTCTTGGCACAAAAAGTACAAAATGTACGATTGCCTTTGGGTTTAAAGTGATTCCCTTGAGACAAGGGGTACAAAAATTCTTTACCTACCTGAGAATGTGCGATACTTTATCTAAAGCTGACACATTTTGAAATAAGTGACATTATATTTTATGTAACATTTTGGTTATGTAACCACTTTGAGGAAGGAGGGCTTGGGGGTCGTCTACAGTCATCTGTGTGAGAGTCAGGTCCTAATGAGAGACTTGTGGTTCTCAAACTGTACATTCCTGCTTGTAATTTATGTGACGTGTGTGTCTGTGTGTGTGTGTGTTTCTATAGGTCTGTTGACACTGTACATGTGTCTGGCTTCCTTTTTCGCTCTACGATGACTTGGCACGTAGCCCACATCAGTCATCTGCAGTGAAGTCAGTCATTTTGGACAACTGATGGGATGGTTTTATAAGCGGCACAGTGACAGGGAGCATATTGTAGCCCCCTTTGCGCACCCTCTTTATTACCGTCTGCCAAATGCCTTACTGACCTCACAGCCATCAATTGTCAGGGAACATCTTGTCCTGAAGGCAAGAAGTAAAGGGAGAAATAATTGGGTCTATAAAAGCAATGGAGTTCTTTCATATCTCCTGCTACGCAGGCTGACTCATCTTTTTAATGCTTAGTTCAGCTTGATGTCAATAAAAATTCTTACAATCTAGTAGGAATTAGGAGCAACTAGGCTGGTCTGCAGGAAAAAATGATCCTCCCAATTCAGCCACATGCATCTTTAGTGGAGCATCTACTGCCATGATGCACTTGCAGCGTTCAATTTGTAACCAGTAGAGGGCAGTCAATGTTCATATTTGTACGAAAGAGGGCTTTGACTCAGTTCTTGCTTGCTGGTGCAATTCCCTTGTTGCAGTGTTTAATATATTAGCATGCGTTATGATTTTTTTTAATATTTAATGTTCCAATTTTTTTTGGTCACAATTCCCTTTTTTTGTTGTTGTTATAATCCACTTAAGGCTGATCTGTAGACATTCTGTAGGCATTTTAAGGCCAGAGCACAGAGGTGCACGGACCCTCTTGGAATTGCTGAATTTCTTTTTCGGGCTCGAGCCCTGATGTGCAAAGGCCCTCTTGAAACTGCTATGTTTATTATTATTTTTAAATTTATTTATTCCACAACTTTTCATGCATTTTTGAGTGCCTTAACATGCATGAAACGTCACCAAAAATTGCAAGCGCGCCTGGTTTGGCGAAAAATTGATTTCTGGGCTCCCGAACACAAAACCCAAAACTCAGTCAGTAGCACCCCTTTCAAACTTCGAAAAAATGTAGCCCCTGCCACCAGTTATACAGATGGTCACAAAATTTGGTGGCGATATCAATCATGAACCATGCAGAAAAAAAGTCTAAAGAACCCATGTTGCAAATCAAACAGGAAGTCAGCAATTTTGGGCAAAAACCAGGGATTGTATTTCGACAAACTGGTCCTAGGCACATTGACCAAATTGGCCCAAATGAAAATCATGCACACTACACAGACAGGCAGTGTTCTATCGCAAAGGATTTTAGGCTGTTCCGTAAGATGTGGGCGGGACATGGCAACAAACTTTGATGATCAATCAGACAATTCGCCACTAACCTGTAAACGTTAATAACTCAGTTCCACAAGGTCAGATCTTCATCATAATTACTGATGAAGAGATCAGTACATATGATGAAGGCGACACCTTGAAGCGATACATATGTCACTTCCTGAATTTGTCTCAGCGCCACCCAGTGGCAGCATGTGCATGTCCTCTGACTTGCGTGAACCCTGAGATGCGTGGCGGTGTGAGGGCCCGTTCAATGCTGCTTGCAGCTTGAATTACTATTTTTTAATTCTATATATTCTGCAACTGGTCTTGCATTTTTTGAGGGTCTTAACATGCATGAAAACTCACCAAAATTTGCAAGTGCGTCAGGTTTGGCAAAAAATTGATATTTCAGCAGTCCTGAAAAAACAAAACTGACTTAGTAGCGCCCCCTTTTTAAATTTAGCAAAAACTAGCCCCCGCCACCAGCCATTCAGCCTCTTTCAGGGGCAGCAGTGGTTCAGGAGGTAGAGCAGGTCGTCCAGAAACCGGGAGGTTTGATCCTTTCTCCCTCCACCCAGCCACTCTCGTTGTGTCCCTGGGCAAGACACTTAACCCACACTGCTGCCCACACTGGTGTGTGGATGGAAATGTTTGGTGGTGGTCGGAGAGGAATTGGCAGCCACGTTTCCATCAGACTACCCCAGAGCAGCTGTGCCTCCAGATGTAGATTACCATCACCAGTGTGTGACTGAGGAGTGAATGAATAATAGGTTGACTTCATTGTGAAGCGCTTTGGGTGCCTTGAAAAGCGCTTTAAAATCGAATCCATTCTTCTTCTTCTTCTTCTTATTTAGTCCCAGTAGGTGAAGGCAGGGCTGCTAGTGAGTTGATACGCAGAGTTCAAGTCCGCCAGTTTAGCGTTAGCACAAGTAAGCGTCGAGAGCTAACTTGAATATGAATGAAGGCACAAAAGCGATGGTTCGTAAGCCAAATGCCGTCTTTTTTGTCTTTTTTGAAATACTCTTGAGAAACTAAAGTTCATTGCTTTTGATACCATGTACTCATATTATTATGCTATATTATTAATGGAAAAAAAATGGTCTCAAAAAATGTTGTCAATAATATCTATTATTGACAATAATTTGTAGGACAATTATTGTCCAGCACAATTTATCATGACAGGCCTAGAGGGAACATTGTTCATACCCCAGAGAGTTTGTTTTTTTTAAATATTGTGTTGAAAGCTTAGTCACCGTAGTTGCATTTTGTTTTAACGGAGGAAATAAAGAACTGCAGTTTTATGGGTTAGTATTAATCAAAATTCATATTCAAAGACACAATAGACATCATTAGATATGTTCAAAAATCTTTTGAGAGCCAATAAAAGGGTTGCATCAGTAGTTGTACCTTTTTACAAAAATAATAATCAGTTTTTTTTTAGTTTTAGTTCAGCAATAAGCTTAATATTGTGGTGTGCAGGGCAAGAAGTAATCTTACACTTGCCTCACCTCCTCCTCGATCTCCTCCAGTCTGGGTCATATTTCTTGATTCTAAATGCGGTCCCACTTGCCCCCCAGCCCCCATCCCCACGCTGCTAAATGCGTCTGTCTGCTACCGCTGAACTCTTTCGGTCACTGCCCCTGGAGCGATCGGCGTCGGCAGACAAACCATGCCGTGTAGATTTTCCTACAAAGTTCCGTGCTGTCCCGCCGACCCCACCCAGGTGGGCACGGCCGGCCCGCTGCTGTCCCATCATCCTCGCCGCAGGTAACGGGCCCGCTTCTCGTCCGGCGCCACCACCGGAAACATTAACGGCTTCAAAGTTGTCTGAGTATCAGAAATTGATTTCTACTTTTAGGATTTATGGCTCGGGATGTGTTTGATCTGTGTGGCTCTCACCACAGAACACACACACACACACACACACTACAAGTATGTTGTGTTGCATGAGCCTGGCCCACATTTCAGCTGGAAAAGCACATCTGACCCCAGACTTGTAACTGTTTATATGTGAGCCTTTGCAGAAGTGTCAAAGATGCTGTTTTTTGTTTGCATTTCATTCATCCTTTGTGCTTGTGGATCAGTGTGATCAATTCTAACCTGTGATATCCTTCTTTGTTACAGTGCCTCTGGAACCAATGTTGTTGCCATTGATAATAAAATAGAACAGGCAATGGTGAGTACACCCTTTTTTTTCATTTTTGATAACAATTCAGCCTTTTTAGAGGTCTGTGCTCAATTAGGTGACATTCTAGTCATATGTGGTCATTGAAATATTGCTAAAATAACACGTCGAGTGGTGTGGTAGGGTTTCTTTGTTTCAGACATGCTTATTATTAACAAGTTACGTTTGCACAAGTCAGCATGTCCGAAAGGGAGTAGGGAGAGGCAGAGCTTATTTAATAGGGGCGTGCGGATCAATACTTTTGATACTTCAGTCATTTGCGGTAATGTTTGTCTGAAACGTTGAACGATGACCAATCATAAATGGAGCCATGTGTGAATTGTGAATAAAGATTTCATTCTTATAGTCATTCTTAATAATAAATCATTTATTTGAATGGTTTTATTGTTTGTACTTATTTTCTTTTTTTTATTGTTTACTCATATTTTATAATTTTTGATTAATTTTCCAAGTTAATTTATTCAAATTGATAGTTTATTTCATTGATAAATTAATTAAATGAAATACACAACTTTTTTACAATTCACCAGACACATTAGTTGAATTTGCACAAAGTATCCTATCGTTATCGGCGATACCAGCCTGAATTTTACTCTGTATCGGATCGGAAACGAAATCGGCGGTATTGCTAGCAGTTTGTCACTTAAAGTTCATTTAAAGCCATTTTCTAATCAGACCAGCAAGCGGTTGACAGTGCGTCTCTTACACAACACGAAAGCCTGGGCTGCCGGTCACGCATGCTCCGTAAGACCACCGTGACTGAAGACGAGAATGGACGTAAATAGTAGCGATGCGTACTTTATAGCGATCTATTTTATCTTATTTATTATGTATTAAGTAAAACTAAGACAGAAACAACATCAAATTAAAAGCACAAAATGAATACAGACCCACCGTCCACCAGTATGAGCCTGGAGTTAGTCTTTTGGAGAGAAGATTATCCGTCGCTGTTTGCTAACATGAATTAAGTTGAAGTTGTGCACAAGTCCAACAAACAAATATGCACATCAACACTCAGTAAGGTCATGAAATCTTACCTTTATGCATTCCCACGTAGTATCAGCATTTGGTAACAAATATGAGGTGAAAGAAAAATGTGAGAAATACAGTATAGTAGTCGATCTGTGCACAGTGGCAGAATGTTAGATGGTGAATTTAAGGGCCGTCGAACAAAGTGGGACAGGTCAACAACATATGCAAAACTTTGGGATTTCTAACTGTGTATTGTTTTTGAAAAAAAAGAATGTGCCATAGTTCCAAAATTGATATCAATTTACGTACAAATTTTACGTAGTTATTTAAAAAAAAAAAAAAATCATTATGCCTGAACGATTGGTTGGTCGGGGACTAATATATGATGTGCTCTCTCTTTTTACTTATTTGAAAATACTGTATGAATGCACTTTTACAGAATTGGCTTCTTTATTTTGTAATGTAAGATTAACGTCCACATCAACAAACATTAACCGTAGAATCAAATCCAATCATATCGTTTGTACACTGAATCGAATCGTATGGAATCATTCTGTCATCATTCATTTAACTCATTCAATCCCAGCCATTTCTCAAAAGACAACCCTCCAGCACCGGCCATTTTTGACTATTTTGACTGGTCTTTCAAGGCACACAGAATATTGTGTTTTATGGGCTAGGTTCCCAAAGTGGGGTACGCCAGTTGTCTTAGGGGTACGTGAATAAAAATGAAAAACAAATAGCGCCTAACTCTCAGAATTACGAGTGCTCCTGAACACCTCACGGCGCACCAGAGCAGGAAGGAGACGGAGCGTGAAGTTGTCCGTTGCTCTCCGTGCATCGTAACAACAAAATAAGCAAGTTTGATGATGGTTTTGTGCATTAAAAGTGTTTCATCTTGACGATTTCATTTATACTGGTGTTCCAATTAATCCCCACAAGGCGCAGCGGTGAAAACCTGTCACTGCGAGCGGGGATTCGCCCGAAAATTAGGCTTTATCGTCGGTTGTATGTATTTTTGTATTTCAGATACAATTCAGAAGGGGGTAGTGGTTCTTTTAGAGTTGGGACACCATGGAAAGATTGCGGTCAGTTAATGGACACTTCATACTCAACAAGCAGGATCAAAACTAGCAAAATGCTATCGGTGCGGAGCTAGCTTGTTTCTAAGGATGTCGCATTCAGGTGCGTCACGTAACTCCTCGGGCGCAAGTTGCCGCTGCATTCACGGACACTTAGAAATCACAGGAAACACACCCAGACTTGCACATGCAGCCCAAATCAGGTGATATTTACAAAAAACAACCACTTGTTGCTCGTAACAGTAAGACAATGTTACAAAATGTTCGACTTATAACAGACATCAATACTGTCGATATCGGGCTGATACTGTTTTGTCATGAATGTTCAACCTTCCCATTCAATTTGGTATGAAATGAACATGCAGAATTTAACCATAGCCATCACGAGTGGACAAATTCAAGCCATTCAAATGGAGGATGCCAACATCAGAGTGGAATAAAAGATATGTAGCATGATTACTTATCTATTTATCAGTGCTCATGCCAAACTTTTATCCAAATGTCACAATGCCAATTACACACCTTTTGACCCGGAATTACTATAAAATGAATGAACCAATGAATTATGTTGAATATTTCAAGTTAAGATAAAAATGTTTATGTTTTTTTAAGTGTGCAGGAATGGGGGGGTATGTGGCCTCAGGTCAAATGTCTGAAGGGGTACGTAACTGTAAAAAGTTTGGGAACCACTGTTCTATGACTAGATAAGCATGGAACCCAACAAAAGAAAGATTAAACTCCTGTCTTTCATCAGGGAAAAAAAGTTTGTTTGTGCTTCTCTGGCGAGCCGCCACAAAGAAATAAATGTATGGGGAACACTGTCTAATCCAATCTGTGGTTGTAAAACACCAAATATCTTTCATTTGCCGCCAGGACCTGGTGAAAAGCCATCTGATGTACGCCGTGCGTGAAGAGGTGGAGGTCTTAAAGGAACAGATCAAGGAGCTCTACGAGAGGAACTCTGTGCTAGAGCGAGAGAACGCCGTCTTGAAATCTCTGGCCAACAGCGAGCAGCTCTCGCAACTCCCTGCCCAGCCACATGCTGGCTCGGGCGGGCCGCCGCCGCCACCACCACCTTCGCAGCAGCAGCAGCAGCAGCAGCAGCAACAACAACAACAACAACAGCAAGGACTCAGCCAGCCTCTGCCGCCTGCCGGGCCGCTGCCTCCAGCGCAGCCTCCGCTTCAGCACCATCCGAAGGCCCCGCAGATGCAGACTCCTCACCCTCAGCTTGACCCAGGCCAACAGCAACCCAGCGTCACCTCAGCTTGAAACCTCTCACGGACGCAGACGAGGAGAAGATTATTACAATTAGTGTATGTGAAATTTACAGAGAAAAAAAAAAAAGAAGTTTAACTTTGTCCTCTTAGCCACCAGCTTGACCACAAAGTGCAGTGCTTGTATGTGCATGTGTGACTGATGTCGTGTGAATGTGTGTGCGCGTGCATCTGTACTGTGGGCCTTTCCAGTGTTAATGCAATCATCATGAGAGAGAATTGGGCTGGGTATGCGTGTGTATGCAGCGTATCAGGGATCTCGGGGCGGGGGAGGGGGGTTTCTTTTTTGAAACTTGGCTTGTTTTCCCTCCCACCCCCAACGTGCGGATGGATGGCTGCTGGGGTCCAAGCCTTCACATTGGTTGCTTGGACGAGACTGATGGAGCAGAGGATGAAGGGAGGGGTTTCACCTCACATTAAGGGACAAACGGGGAAAACGATTGTCAAGAAACAAAAAGAGTGATTTTTTTTTTAAAGATGGGTCAAAGGGGGCATTTTAGCCTTGCCGAGTCATCACCGTAAAGAAAACACGTCTGCTTTGTGGAGTGCCACCTCTGCCGTTACTTGTCCATCGACCCTTGCATCAGTCTTGAGTTCTGCTGTCAAGAGTTTTATTTATTAAAGGGCTGCTATATTCCTAAATTAGATTAAACCCATGCTCACAGTAGCCCTTTTTTTGTGTTTGAAATAATAATTGGCCAAACCTCCCAAGGGCAATGCTTTACATGTCGTTTAAAAGCAACATGGAATTATTACATATTTAACTCAAATTGCCAAGACTAGGTATGAGTGTATGTTATTAAATCTTAAAGGAAAACTGCACGTTTTTTGGAATGTTGCCCATCATCCACAATCCTTATGTGAGACCTGAACACACATGTCTTTCTAAAAGATAAAAACAGATGACAGACAAAAACAGCCAGCTTATTATTGCACGTGTGGGACATACTTTATTCCTCCTATAAAGTCGTCGGAAAAAGCCTAAAAAAGCGCCAACAACATTTACATATGATGTGACGTGCATATCAACCAAGTTACAGAGATTTTGTGGTTATTAACATTGTTACGCCGATCGAACTACATTACTGGCGTATTGACACTTAGCCATACCACACCGGCTAGCGACTAGCTTTCACCACAGACTCGTTCGTAGCGCGTCGTCTTTGCGCTCACGCTTCAGACACGACCAAAACGTAAGGCTATATAGTCGAGATGTCGCAACTGCTGCTGTGTTTTGAGTTTGGAAAAGTTAAAGCTAGGTGTAGGCGTTCGTTTCTGCGGCGTTGCTATGTGAAATCAATGCGCCGAGCAAGGAGATCCGGTAATGCTTAAATGGCTGACATACACGAATTACTGTAAGTATTACATGTTATCATGAATGCACCTGTTACTACAGCGTGTATTAAAAAAAAAACATAAAACCCTGCTGGGGGTGTTAAGGCGCGGTCTTTGTGGGCGGCTTAGTTGTATCCCAATATGTGCAGTGGCGGAGCTACGCTTGGACACTCTCCGGCCAACCCCACGGCTAGGGGACAATTTTGACAAACGCGGCTATGTGGTGCAGAACATTAGTTCAGCCTGAATGCCGTTACCGCCTGGGCGCGTTTCACTGCAGCACACAACTTTCCGTGTGGAGGAGCTGTCGATAAAACCGCGTCTTAGGTAAGTTTTCCATGATTACTTTGGTGTTGACTTTGAATTAAATTCTGAAGCGTGATTCAGCACGTAAGTCTGTTAATAATGGAAGCTCTCTGTAGCACCATGAGTGGGTATGTAAACCAAGGAGCTTAGAGTTCTACTTCCGTATTGTGCCCCGCGCGGGTTTGGCCGCCATGATGGGGAGCAGAATCTAGAAACTATGAAAACATGTCTTCGGCACACTGCTTAGCTATTAATTGCTCTAATAGATTCTCCAAAAGCAGTGGCGGAGCTACGGGGTGGTCTCTGGCCAGCCAGACAATTCAGGTATCAACTTATTGCCACCCGTATGTGAGTAATGGTCTCACCTTGGCCACCCCAATAAAAATGTCTGTCTCTGCCACTGAATAAATGCACTGCTATTTTTACATCTTTGAAACCCACAGAAAAGATAGACGTGTGTTCATGTCTAACAGGGGTTGTGGATGATGGGCAAAATTCCAAAAAAGTGCAGTTTTTCATTAGAAGCCTTGATAGGTGATGCTTCACCTGCTGACATGTCCTTGGCTGAAAGTGAATTGGCAGTGCCGCACCTACCCTCCTCCCCTTTTATGGGGGGGCGGAGGGAAAGCTGTGAAATCATTCAATCTGCATTGTAACCAAAGATGCAAAGAGCTGTGTAATTTGATCTTTTTTTCCCCTCCTTTTGTGACTCCATCACAAAATATTTTTGTTGCCATTCAGCATGTTCTGTAACCTTCAAACCACTTTCTTACCTCATTTTTATTCAGCACTCTTATCCTAAGACAGTCTGTGAACAGTGGGGAACGGGGAGGGGCGAGGGTGGGGGCGGGATTGGGTTGGAAGAAAAAAAAAATGACAGCGGAGTTGGGCACCAGCAGTGAGGAAAAAAATACCCGAGTGTTACTGACACTAGTCACAGAAAATGAAGTGAGCCATGTTTTGTTCGTTTAAAATGGTGTTTGAATTTCATATGCCAATAGTTTTGTTACATTGCAAATTTTATTGTATTTAAATAAAAGCAATATTCAAATTCCAAAATGTTTGTATTTATTGGGATTTGATGTAACCAGTTGCAAACAATAAACCGATAAACATTTGACATCTGTTGATAAAAATTGGTTACACATGAGGCTACACAGTTTATGAAGAGAAAACCATTTAACTTCACTTGTAATCTTATTTGCAGCTAAAATCACATTTCTGGAGGAGGAAAATATATGAAAACATTCTTTACAAAAAAAGGTGACGGGTGCTATACAGAAGACAATTGTGTTGGAGACATTAAAAGTAACAAAAATCATCATCACTGGGGTTTTGTGCATTTTCCCTCAAGTTGTAACAAGCCATTACTGAGAAACAGTCCCAGTCAGCGCGTCAACAGGTGTGCCACCGGGGAGGACAAAGGGAGCTTCTTTGTGTTAAAACGTTTCTGCAGTTCTTGAAGGCTAATCCACAACAACAAATCTACTCCCTTTACTCCTCTGTGCTGTGGCCGTGCGCTGGTCTTTAAGGATACGGAATCTCTCGTTCAAGGTCATGGATGTCTGCTTTAAGAAGGACAAAATTAACAGTGAAATTATTATAAAGTCTGGAAAAATGTGTCATCCTACATACCGGTTTTCCCACACTGTTGATGTCAAATTGGAGAGGAACGCCTTTGGGTGTTTTCTTCTCCAGCGTTTCCGTGTTGTTGGCGGCTGAGCTGGCAGTCAGTGGGTGCAGAGTCCAAGCAGAAGGAGGCCTGTGGAGAGAATCCAGGTCTAAGCCCTTCGCTTATGTGTGAAGTGTGCGGAGTTACTCTTACTCAGGCTGAGTCATGGCTGCGGGGTTGTCTATCGATACGGTCAGCATTCCATTGCTGCTTGTTGATGTGCGCCACCTGGTGGATAAACAAAACGTGACAATTAACGCAGAAGAAATCCTTGTAATATAAATGTATGTATTTGCAGATGTCCCGTGGTAGGAAAATTATATTTAGATCTATATTTAAAAGACAAAGCTTTGTGTTGGTGTCAACATTTCAGCTTTTTTTCATTGTTTGCTGGGTCTTTTTTTTTCCCATACGTCCATTTTCCTCCGCTTATCCCGGTCCAAGTCGTGGGAGCAGCAGTCTCAGTAGGGAAGCCCAGACTTCTCGGTCTCTGGCCACCTCCTCCAGATCCACCGGGAGGACCCCAAGGCGCTTCCAGACCAGCTGAGAGACATAATCCAGCCAACGTTTCCTAGGTCTGCCCCGGGGCCTTCTCCCAGCTGGGCATGCCCAGAACACCTCACCGGGGAGGCGTCCGGAGTAGATGCCCGAGCCACCTCAACTGGCTCCTCTCGATGTCAAGGAGCAGCGGCTCTACTCTGAACCCCTCCCGGATGACCGAGCTACTCTCTCTCTCTCTCTCTCTCTTAGGGGGGAGTCCAGTCCAAACTCATTTCAGCAGCTTGTATCTTGTTCTTTCGGTAACGACCCAAAGCTCATGACCATAGGTGAGGGTGGGAACGTCTTTTTTGGTTTAATTTTATTTCTATAACGTGCCACGGGCCAATAAAAATGATTTGTGGGCTGCAAATGAACCAAACACTCACAGGCAAGTTCTGACGGGTAGCGTGTGAGGATTTAGCTTCTGAACCACAGCTTGCACCTAAAATATGAAGCAAACAACAATGAAGAGGGCTTTAAAACAGCGTTGTATTGACAAATACTTGGATTGCTAACCAGATACACACGTCCATCACCTTCAGTCCTCTTCTATAAAGAAATGTGGTCTGGCGGGCTTCTTTCTGCGTCTCATGCACAGGAGGGAGAGGTCTGCGTGAAAGCAACACAAAAAAAGAAGCTAAATCAGTGCCAATCGTCATATTTTCGTCTACTCTGTTATGTGACTGCTTCCCCATCAGACAGAAAGGTGTCTCACCGCCGTCGCAGTTGAAATGGTCTTTTGACTGATATCCCGTTTGGTGCCCCCGTCTGTGGCTTTGGCTGTCTGTACAGCTGCTTGTGCACGTCTGCCTTCCTGTACGGCAGCTGTGAGCGTTGAACGAACGACTGAGGTTTCTGTTTTCTTCTCTATAAGGTAAGACGTTATTTAGTCAAAGACTAAAGCATTTTCTGTTTTTGATTTCAACAAGCATGCGCAAACAGCACCATGTCGTGCAGGAAGTCACCTGACTGGGTCGTCTGAAGAAGGCTGCCGTCCTGCGTGCTGCCAGCCCGGTGATGACCCCTTGACCTCGCCGTACACCCGCCATGACCTGAAGTCTTCCTGTCCTAAGCTTAGGTGTTCCTCCTCTGAATACGCCACCTGTTGGAGTTAAATAACAGTTATGGGGGTTTTTGACAGCGACACAAACGAAAAGTTTCATACTGTTAACTTTTGTGATATCCCTTAGGACTGATGGGCCACCATTGCTGGGCCAAACTCTCTTTCCTTGCGATACAGAACCTTTCTTCCAGGCTGGTCGTTGGTTCGTGTTGGCTCTTCTCCTTTTTATCTGCTGCTCTTTTTTATTCAACCGAATTATGTCATCTGTCAAGAGTTAAACGAGGATTGAAACCCAAAATGCAACTAACTAACAACAATGGCTGACAGAAAGTGGTTGGCAAGAACTCGATTTCAAGCTAATGCTAACAGCATGACAAAGACCTCACCGAGGGACATGTCCACCTTATCGGGCATAACTGCGGGTTTTTTCCTTCCGCCAGGTGTAAAATTACGTCTGTTCATCCTGACATGCAGCACAGGTGACTCCAAAATTCCCGATCCAAAATTCGTTCCCTCCTTTTTAAGCAAAATTCTTGCGCTACTCTCCCCTAATATTATTATTACCCATGCGCGAGTTGTAGTTGTTGCATTGTGGGAAGTGTATTTCATCAGTGCATGCTGGTAGTGGATAGTGGGCGTGCCTGTGCGTATGGCGGCGTTCCATTCAGCTCATCCTGTTTCAGCCCGATTTATGGTCTAGTCACTGTTACTCTTTTTATTTTTAGCGGTTGTGAGGGTAATTTTTGGATATATAATATATATTTGTTGTATATACTTGTCAGAGCAGTTGTTCCGCCTTGTCCAACCGGTTCACGTATCAGTGTCTCAAAAAATAAACTACCAAATTATTCAACTGATAAAATATACACATATTTATGTATCATAACGTTGTAATATTTGATTCTAGACGTGTTGGAAAGCAGATCTGGTGGTTCTTTTGGGTGTCGTGAAGGAAACGAGGAGTCAAAGTTAGCTAAATAGAACGCTCCCGTTTTGTTACAAAAGCATCTCACCACGGTGCTCTCGTAACTGGTTGTGTAAACGTAAACCATCAGTACCATCGTGTACTTTCTGATATTTCCCGACTTTTTAAAGTCATTTCATTCAACTTAAATCAACTGAAGTCATTTCTTCCTGTCTTTTGTCGCTTTTCCCAGAAGCTTTATACCGTGTATGTTGCATTACTGTACAAAAAGGTAAGTCAGTTGTACTGACAAATTTTGAACGGAAGTGTGTAGCTTTGTCTTACAATTGTGGTTTGTTGGGTTGTTTTGTTCTTGTTTTCCATAGGTCAAGCTCATTTTACTCCATCGTGTCCAGGTCTTTCGCCAGTGGAACCGTCATGTCAGAGAAAAAGCGCAAAGCAACCTCTGCAGTTTCTGCAGAGCCCAGTGCTAAGCAGCAGAAGGTGGCTTCCGTCAAAAGGGAGAAGAAGGAGAAAGCAGCAGGGTGGCTGCAGGATCTTGTCCAACTGCAGAGGTCCAACAGCAAGGACATGGAAGTCAACAAGAATCGTATTCGGTTTATATCAGACACCAGGCAGACAAAAAAGGACTCAAAGGGTGTTCTGTATTGGATGCTGAGAGAACAGAGAGTACAAGGTTACTGCATAAATATCATCACTCATAATGTAACGACACAAAATGGTATCTTCATGTTTTTAACTTGTGTTTCGTGATCTTTGTTTGTAGATAACTGGGCATTGATCCACGCCCAGCACCTTGCCATGAAGGAGAGCCTGCCT
Organism: Dunckerocampus dactyliophorus; assembly: GCF_027744805.1. Lineage (NCBI taxonomy): Eukaryota > Metazoa > Chordata > Actinopteri > Syngnathiformes > Syngnathidae > Dunckerocampus > Dunckerocampus dactyliophorus. Next base: position 7,016,401 of record NC_072820.1, read on the forward strand.
TTGCATATTTGTGTCTGCTTGTTTGTCCCCAAATCAGAGCTGTCCACCCTGAGATACTACAGCTTTATGCTGAAAGGTCTGGAAGAAGTTGAAAAGGTAAAACAAATAAATAGATGATTGGATAGAACCGTGTACAACAACATATGGAAAAAAATGGTTGCTTTTGATTTGTTTGGATTGTGAAATGAAAATAGAAATAATGTGTTCCAGGGTGGAAGTGTTGCTAGTATAAAACCTTTAATCACTGCACATGAAATATTTTAATAAATCCATCATGTTATAGAGTGGAACCCACTTAAGTCAGTCCCGCTTATCCCTCATTTATCGCGGGTTAATTGGTCCCAGACCCGATTGTGATAAGTGAATTTCCTCAAAGTAGGATTCCTTATTTATAAACGGAATACTTTTGTAGTTAAAGCATTGAAAACCTTTTTACAACCTTTTAAATGTGTTTTCAAAATATCATTAGAACCCTCTAGACATGACATAACACCCCTATAGCAACTTTTACACTTGTATCACCCAATATATTAGTATAATAATAGAAAATAAGACATAATATCGGCTCGCACATGTTAGCATTGGGAGAGTTTCTTGTTTCTATGGTGGCTATTGTCTCATCAATGTAACATAATGTAACATGACTGACACTTAGTGATCAGGAAGAATACTACATATCACGTGTCTTTCAGTGCATTTTTTGAATGTCTTATATTTGTATTTTAGTTCATTTAGTCATTTTTTGTGCTTGAAAATGCTTAATTTAAGCCAAAAATATTTAAACATATCTATCCTGTAATGAACCACAAAACATGAATATATTTTGAAACACTGTGACAGTGTGAAGCCGCGAAATTCAATGAGCGAGGGACTACAGTATTCCTAAAAACGTCCCACTTATGTCAACATACATGGTTGACATCAAATTCGAGACCCAAAGCGTTCATTTTAATAAAAAATTATTCCGTATATCCGTAGTATTGTCAACATCAATATTGCTGAGCAGCGTTAAAACACAACCACTGTCTAGTTACGCAGCCTTTAAACATGCATACAGTGACTTCCAGTGCGAAATAAGCATCAAAATGAAAGCATTGCAGTGTTAATCTGGATTCTACCACAGCAATTCACAAAATTTCCTCATGAAAACCAAGTCTCTGTAGGGCAATGTGAGGGCAGGCTAGTGAGGGACATGGGAGTGAGGGAAACTATGAGTGTCCGCACCCTTAAGTACGATGACTGACAGGCACAACGCCTATAGAGAAGATTTCAGAAGTCACCTTGCATAAATATTTCATGCATTACAATTTGTATGTCCCCATTTTCTATGGTTGTCATCAAACTTCCTCTCCACTGGTACTCTTCGATATCAATGTCATCACCGCAGTCTTTGCCCCAGTTTTTTGTCTGTGAGTACCTGAATACCGTTCATTCTTCGCATCAAACAGGAATGCAAATCCTTAGACATCCAGTTCCATTTGCTGCACGGTTCTGCAGAGAAAGTACTGCCTGGCTTTGTGTCTGACCACAGCTTTGGGGCGGTTGTGACAGACTTCTCACCCCTCAGAGAGCCTGTTAAGTGCTTGGAGGATGTTAAAGAGAGTCTTCCAGATGATGTTCCTCTCATTCAGGTAAGTGCAATAGCTTGAAGATGAATCTGGCTGTTGTAATCTTCATAACTGTCATATTCATTTGATGCTTGATTGGATTTTACAGGTTGATGGCCATAATATTGTTCCGTGCTGGGTAGCGTCTCCAAAACTTGAATACGCTGCCAGGACAATTAGGGGGAAAATCACCAAACTCTTGCCAGAGTACCTCACTGATTTTCCCCTGGTTGAGAAGCATCCCCACAAAGCCACAAAAACTGCCAAAGTAAGTTAAACCTCATGTGATTTTCGGGGTGTTTTGAGATATTTATGAAGGTCGTTACATTCATCTCACTGGAGGGTTTGTAAAATGCTGCACTCGACATTTCTTTTTAAAGCAGGGTTGGGCAAAATACAGCCCGCGGGCCACATGTAGTTCATTTTGCCTATCTAGTCTATACCATAATCCCTCATTTGTCGTGGTTAAATTGGTTCCGGTTCCAACCATGACGTGTGAATTTTCACGATTCCTTATTTATGAAGCGAATATTTTAGTAGTTAGAGCATACAAAAGCTGTTTATGACTTTCTAAATACAGTTTTTAACATTATTAGAGACCTCTAGACATGAAATAACACCCCTAAAGTGTCCTTTACACTAGTATTACCCAACATAGTCAGAGTAAATAAGCCATTTAAGACATAAATAAGACTCGTGCTCGTGTGTGTTAATTGTAAATGTGTTCCCATAGCCAGCTGGGGGGGAGGGCAGACAGGAAGTGACCTTGTGGGTTAAGAGTTGAGTTTCACCTTGGCATGGGTTATAACAATAGCCTAATAAAAAGGGATTATTGTGCCTGTTGTGAGATAATTTAAACCTGCAATGAAGGCCTGTTGTTTTGGTGATCAAGCCTGCCGCTTGTGTCTCAACAAACATTACAGGAACATTACTGACACCTAGTGACCAGTGTAGAATACTACATATTGTCACAACGTTCATGAAGGCATTTTTATGCTTGAAAATATGTAAGTTAGCCAAAAAATATGTACTATTTGCTCAAATATGCTAATGTTTTCAAGATTCAAGATTCAAGAGAGTTTTATTGTCATGTGCATGGTAAAACAGCAGTTATACTATGCAATGAAAATCTTATTCTGTTCATTCTCCCAAGAAAAGAAAGAAAACAAATGAAAGAATAAGAACATAAGAAACATAAACACATAAACATATATACCAATAAATTAAGCAACAACAACAGAAGAGACATTAATACAAGTAAATAATACAAATAAATAAATAAATAAAGTGCTATGAGTGTGTGCGTGTGTTGCGTGCGGCGTGTGCGAGTGCTTCGTTGAGGAGCCTGATGGCCTGTGGGTAAAAGCTGTTTGCCAGCCTTGTGGTCCTGGACTTCAAACTCCTGTAGCGTCTGCCTGACGGTAGGAGTGTGAATAATGAGTGTTGTGGATGTGTGCTGTCCTTGATGAGGTTGTGTGTTCTTCGTAGGACTCTAGATTTATAAATGTCTTGCAGTGAGGGGAGGGCTGCCCCAACAATGTTCTGTGAGGTCTTGATCACCCGCTGGAGTGCCTTCCTATCACGTGTTGTACAGTTACCGTACCAAACAGTGATGGAGGCGGTAAGGACACTTTCGATAGTGCATCTGTAGAAGCAACTCAGGATTGTGGTGGGCATGCCAAATTTCCTCAGTCTTCTCAGGAAGTACAGTCTCCTTTGGGACTTCTTCAGTTTTGACTGATAATAGGCCACAAAAGTGTATGATTTCTTAATTAATTAATTAATAATTTTGAAAAAGTGAAGCCGTGAAATTTCAAGTGTGAAGAGGCGAGGGACGACAGTGTATTATTGTTTTTTTCCTCCATCATTATTTATTTCCACTAGATGGCACACTTCAACTACGGCTGTATTTTTCTTATGCTTGAGTCTTTGTTCCTTTTTAATGTCAAGCATCACTTAACAAATTTAAAACTAGTGAATTCATTCTAAAGTGAAGAATATGGTCGCTTATTTTTAATTAACTGCTTAGGAAGTAGATTTCATGTGGGGACAAAATGGTGGAGCAGTGGTTAGCACGTCCGCTTCACAGTCAGGCGATCTGGAACATTTCTATGTGGCGTTTGCATGTTCTTTTGTGGCTTTTTTTTTCCAGGTACTCCGGCTTCCTCCCACATCCCCCAAAACACACATAGACTATTTCCAATAGGTGTTAATGGTTGTTTGTCTATATGTGGCCTGTGAGGACTGGCGGCCAATCGAAGGTGGACACCAGCTCTTGGCCAAAGTCAGCTGGGGTAGGCTCCAGCTCACCTGTGATCCCAAAGAGAGCAAGCAATATTGAAATTGGATGGATGGATTTCCGGTATATTTAAGGCTAGCTCTTTTTTCAAGGGCCTTGTCTGTGTTTTTTTGCTTTTATAAAACAAAAAACAAAAGGTTAGCCCACAATTTGCTGATTCCTTTGTATAGTGTGAGAGATGGTGCGCATTCGCACCAATGCTTTACAGTAATTATCACCCAAGCATTGGAGTGTTGTTTGCATTGTTTGTTAACCACCAGAATGTTTTTTCCAGCCAATAGACTGGGCCAAAACCCTGGCCTCCCTGCAGGTGGACAGAACAGTGGCCAAGCCAGAGTGGGCCCAGCCAGGCACCAAGGCGGGGATGGCCATGTTGGAGTCCTTCATCGATGTTCGCCTCAAACTGTTTGGCACTCAACGCAACGATCCAAATGCTGCTGCGCTCAGCCAACTTTCCCCCTGGATCCACTTTGGTTAGTAAAACTCTTGTACACTCAAGCCTACACACATGCTTCTTCATGGTTTGAATTACAGTCAGTATTGAGGCTCGACCTCCAAAGTCCGAGAGGAGACCATTTTGCCACAGTGAATTAATCTGCTCTTGGGTCAAGCTGTCACCATCATAAAACTAATTAATTCATTTTAATTGAACATTCCTAACCGTTATACAAATCTAAAGGGAGTATAATAAACCAAACTCAAACTGAGATAAATTCATACGAAACTAAACTCACACTCAACGACACCTGCCAGACGTCAAAGGAAGGCGTATCCAGAGCAATACTGCCGCCTAGTGGCTTTTCATAGGTATCGCTGGAATAATTAGCATTATGCCTGGTGTCTCTTCTGGGGTGGCATCACCAAAAAAAACTAGCTAACCGCGTGAGCTGCTTGCTAACCGCCAATACTGTATAACAATCCAACCGCGTGTGACTCTGAACACTGTATGGTTGCAAGTTTTCTCCTCTCGACGAAGCGTTCTGCATCCAAAAGGCAGAGGAAGCCAGTCGTCGCACAAAAAATTGGACTTGCTGAAGGAAGGCAGAAGTTACGTGGCTGTACTGTAGTACGCCATTACGGAATACTGTACATCAATCTTTGGTTCATGGAAGACGAGGAGGAGTAAAATACGATGACAGGAGCAATATGTTTTAAGAAGGATGCAAAAACGCTTCAGCCGAACGACGCCAGGACGAGGCACAGCCAGAGGAGTGAAATATGCGCGAGTCACTTATAATTTCTTGTGTCCTAGTAGAACCTAGTAGATTGAGCATTCAAATTTAAAGGAAATTTGAACTTTGAAACAAATTTGAAACAAGAGAGAAATGTGAGAAAATGTTAATGCCTGTCTGAGAAAAGTGTATAACGTGTATGTTGAGGGGTTTTACAGCCTTAAAACATATATAACAACTGCACAAAATAAAGTTGGCTACTTCGCGGATTTCACTTATTGCACGCTATTTTGGAAACCTATCCTCCGCGATAAACGAGGGAACCGCCGAGTTAATTTATCCGTTATCTGAATAATAAAGATGAAAGGTGAATTTCCGTGTGTCGCCTGAGACATCTGTTCACCACCACATTACTGCAGAGGCGACTCAGCAGGGGAGCTTAATGTCAGCTGACCGATGTCATATCATGGTTGACGTAATGGGCACCCCTAGATAGCTAGATAAATGCTTAAGCCGAAATGCTCAAAAGTTTGGTTGTACTGTACCTCACCTGAAAAGATGCAGACTCAACCTGCTAAAAGTGCTTGAAGGATGTAGGATTAGCTAGCCAGTACCGTTGTAATGGCAGTCTAACAGCTATGTGATTGGCCGGCGACCAGTCCAGGGTGTACCCCGCCTCTCGCCCGAAGTCAGCTGGGATAGGCTCCAGCATACCCACGACCCTAGTGAGGATAAGCGGCATAGAAGATGGATGGATGGATGGATGGATGGATGGATGGGTGGTAGTCCAACAACGCCACAATTGTGTATCATTTATCAATTTCTGCTGGAATTGCGTGGAATGGAGGCTTTGAAAGTACTGTCAAATCTTTTTTCTATTTATTTCCCCACATTCTCTGTGTTCTGTATTGGTGCTGATTTTGCTGGGATAATTCTGAGCATTTGTTGTGAATTTTATTTCATATTGGTGAACTTATTACTTACAGTAATTAAAATCTTTCAATAATGTGTGTGTGTATATATACATACATACAGTACATATATTGTATATACATATATTGTGTGTGTGTATATATACATACATACCTATATTGTATATACATATATTGTGTGTGTGTGTGTGTGTATATATATATATATATATATATATATACACACAAATTACTATACAAATTAAATTACTATTCTGTTCGTCACAAAATGTCACAAAATTCCATAAAAACTGAGCGATTTTTTTTTTCCAAATTTATATTTTTTTTTACTTTTTGTTTTTTGGTACCTGTTGAAGTCAGCTGGGACAGGCTCCAGGATACCCGCGACCCTAGTGAGGATAAGCGGCATAGAAAATGGATGGATGGATGTTTTTTGGTATAATCTGTTCCCTGCAGAAACTATTGGAAAATATATGCTAGCCGGTGGTGGTGGTCTTATATTTTTTGTTGAAAAATGTATAGTTTGGAGCCATGGAGGGATAGCACCTTTTAAGTACTGGATCAGGCGCCGTTTCAAGAGTACGGATTTGGCCACGGTATCAGAGAATATGTAAAGTATACCCAACCCTCGTATTAAATTAATCCTTTCATGAGATTTGCTGATGCTGACTATGTATGACATCACACATGATGATGGACTGAAGTACCATTTGACTTTTGAGTTGTATTTCTCTCCAAAAATGTTGGTAAACGGAACATTGTTCCACTTTTGATGGTTCTTCTTCAGCGGGTCCGCTGTACACTTAATGTCCGAGTCTATTTTCCAGAGTTTGAAGTGCCTCCAAAAGACAGGTGGCTTTTCATTCGGTATGAACACATTCTATGAATGCATCTCTCGCTTTGTCACTGTTCTGGTCAATCCATAACGCTGCAGTGCAGCAATTTCACATCGCTGCCTGTGACCCTTTAACCACTGGATGGCTTTTGTCACAGTTGAGTTCTATTGAGTTCTTCGGGGAGACATTGATCTTATGACGAGGTGCGAGTGGTTGCCGCTGGCATCCATGTGGCTTAAGCATGGCCAAGTTCTTCAGTCCTCTGCTCTTTACTTTCTGATGGCATGGTTTTTATTTTTTTTGGTGACCGATCGTGGATGTCCTAACCTTGTCAACCTTCACATCAGGTCACCTGTCTGCACAGCGTGCGGCGCTGCAAGTCAAAAAGTGTGGCAAGAACGCCGGTGAATCGGTAGCACCCTTCATCGAAGAGCTGGTGGTGCGCAGAGAGCTGACCGACAACTTCTGCTTCTACAACAAGAACTACGACAACGTGGAGGGTCAGTTGAGATATGAAGTGAAGTGTTTTTTGTCAAATGACGGAGTCCAAGCTGCTTTGTACCCGATAAGTCAAGGTGATCAGGTCGCTTTGGACATTTGCTTTGGTTTGGTTTGGTTTGTAAGGTTAATTCAATCGTTAGCCCAGAAAAAAACAGTAACTAATGAATTTCATGAATTATGTTCAAATTTATGTGCGTCATGGCAAGCCGACGCCTCTCCGTTATGATGGCGGACGGCGGCACAGTGTAGCGTCCCCACAGTGTCTGACGCTCTTTTCTAACTTTATTCTAACCTGAACACATCAGAAGTGCAATTCCATCACCACATACAGGGGTGTGAAAAAGTGTTTGCCCCCTTCCTGATATTTGTGTGCATGTTTGTCGCACTTAAATGTTTCAGATCATCAAACTAATTTAAATATTAGTCAATGACAACACGACTGAACACAAAATGCAGTTTTTAAATGAAACATTTAATTATTACCCAGTTTATTACCCACCCACCCAAGAAATCACTTGAATAGGACCTGCCTGACAAAGTGAGGTGGACCGAAAGATCCTCAAAAGCCAGACATCATGCCGAGATCTAAAGAAATTCAGGAACAAATGAGATGTATGCAACTCCAGCTCACAAACATGCCTCTCCGTTTGTGGAAGAACAACACATCCTCATTCTCACCACACAACCGAGGTGCATTCATGGACACTCACAACAAACATCTGCATTTTGGAGGCACTTATCAGGTGGTGTCTTTGACCACAACCCCTCATTGCTCATAATAACGCGGTTAAAGTGTGATTGAAATGTTCTGCTGCGAGTAACGAGACTAGTGTCAGGCAAATCGATTTTCAGACATGTTACATGCAGTATATGATCGTGTCCTGTCATTTCTTTTTCTGTTAATAAAATACGGTAAAAAGAGTTGCAAATGGCTTAATGCATTTGAAATCTGATTAAAAATTGTAATCATTGGACATCTAATCAGATTAACCATGTACGTCCTCAGTTTACGCCGTTTCGTGATTACGAGCAAGCACCCATTTAAGTAAAACGTTGTGGTCTGTAAGCACGAGACGCTTGTCAAGTCGGACTCATGTCAGGTTCACGGCTTGGGTGTCCATGTCGTAAATCACAAAACTCTTTAACACTGCACGCAGTATAACTGTATATACAGTATACATACAGTATATACTGTATAATCGTGTTGTTGGTTTTATCACAGTGATGGTGGTATCGGCAATATGATTCTAGTTATTGCAATTGTGTGCATTATAGTTATTGTCATTCTGTTCACTATCATAGGTAATGATTTCATTACTATTACTACTAATTACTACGGTTGCTATTATTTTGTCCTCTTCGTCATGGCCTTTGTAGCCGTCACAGACATTTGCTGATGTAGTCCTGTTTGTTTCTGTTGTTTTGTTATTGTTGTTTCCAAAAAAAAGATGTCATCAATTCTTGCAGCCTCGTCATCCTTTTTCACCTGCGTGCAATATACCTGTAAGTGATGACTCACATCCTTGCGTGCGTTGTTCCCCTTGATTCACCTTGTTGGGATCCCATATGCCTCCAGGTGCTTACGAGTGGGCTCAAAAGACCTTGAAAGATCACTCCAAAGACAAGAGGCCGTATCTGTACACCCGAGGTCAGCTGGAGAACGCCAAGACACATGATAAGCTGTGGAACGCAGCTCAGGTACAACATTAAGCCCCAAACAGAGATAACGGTTCTGTTTTATGTCAGTCATGATGGTGACTTGTCCTGCTGTATGTTACGACCCTTCACTAGTATCAGATGGTCTCTGAGGGGAAGATGCACGGTTTCCTGAGAATGTACTGGGCCAAAAAGATTCTTGAGTGGACGTCTTCACCAGAGGAGGCGCTCTCCATTGCTCTGTATCTCAATGATCGCTATTCGCTTGATGGCCAGGATCCCAACGGCTTTGTTGGTGAGACACAGTTGTGCCTGTACATGTCAGGAAGCCACTAAAATCATTGTTTCCGAAATCAATTCACCCCTCAACCCTCTCTTTAGGTTGTATGTGGTCTATTTGTGGCATCCATGACCAGGGCTGGGCAGAGAGACCCATTTTTGGGAAGATCCGTTACATGAACTACAAAGGCTGCCTCCGCAAGTTTGATGTGGCCCGGTTTGAGAAGAAGTACTGTCCCAAAGATCTTTGACAAGTTTTTTAAGCTCCTAGAAAATAGTCCAAAAAAGGAAATGCATGACTGTTTACACGTCACCTCGGGGAGACGTTTTAGGCCATGTCCACACGGACGTGGATATTTTTAAAACACTTCTTTTTGAATGCGTTTTAGCCTCTCGTAGACGCGCACACGTAGGTTTTTGACCTTGAAAAAGAAGCTTTTGGAAAACTCCGAAGTAGTTAGCTTCAGCGTGCGCGTGCGGACAGGTCAAATTGAGCTTTTGGGCTTGTTTAACATGATCTATTGCCTTCAAATATGGCGTCTGCATGCTCTAAGGCGCACACAGGTCTGTGCAAGTGTGCGTTGAGTCTTGTACACATCAATGTACTTGTAATATCTCACTAGAGGTCGTCCCTCGCCACATCGTGGTTCAAAGTCAGCTGTTGTTGCTTTTTCATGCTTCTGATTGGCCAAAATGTGCATGAGAACGGGTGAATGTGTTTTTATGTGGAAAGACTTTTTTTTTTTTTTAACTCCACTCGTGTGGATGGAGATTTTTTTTTTTTTATTTGACGCCGCTGAGGGGGAAATGTGCATTTTTGAAACTATCCGCGTTCTTGTCGACATGGCCTTCCTGCCTTATTTTTCTGCTTGTTGATTATTCGCTTGTTTTTACAGCAAATTTTGATATCCTGTGAAATGTTCGTCAGGACTGTAAGAACTTGTTTTAAAGGATGCTCTTTTTCATGTCAGCAGGGGGGCAACGATACAGAAAACCATACAGAAAATCCTGGGTTCGAGTCGATACTTTAGTGTGCCGGTTCGATATTTTTTCTGATACAAAAAATAAATGTTCATGCCTTTTATAACTTGGATTTTGTTTACATGTGCAACATTTCTTTCAAAACTAAAGTACAGTTTTAAATGAAATGTATCTGGTGCAGCTATTCCTGTCTATCTATCTATCTGTCTGTCTGTCTGTTTTTTTGTTTTTAAAGGTTTTGCATGGAATTAGCCGCTATTAATGCAACGAGGACATTTATTGTATGTTTAAGCATCTTATCATCGAAGCATCGAAATTTGGACAATATAAAGATGCCGCCTGAGACGCTTTCTGCCGCCAGCCATTGTTCCATCTTTGCCGCCGAGGAGCAACAGTGAATCAGCAGGTGACTTTGATGTCAGCTGACTGACGTCATGTGGCGTTTGGGTACTTGGGTACTGTTTGATTCACAGCAGCGTTGAAACGAGATCACCTAATCGATGTCGATTAAGTGATCCCGTTTCGGCTACAGTTTGTCTGAAAAGTTTACAGTAAGGAACATTGCGAGCAACATATCGTAAAAAATGAAAAAAAGGGGATGAAGGTAAGGGATTGCGGCAGGGATTCTGTTTAATGTGAGTTGCATCACATTTGCAGTACTTTTACTATACTCTAATTTCATTAAACCACACTCCCTCTCTTTATTAACTGCACAAAATGGGGAAAAAAAAACCTTGAGCACGCAACACACTAGCATTTCTCAAATAACGCTAATACAAAGAAACTAACTGTGGGCTCTTTTGTGTGGAAACTATTTTTGCACTAATTAGCAGGAACCATGCACAGTAGGCCTAAAGGTGTTATTAATTAAAGTGACAATATGAAGTAATTCAAGAGATTCAAGAGAGTTTTATTGTCATGTGCATGGTAAAACAGCAGTTATACCATGCAATGAAAATCTTATTCTGTTCATTCTCCCAAGGAAAAGAAAGAAAAACACAAGAAAGAATAAGAACATAAGAAACATAAACACATATACATAAATACCAAGAAATTAAGCAACAACAACAGAAGAGACATTAATGCAAGTAAATAATACAAATAAATAAATAAATAAATAAAGTGCTATGAGTGTGTGTTGCGTGTGGCGTGTCTGAGTGCTTCATTGAGAAGCCTGATGGCCTGTGGGTAAAAGCTGTTTGCCAGCCTTGTGGTCCTGGACTTCAAACTCCTGTAGCGTCTGCCTGACGGTAGGAGTGTGAATAATGAGTGTTGTGGATGTGTGCTGTCCTTGATGAGGTTGTGTGTTCTGCGTAGGACTCTAGATGTATAAATGTCTTGCAGTGAGGGGAGGGCTGCCCCAACAATGTTCTGTGAGGTCTTGATCTTCATAAATTGCGTGTGGACCGAAAATGGCAAAGTGGACTTTAATGAGCGTATCATAACATTCCTCAGCAAGCAACCACGCAAGTATGCCGCCTAGGGGCTGACAGCAGCATGTCAATAAATATGAATGGATGATGTCTGTTTGGAAGCGAGGCGTTGGCATCATTGCCAGCTCATTGCTTTTCTGAATTTTTCTTGCAGAAAAGTCCAATCAGTTGGAATAAATAAGTGCTTTGACTGTCAAATGCTCTGAAAGTTATCGGTCCCATATGAGACATGCACATGTATTTCTTGGATAAACGTGGCTTCCAAGTAAAAATGTGAATTATATTTTTTGTGGGTGTGAAAAGATCCCCAGTCGTCTCCTAGTCTCCAACTGAAAACACCGTCACGTGCACGCCAGGCAACACCGTCACGTGCACGCCAGGCCACTAGTTGGCAATGCAGGCTCGCCAGCTGCCTGTCGTCTTGGACAAAACCTTTTTTTTTTTTTTGTTCAGCAGTGGTTTTCGTCTTGCAACTCTGCCATGCAGGCCGTTTTTGCCCAGTGTCTTTCTTATGGTGGTGTCATGAACACTGACCTTAACGGAAGCAAGTGAGGCCGGCAGTTCTTTGGATGTTGTTGTGGGGAATTTTATGACCTCTTGGATGAGTCGGCGCTGCGCTCTTGGGCTAATTTTGTTTGGCCGGCCACTCCTGGGAAGGTTCACCACTGTTTCTTGTTTTCGCCATTTGTGGATAATGGCTCTCACTGTGGTTTGCTGGAGTCCCAAAGCGTTAGAAATGACTTTACAACCTTTTCCAGACTGATAGATCTCAATTAATCTCAGTTAAGTTATGTTTTAACGGCGGGGGCGATCACTTTTTCGCACAGGGCCACATAGGTTTGGATTTTTTGACGATAAAATGTAAAAAAAGTTTCATTTAAAAACGGCATTCTGTGTTCAGATGTGTTGTCATTTAGTATTTCGTTGTAGTGTGGCTTTGGGGATGTTTTTGATTGTTGGAGAGCAAGCTAACTATCTAGCTAGCAGCCGCGTTTTACTCTTTGGGGTGTGCGCGTGAGCGTGTGCTGAATGTGTCTAATTCCTGTCCAGGCCTGTTGTTGTTGAGGAGCCCACGCGCATGTCCTCTCCACACTGCAGTTTGACTCTACTTGGGCTGTTCCAAAGCCACCTCTGTGTCCCTCCATTGTGCACCAGAACACAACGCAGTGTGGTCGGGACGTGCGGACACACGGCCAGCTAAGCTACACCTACAATAACGATGCCACTGTCGCATGGTTAATATGCAGATCATGTTATGTGAATGGAACATTGTTGCTTTTTTTGGAGGTTTTTTTTTTGTCTTTTTCAAGAGGGTTACTGTATATAGTCGAAATAGGTGGGTTCCATTACGTGCGTTGTTAGCTGCCTCGTGCTAGCTGTTTTTCTCTGTTTAGAACGCACACAATGGGAAAAGACGTGTTCGTGTTTCACGTAAGGATTGTGGATGATGGGCAAAATTCCGAAAAAAAATTTCTTTCCCATACGCTGTGATGTATTGCTGATTTAACCACCCGCACACTTAAAGCAAGCATTTCAATGCATCTCATTATTAAACATGTCACATCCTCCCCAAGGGAATTGTATCTTCTGCTCAGTTTGTGACAGGCTTGTTGTCTCTCTCGTCGTCGTCCTCTTTAATAGAGGTGACATTTGAGTTTGCTCCTGCACTGATTAAGTTTTTACATTTCACATTGCAGCAACTCTTGATAAAGGTCGGGGGCGAAAACCCGTCTGCGAGATGCAGGTGAAACACTTAGTTTTTCTCCAACAGCAGCAACACTATTGTGAAACCAGTATCTTCCGTTCCGAGTGTTTTGCATCTTAGGAGGCCCATTTGAATTTCAAAGTTCATTCTGCTCATCTTTTCAGCGAAGTGATACAATCAGCCCCATATTGTCGTATCAAAGCGTCACGGGGCTATTAGCAACCACGCAGCCTGGTGATTGAGTCCATTTGCGGAGCTGGTCGATAAATAGGTCGCTCTGTGATGGCAACAGGGCCCTTTTGGACATGTGCAGCACAGTGATAGCTGTTGACCAGTACAAAATCCTAATCAGTCATCAAATACAGTACATGAGGCTTCCTCCTACTTTTCCAAATAATCACCTTCTTGTTTCCCATCCTGTTTTTATATTCTAAGTCCAATCATAATTAGCTGTGGAAAGATCCTTTTAATTAACTCATATTACTGCTTTTTTATTTGTTTGGTGCAGGGGGCATTTCTCTCCTGGAGTTGGATGAACTGTGAATATGAAAATAAGTCCAAAGTCTCATTAAAGCAGAAATACTTTCCAAAATAAAGGGACAGCATCTCCTCTGATGTTATTGTTATGTGAAGAACGAGATCATGAATTGTAAGAGAACATCCATGCTTTCATGAAATAGTACTGCTGCAGACCCGTCATTGGAATTAGGAGATATTCACATTTACGATCATTTGCTAAATTATACATTAATGAACAAGAATTATCATCAGTGTTCAAATAAAGCACAAAAACAATCCACAATACAGACAGTTGGTAGCAAAAATTAGGACTCAAGTACAGTGGAACCTTGAGCAGCGTCACTAATCTGTTCCAGGAGGTCCGAAACTTCCTCAATTGTCCCCATAAGATATCATGTAAAGCCAAAAATATGAACACCAAACACGTTTTTATAGTTTTACATGCAAAATGCATGAAATGCATATAAATGAGGAATGAAAAGGATAAACATTGTCTACCGTCAATGAAGATGTGATGCCTCGGCCACAGTGATGAAACTGTCCGCGCTCGTGAGGGACTGTCTTGGCTGACACGTCTCTTCCGCACTGCGTGGAAGTCGGGAACAGGACCTCTGGATTGGCAGACCGGGTTGGTGGTCCCCCTTCCTTAGAAGAGTGTGTTCCAACCATAGGGGGATCACATTCCTCAGCCTTCCTGGGAAAGGCTTTTCCAGGGCGCTGGAGAGAAGGGTACGACCGTTAGTCGAACTTCGGTTACAGGAGGTGCAATGTGGCTTTCGTCCCGGTCGCAGAACAGTGGACCAGCTCTACACCCTTGCAAGGGTACTGGAGGGGACGAGGAGTTTGCTTAACCGGTCTGCATGTGCTTTGTAGGCTCGGAAAAGGCACCCCGCCTCTCACCCCAAGTCAGCTGGGATAGGCTCCAGCATACCTGTGACCCTTGATATTCTGGTAAAGTTACGGCTTTTTGCTGTTAGATTACAACTGTTTTCTTTTAATATTTTGCCTCTGTCATTTTAAAATCACTGCTGATTTTTTTCCATTTTTGCTGTTTTGTTTTTTTTTTAGTTAATTTATATTTTCAGAATGTTCCACAGGCAAATGAGAAACACTTTCTGGTGTGCGGTATTATGCAGGATACACAATCATTACTTTCAGTCCACCACAACTGACTTAATTTCATGACAATTAATGGATGAATCTTCCAATGCATTAAAAGGGTTTTCTATAATTTGTATGTTAATCTCTTCTCCCACCAGTGACCGCCAAGCCGTTATCTCCTCATCTTCTCATCCCCTCTAGAAGTAGTGGTCCTATATTTTTCAGCCTTTCTAAAAGTGTAGTTCCCTGGTAGAATTGCACTAAAGTGTGCTTCATGTAAAATGTTTCATGCATTTTCTACTGTATTCCTCTCGCATCATTCATGACCCATTAGCGCTCATCCTATCCTGCTCATGTCAAGGTCAGAACATTTGCTTTTGATCATTTTCAGACATCGACCCATTGAATGCGCTGTGGTTGATGTGAACGGATGAATAAAACATTCATCAATGTACTTCCATAGTGATTCAGCCTTCCTTATTCAGTGTAATGTGCTTCAGCACAGAGGTCTGAGTCCATTTGGAGCTGCTCTGTGTTTTCTGACTCAGGTTGCTGCGCTGGGTCATCTCTATGCCCGAGCGTAGCGGCCAGGTGTTTCTATAGCACGTGATGTGGCTGAACATTTCCCTGAAACGGGTGGACATGAGGTTGTAGAGGATGGGGTTGATGGCGGAGCTCAAGTAGAAGAAGACACCCGAGACAATGTGAACGTGCTCGAAGATCTGGATGTGCTGCTCTACGGACGCGTCCATGAAGCTCCACATCAGACGGTCCGCATGGAAGGGAGCCCAGCAGAGGCCGAACACAACCACCAACACACCTGCACAGAACAAATATACAGTATACTGTGAGGACGAGGCAAGACGTCGCTAAGCCTGCTCGTCCAGAATGCTGCTGCATGACTGCTGAATTGAAACGAGAGAAGAAGATTACTGTGCAGCTATTTAGCATTCTGGGATTAAAAAAAAAAATCAAAACATTTTGTGTCTCCATAGGCCGTTTACTGGAAGAAAACCCATCTCATTTGCGCTATGTTGGTTGCATAGAAAGTAGTCAGAAGCAAACATGCAGTGAATCAGCTTCATGCTCACACATCACAGACCAACAGGAGCCAATCAGCCCACATGCACAGACAATGTAAACATACCACACAGACGGTACCGAAATATGATGCTTACATAGTAACGTGCATGCTTTACACGCATGTGTAACCCGCAAGGCATGCTGGGTGCTTCCAGCATATAAAATACTATTGTTTGCATGTATATTAGTGTGCGGGTGTTTATTTCATTGCCTGCATAGTCCGTGTGGTGCAGTTACGTTGTGTGTTCCACATCCACATATGTTACGTGTTATTTTTGCACTGTGAGTGATCAAAATAGACATTTTTATGGGTGTCTCATGCTTTTTTTTTGCTATTCATGAGTGGTCTGACTCTAAATTATTCATTTTAAATAGTCCGACAATTGATCAGTCCTGCGTGTATCTTTTCGCTTAAGGTCTTTTTCACACGGATATGCTGCAAAATACATAACCTTTAGACGCAGGAGGCCGTCCTGCCTCGGTTACGCATCCAAAGCTAGCAAATTTATTGTCAGCCCCCCCCCCACCCCCCATTCCATGTTTTTTGCGACAGGCGCCCTGAAAAAAATGCAGAAATTCGACCCCTCGGAAAAGTGACGTTTTCTGGCATTTTTGGGTCCAGCTGGGAACCCTAATGAGGGTGTGAGAAGCTTACCTCACCTCCCGGACCAGAAAAGTACAGTTAACGCGAAAAAATGAAAAAATGCAATTTTGCAACCTGAAAAAAAATGCAGAAAATCCTCTCCTCGGAAAAGTGCTGTTTTCTGTCATTTTTGGTTCCTGCTGGGAACCCTGATGCGGGTGTGAGAGGCTTACCCCACCTCCTGGACCACAATAGTACAGTTGAAGCGGCACAAAAGAAAAAAAGAAGAGAGATTTCGCGATAGGTGCGGACCTGAAAAAAATGCCGAAAATGTATCAGAAAAGTGCCGTTTTCTGCCATTTTTGGGTCATGCTGGGACCCCGATGAGGATGTGAGAGGTTTACCTCACCCCCCAGACCAGAAAAGTACAGTAAAAGCCACATGAAAAAATGTGACTTCGCAACAGTTGCGGACCTGAAAAAAAAGGCCGAAATTCCACCCCTCGGAAAAGTGACGTTTTCTGGCATTTTTGGGTCCAGCTGGGAACCCTAATAAGGGTGTGGGAAGTTCCTACCACCTCCGTCCACATGCACTAAAAAGGGGCTATTGGATAGTGTTGTGGTTCACAGAGATGACAGTCATGTGATGGGCCCAGGTTCACTTCCTGGTCTTGATAGGTGGCCAGTCCAGGGGCGCCCGTCAGTTGGGGTTTAAAATGGAAACACGGATGGAAAGTTTACCTACACAGCATTTTGGTGACTTGAAAGTTGCGTTCATTCAGCTTCTGCCTGTGAGGTCTGCTAAGGGTTTCTGGTCCAAAGCCACACCTGTCATCCACGGTCATCGTCACCCTCTCCCTGTGCAGCTCGAAACCGATAAGTAGGTAGAGGATGCTGATGATCAGCATGGGAAAGATGAAGAAGGCCAGCGTGGAAATCAGGATGATCAGGTTGTACATCCATTTGGGCTTGACCAAATCTGAGAATTGAGAAGTAACAATGAGGGATACAATGGATGGCAGGAGATGTGATTTACCTGGAGACGTTTGAGACAAGTTCTGTACGCACGGCAGATGGCGGAACGGGGGAAGTGTCGTCCGAACCTCGGAGGCAGCACCACAATCCCGTGCAGGCTGGTGTTGGGAACAGAGCACAGCATGGAGAGCAACCACAGCACGATGATGACCCTCTTGACGTGAGAGGACGTTGCCATGTGTTTGACCTTGAGGGGGTGCACCACGGCCAGGTAGCGTTCCACGCTGAGCGCCGTGACGTTGAGGATGGAGGCGAAGCAGACGGTCTCAAACAGAAAGATTTTGAAATTGCAGCCTCCCTCCCCAAGCAGGAAGGGATAGTTCTGCCACATCTCGTAGAGCTCCAGCGGCATGCCCAGCAGCAGCACCAGCAGGTCCGACACGGCGAGGCTCAACAGGTAGTAGTTGGTGGGCGTCTGCATCACCTTGTAGCGCAAGATGACCGCACAGGTGAGGGAATTGCCCAGAACGCCCACCATGAAGATGATCAGGTAGGTGACACAGACGGGAAGGAACTTCGGGGACCTCGGCGGCCCCAGTTGCCTGGCAAGATATTCCTCCTCGCTCAAGCACATTTCATCCACTTCCTGCTCAGTGGCGTTCTCCAGCAACCAGGAGATGTTCACTCCACACAGCACAGCTGCATCTGGACACCCGACATCGCTGGAGACATCGGTACGGAAAAGACTTGCACGGGAGCAGTTTAGCTCCGGCATCTTGCCAAGGATCCCTCCTGTGTTCCAACAATAACAACGCAATCAGGGGGAGGCAGTATGTTTTTTAACGTGTACAAATACACAGATGGTTCACTTTGACGTACAAGTAGCTGCAGAGGGCTACAAAATGTGTTATTCATAAATAAATGGGAATTTACGGGACTTCATTGAAATTATGTGGGAATTTGCAGAATTATCAGTTTGCCTGTCATCGGAATTGAAATCAATTGCAAACAAAGCGAGATGTTCTGCTTCCAAACGTCTGTTGGTGAATGGAGCATTTTGGGCAAGTAACTAGAATGAACTATGCCCATTTTTACTGTATTTTATTCAAAGACAGATAAATGACAAGAAACGATTCCCAAATCAACTTGCTGATCAAATGGCGTTCGTACATTATAGATCTAATTGATCTTTTCTCTGGAGTTTTTCCAGAGAGATGATTACATGGCTGTTTGACGTGTGTGGGAAAAGGCAGTGCGCTAGCATGAATTAACTTGAGACAAATGTGCACATTAGCACACAATAAGTCATCAAAACTTACCTTTATGCATTCCCACATAGTATCAGCTTTTGAGACCAAATATGAGGTGAAAGAAAAATGGTAAAAATACAGTAGTAGTCTATCTGTGCGGCGAGAGAAAGTTAGCACACGCACAATGGACATGCGTCAAGTGAGACGGATGTAACAGAGAGAATCCGGCCACTTTTCAAAATAAAGCATCATGGAAATTATTTTTTCTTTCTGTGCGGCCCGGAGGTTGGGGATCACTGCAAAATACTGTAAGTAACATGTTATCATGAATGTACATGGTCAAGGCAGGTATATAAAACCTTATTGGAGGTTTTTGGAGGTGTTTTAATAGCTTTGTAGGCGGCATAGGCGTGTCCCATTACGTGCAGCAATGACCTGCCTATATCTATCTGTTTTTATATCTTTAGAATGCCCAGAAAAGACAAAGACATGTGTGTCTCACATAAGGATTGTGGGAAAACATTTTTTTTAAAAGGTGCAATTTTCCTTTAATACCTATTAACTTGTGTTTTCAGGCCAGAAATGTCCAGCAATTGAACAGAAAAGTTCTCCACCTTTGCAGCTTCACTCCACAGGAAAGTTTGAATGGGCACTCGAGGAAAAAAGGCAATTGTGAAACACATTATGTCAATCCCTGTTGTCTATCTATGCAATGCATTTGATACGATAATTTGCGATGATGCCCAAATCGAAAACACCCTTGTGTTGATGTGACATACAAAAATGTCCTTTTAATGAATTGGACATTGCTGGAGTAAATCCACTCTCATCCATGTCGATTGATTGTCCTAAAAGCGAGCTTTAGTTAACTACTTAAGCGGACTGCATTGATCAACTCAGTGGTCAGTGGTGTCACAGATAGAACCGGGATTCAGAAATAATAATAATTTTTAAAAAAGGAATTTATTGTACAATCCTCTTATTTTTTCCCCCCTGGTAAAATATTCACATAACCTTGCCCTCACATTAAAAATGCATCTTCATGTACTTTAACATGTGACACATTCATACAGACGTTGGATTTTTTTCATATTGGATTAAACATGCAGAATACTTAGAGGTGAATAGAGGAAGAAGATTAAAAAAAAAACCACACACCTGCAGATTGTAGTCCTCAAGGAAATGGTGGTGTTGTTCTTGGTGAAATGAACATTAGTCGAAGGTGTGGGAGGAAAAGGAGGCTTTTCGTATTCCTGTGGGTTCGGACGGTGTAGCGTGTGCTCTTCGACCCTCAGTGTGTCAAGGCTGCTTCAGATTACACTGTTTGAGCTCTCACTCTCCCTTTCTCTCTCTCTCTCGCTCTCTCTCTCCCTCTGCATCCGTCCAGGCGAGTCTTCTCCACACCAGCTCAAGTAAGTGGCCAACAGGTCCTCCGCCTGCAGGCTCCAGTGCCCGAGAGAGCGAGTGCTTTAGTCTGATGACTTGAAGATACTTTTAGAAAGTGTGTTGAGTATAAAGTATTCAAAGTATTCAACTAGCATGATTGTTGTTATGTCAAGACGACACATTTTCCCACAGAATCTGCTCATTGAATGCATCTACCAACGTCCAATCAGGTTTACTGACTTGGACTTGCATTTCTTTACTTAAGACTGGAGACATGCAAAACACTGACCATCTCCCACCTCTGCTAGCAGTCGTCATGGAAGCACTGTGTTGTCATGCAGTGGAGCAGCATCCGATGCAACAGGCGGATTGTGAAAGGAGCAGGCGGTATCGGGATATCGGGATATCGTCACTGCAAAAATCAGCTGGGGTGCTTGGTTGTGTAGGCAACAGGTTATTTTTTTCACACTAGCGATGTGTCTACGCAGACCTCCCACAGAGAAACACACTGCACACCTTCCCTGCACCCATCTGTGAATTTAATTTCTTGAGGACAATCTTTCATCGTCGGTCCTAAATACAGTGGAACCTTGGTTAGCGTCATTGATCCCTTCCAGAAGAGTCCGACTCAAACTGAAACATACTCTAACCAGAGTTGTGGACTCGAGTCACAGTTTTGATGACTGTGGATCCGACTTGACCATATCATCAAAGACTTGCAACTGGACTTGGATTTTGACATCAATTGACTTGACTTCAACTTTAGGCTGATGACTTGAAGGTCGACCATCAGTTTCACAGGCTGCTGTGCAAACGGAATAGACAACAGGTGGACAGCAAGACACCCCCGATAATAACAAGAATAATGATAATATTAATACATTTGATTTCCGTTGATCATTTTTGTGTGATTTTGGACAAAGTATTTAATAAGAATATTGCATTCATTCCGAGCTAAGATGTGTTTTTTTGAGGAGTATGTGTCATTTCCAGCAAGACACCACATTTTCCCACAGAATCTGCCTCATTGAATGCATCTGATAACGTCCAATCAGGTTTAAGAACAAACAGCGAGAGCGTGGCTGTGAGTTGCAGACTTCCGGAGAGTGGTAGTGATCAACAGCGAGGATGATTTCATTTGGTATTTGGTATTTTATTTGGTAAACATTTAACGGTGTTTATGAATTGAAAGGACTTTGAAGCCGATGACTTCAGACTTGACTCGACCCGTCTTGACCTTGACTTGAGACTCGACTTGGACCTGCGCGTCTTTACTTGAGACTTCGGAGTAAAGACTTGAGACTTACAAAACACAGACTTTCTCTCACCTCTGACTAACTAAATTACATTTTTCCATAATAAATAATATAAATCCAATGAATATGTTCCAAACACCCAAAGATGTTCACACAAACCACTTTTTAATAGTTTTACAATTGTGGTTTTACATGCAGAAAACCATTCGAAAGACTAAAAGTGGCGTGTTTTCTTACCTTCTTTGTCAAATTGCTGGCACTTGCAACTTTCTTTGGCTCTGTTGTGGGTTATTTTGCAGCCATGATCAATAAGAAAAGCAGAGACTAACTGACGGATTTTCTAAGATCCGGTTTCCATTTTGTTGGCAAGCTAATAAGCGGCTGCAAGGACGTTGGGTGGTTTAGTGATAAAAACACATTCCAAACACAGTTGGACTCACAGAGTGTATTAATAACACAAGATGTGCGCCATAGCGTGCGCTAAGCGGAAAAAACCCTCAACGTTAACCAAAAAACACGCTCACCTGTCAATATGCTAAGTGAGGTTCTACTGTATAGTGCAGGGGTATTCAACGAAAATTCAAATAGGTCCAGATACAGCAAATGCCCTCAAGCTAAGGTCCCCACAAGGATGAGCTGCGGGCCGAAAATGCACTTAGGATACACCTGGGCTAGGGTTGACAACCGCTGACCCGCAGGATCAGGATTGGAGTGGATTTGCCACATTTTATGTTTGCTTTTCTATTTTGTACTTTGTTTTTGTCCCTGCCTTTTCCTGGCCTGTTTTTTATTTTTTCTTTGCAGATGTCATTGCTGTGGCTTGAGGTGGGACAACAGGGCGCATCTGGTACTGATTGCTTTCCTCTCCACTTAAGGTGAGATGCCGGTTCTTTGTTCGACACCTGCTGTCACACTTGTATGGGCTTCTTTGCTCGGCCTCGTGGATTCTTGTTGCAAGCGTGTCTCTTTGCTGGTAAACTTTCCCCTGAACCTTTTGGACAACTGCTTGTGAAGCATCTCACGCAGGTTTAGCGCAGTTGCTTCCCAGCCTTCCAACTTGTCTGCATTGTTGACCTTTTGCTTCCATAGTGTTTTTTTCTGTTAGTTTTTTGCCAACACCGTCGCCTTTTGTCAGTGTACTTTTGCTTTTGTTGATACTTTGCTTTATTAAAAGATTCAAAGTGATTTGTCAGCTTCCCAAGGCTGCATCTGGGGTCCAAACCTTTATCTCTCTCTCCTGCCGGCTGCCACTTCTGTCTCCACCATTGCTCCACCCACTACGCCATCTGATTGGTCGAGCAAGCCGAAGCACGCGTTAGTGGCAGAGCCAATCTGAAGCGGACGCTGTCCTCACACACACACACACACACACACACACACACACACACACACACACACACACACACACACACACAGCTGAAAGGGATGCTTTCTTGTTTGCAGAACATCCTGAGGGCAAACACACATCTCAAGGTAAACTCTCTCAAAATTGTAATAAACATCCCAGTGCTCTACATCTCGCAACTACTGCTAATGTTACAGCGAGCAGCAGAATAAAGTAAGAGCGGAGTAAACGCAAGCTCGAAGTACTTGAAAAAAGGCAAACAGTCCGTGATAGTAAAAGCATGTGTGCGTATTAAACTCAATTCACTTGTTTTATTGGAGGGAAGCACGTCAAGGTGGAGGCTGGCTAGCGTACCATAACATTAGTTTGCCGGTCGGGCTCTAAAAGCTCAGCAGACAATATATTAGCAATGGGGAGAATGTATGTAATGTAGAGAATAGCGTGTGCTCACGACTACTACAGTACAAGAACGTAACATTAAGAGCGGAGTAAACACAAGCGGCAACTTTGCTAGCTCGTAATACCTCCCGATATATGGAGTATGTATTATTATGGAGCATTATGAGGAGAGGTGTGAAAAGATTATGACTGCTAAAAGCAACAGTCGCCGCCAATACAAGAAGAGATGCTTCTGAGTCTAGGAACTCCTTGCCCTTCTGGAGCTATTTTTCTATCTGTTTGGTTAAATAAACATGCTTTAGGCAGTTAAACGCTACACTTTTGATATATATACAGTATATGTCTATATCGGTCATCGGCCTTAAATACTAATAATAGGTATCGGTATCGGTCCTGACAAACCCATACCGGTCAATCTCTAGCTACTGTGCAATTTTCTCTTCTTAAATCGCCGTGTGTGTTTATTTTTCTGTTGTCTCCAGCTCCAACTAAAACACCCCTATAGTCACCCTTACACTCATATTACCCAACATAGTAGACATGAGAGTAAATAAGCCATTTAAGACAGAAACGAGCCTTGTGCTTGTGTGTATCGCTATAAAGGTATTCCCTAGGGGAGCTGAGTGGCGGGCGGACAGGAAGTGAGTTTTAGGATGGCACGGGTTATGGCCGCAACAGTGTGTTTTTATCAGGGATTATTTTGCCTGCAAAAAAGCCTGTCGTTCCGGCAATCGAGTCTGGCGTGTGTGTGTCTCACCGAACACTACAGGAATATTAGTGACACCGAGGTACCAGTGTAGAATACTACCATCATTTAGGCAAAAAATAAGTTAAATTTGCTTCAATACGCATATTTTTTAAATTAATAACTTTTTAATCACTTTTTTTATTTAACACAAAACAATACGGGTGCATTTTCATATGTTTTTGCATGCCTAACCAACGCATGACGCTTTAAACTGTTGAAGTTCTACTATATATATATATATATATATATATATATATATATATATATATATATATATAAATTGTTATACGTTGCCATTTAGGATTCAATAGGACTAGCTTTCAAACCACAGTCGCCTGTGCCAAGTGCGTTACCCACTACATCAATCAGCCGCTTAAAAAAAATGAACCCTTGCATTATACATAAGTGGCAAGTAGTAGAGTATGTGAGTTCCTTATTGGCTGAATTGCAGCATTAATAGTTTCACCTTATAGGGAACAATAGCAGCTCACTGCTCAATGCACAGTGTGAACTCTCGTCCTGCCTGTTGCATGGCAATACATCCAGGCTGGCAAAATGATCTAATTGATTTTGATTTATTGTGTGATTGATTCATTAATTTATTATCGACCCAGGTCTAGTGCCTTGTCACATTTTTTAACCTCTCGAGATCTTGTGAAACCCCCTAATTATTAGTATCAACATTTCAAGTTTACATCATGATGTTTTGCTCTATTTTTCCACTTTTGCTGGATTTTTGGTTATTTTATTTCTGCGATGAGGTACGTTCCACAGACTGCCCTTGCGCTTTGGACACCAATGTGTGTTTCGTCAGTAAGACAGACAACTGAGGAGTGTGTCCAAGCTCTCCCTTCTTGACTCTGTCAGCTGGTCAGCGGTTGGGTTGCATTGTGGAGGGGTTTATGCAGCTTTCAGACCGGCATTGCACGATGATACTTCTGCACAATCGGAGGTGGAACTCTACTTCTGCTCGCCTGTGAGGCGGACACTTCACCTCTGTTGACCGCTTGTATTTAATTACCGAATAAATACGTGACGCAAGAATCACTTGTCTTTCACTTTTAATGGGCCTTACTCCCTAAATATAGCGAACATGTCGTTAAATTGTCAACACGGATCTCTTCTACGTATGAGGTGTGTTGTGAAGCGAAGTTGGCTGCCACAGTATCATTATTAATGACGCAAGACACCCACTTAACCCTTTATCTTTCAAAACATTGTCACTGATACGCCTGACTTTCATGTATTGATCGGACAAATGTTAAGTAACTTTGATCAAATGTACAAGTAGAATTACAATAGCTTCTGCTTGGACATTAACACAGCGGCGCCTGTGCAACTTCCATGGAAAAACCAGCCACGCATCATGAGCGAGTGACGCTGATGCTGGGAACACGGAAGGAGGCTGGATTGCAAGGTTTATGATTTGCGTAAAGCACTTAATGTGCGGTTCCAATAATGCCTCGCACACTGCCACTTCCATACTACGTGCATTATTATTCAGGCTGCCCTGTTCTCGCAAGACAGCTTTTCTTTAAACGAGAAATATCGTCACGTTGCAATCTTGCGTACAGACATTTGTACTCTATCAACTAACTTATGAACACTCAGACACAATATCATCATGCTTACTTTGCATTTTACATGCTTTCTTTAATATTATACAATTCTTTTTTGTAATTTATTTAGTAATTTACTTTTTTGCCTTCTAATTAACTGAGGGCTGAGGCCCACCGGTGAACTCCTCACTACGCCTTCCTGTGAGTAGTATGGAATGGATGGATGGATTCTTAAGGTGCTGGTCAAAGGTCGCTCCTCCTCTCTCGCTATGTTTCTCTCCCGCATCAGTCTGTCTTATTTCCAGGCTTTCTCAGACTCCTGATCATTCACTACTTCCATTCAACTGACTTTATCTGACATTTTCTCTTCTGGGGAGATATTTAGCCTTCATTATCTTGGTATGTGTGTCCATCGCAGCGTTCTACTGCCTCATCCTCCATTCGATTACTTTTCCGTCTGAAAGACCACAGCGGTGCAGCAGTGTGGAAAGAAAGGTTGAAGATTACTTTGACCTTGAAAACACATGGCCTGAGTGTCACGACATATAGCACTATATATTCTCAATTTTCGTTTGTTTCCACCTATGACTACCTAACTAAAAGCAATATTAAATATTTACAAATATAAAAAAAGTATTTCTAAATGAAGGATTGCTAATTTGCAGCTCATGGGCTCATTGTAGTCCACAGGCCATTTTTTTGTTAGATTAATTATTCAGTGTTTATCATGGAATATTTTCATAGAGCATAGAAAACCTGTTTAAGAGCTTCTAAATACATTTTTTCGCATTATTAGAGCCCTCTGGACATGAAATAACACTCCTATAGTCACTTTTACACTTGTATTACCCAGTATAATTGACACAATAATAGAAAATAAGAAGTAAATTAGACATAAATAAGACATTACATGCAGGAGACTCACAGCATTGACTTGGTGGCCACTGTCTCTACAATGTAACGTTTCTGATACCTAGTGGCCAGTGTAGTAGAATACTACTGCGATGGCGTAAAGAACACATATGCAGTGAACATTCACACAGGAGCTGCTGTCTGCCGCGACTCATGCCAGTCACTGACACTCTCCACACTGCGGACCATGCTAACACTCAGCAACTCTACAGTAGCTAGCCAGCTAGTGACGTCATACACGTCACTTCCCAGGACCTGCGCACACAAGGTCACGGATGTACATGTAACATTTCTAAATACCTTATATTTGTATTTTCGTTCATTTAGCAATCTTTATAATTGAACGTGCTTAATTTGGGCCAAGAATACATACAATTCACTTACATATGCATATGTTTTCACTCATAATAGGCCGCATTCAACCACGAAACTGAAACTTTTGAAAAACCGCGATGGTGTGAGGGCGCAATGTTTGAACCGCAATGAAGTGAGGGATGACTGTACCGCAGCCTGAAGTAAATGACTCACAACCGAGTATCCTGCAATGCCCCGATGCAGCCATTTAAACTTGCAACCCATAGTGTACATTGTTCATATTTCAAATAATGACCACGGTGCATGTATTTCACACTAACAGGAAAAGGACACTCGGGAATATCATGCAGAACAGGTCGGTCAGAGATGCTATACAAGCAAGTGACAGCATGGTGATGTACTGTAATGCGGCTCTGCTCTTATACAATCAAGCATGTGTGACTGATGTCTCCTGGCAATGTGTGCAAACACAGGAAATGAATGTCACGAGAGAAGAGGATGTGAATCATGATTATTCTTATGATCACACTGGAAGCATGAGGGCCTTTAACAGGCACCACAACATGCTGGAGGCCTGATCGTTTTATGACTCACTCTGATGGTGCAGCCCTAAGAATATCAATGTGATTATTATTTTTCCCGTGATGCACAGCTGAGGCATTTTACTGACCAATGGCGGCTTCTCAGTTCTTGCACGTAGCAGGAATTGTCATACGTGTTCCTGTGTTTTGTGCATCGTTGCATTGTAAATGGAGCTCTCATGTTGAGGGCTGAGTTAAAGGTGCGTTAACAGGACGGACACTCCTGTCATTTTATGTTAGAAGAACAAAACAGACATTTTACTGCCATCTGCTGCTTTTTTCTTGCCATGACGCATATTCCTGCCGGCGACGAGAGCTGCTCACCCCACTTACCTTTATGAGATATACAGTACATTCTTTTATGTTATGTGTCACTGAAGTTTAAACTGTGTTCATTTGTACATACATATTTCATCCGAACTGACCACAAAAGTATACCCTGGACAAATTTTGACCAAAAGGGAATTTGACTGGGAAACATCTGGTTGGACATAATAATAATAATATTATTATTATTTTTAAAATGTTTCATATCTCCCATCCTATCTTACAATTTAAATTTAAAATCGAAGTAAAATAGCACACTTTTAAATCATTATTTTATTTATTAGTCTCACTTTGTGCCTTTTTCTAGTCAGGAGATACTCATTCACCACGTAAGAATACACTTCAATACCAAACCAGAGGCTTAACTGTACCTTGCAAAACAAATGTCACACTGCAATGAGGTGATTTTCTACATGCATAATCCCTCTCCCGTTATTTATTCTGCAGTCTTTTTAGTGCAGTTGTTGCCGTGCTTTGTCACAGTTGCGTACGTGAACACATTTTCACATTCTTATATGTCACCTATCCTGTTCAGGGGTGCAAGAAAGTGAGCATATTTATGAACATTTGTATAAAATACAGTATAGATGTAATACTGTATAGATAGTGTGACAGTATACTGTACTAGACTACAAAAATGTGTTGCCTATCGTGTTCAAGAAAGTCAAGTACAAAAAAAAAACATGAAACTTTAATGTGGAATAATATTTAGATTTTAGCGATTCATTCTGTGGATAGTTTCCTTATCTGTAATAATTGGAATAATAATAATAGAAAAAAGTGTAATTTGTAATAATTTTAGTATACAGCAGCATTTTTAACAGTCTGTATAGTTTCCGGTGATGCTCTCCGTTGCGTCATACTATGGGGTGTTTCTAATAAATACCCCTTACGTATGTAAAACAAAATGTACTTCCACCGTGTTACACTAGGAGGTGCTCATATTCTATGAGTGATGAAGCTCACAGCGCAGCGTCACAACACATCAGTTTGCTTCACGAGTGTCCCTACGCCAGATTCAATTAGCTTCCCCCTAACACTTGTGTTTGTGAAACAACCGTACATGTCAGTTCTCTCGGCCCGTGTCGCCCCCCTTTGCAGGGGTGAGGAGAAGTGGAGTGCTTGGAAGGGGCACGCAGTCATATGCGTTCTTCATCATCACCATTAGCTATGGAGTCATTGCTGCAATGTGCACTTTTTTTTTTTAGCCTTCAACCTTTTATGTGGGTTTATCCAGTCTTCGTCACTACAAAAAAACAACAACTCAGCCTTACTCGAGGCATTTTCCACATACACACACACGCACGCACGCACGCACACACAAAGGCCACCCAACAATCACCTGACCTCATGTTGAAATGGTGCTTTAAGGGCGCACAGTCAAATTAATTGTGTGTACTGCTAAAGTTCACAGTGGAGTAACTCAAACTCCTTCTACTGTTATTCCTCATGCCACATAATCTTTGACTCCTTACCTTTAGCAGGTAGATTACACGATAATAGAAAAAAAAAAATCAAATACAAAGACTGAAAAGGATCCAAAGTTCAAACCCACGGCATGTTCGCTCACTCTCTCGCTCTTAAATTAATGACAGCGGCAATTTTGTGCAAAATATATAATCAGAACGACTCCAAATAAGACAGGAACCCGTCCTGTAGTCAGAGAAGTTGCAGTAATAATGGAAGTGATGGGACAAACACATGGCCCGTAGCACGCGTACGACATAGCGCCGTCATGGACCGACTATAACGCGACCACTGCTTGCAGATTCATAACGATAACCAGCGCAATTCATAATAGAAATTAAACAGAAAGACCCAAAATGATCCAAAAGTCAAAGCGCGGCACGTGACAACGTCCGTGTGCATAATAAAGAAGTCATTTAATTCATGTGAGCACTGCTCTGTCAGAAATGAATGACAGCGGCAACCTTGGGCAAAATACATGATCAGAACGACTCGAAATAAGACTGGAAATAGTCCACCAAATGTGATAGACATTGCAGTGATTCAGCACAACAGATTGTGTCATTTAAGTAAGAAAGTAATACAAAATAAATAATCCCAACCACTCCAAATAAGACTGGAAATAGTCCACCAGTCAGAGAAGTTAAGCTAAAAAGCTCCCTTCATTTGCTCAGCAGTACAGCTTAATAATGCTCCACCAAAAAAGTCATTTGGAGCGTAGAATTTTGCCTGCTGTTATTAAGCAACCCCCACGGTTACAATGACTTGAAGTTTCTCTCAAGACCATCTTAATGTGCTCTGCCAATCAGCACAAGCACCTCTCAGGATTATGTCATTCAGTTCTTCATGACTGCAAACTCCAACCACATGATACGCATACACTGCCGATCATAAGTCAGCGTTAGTATCTCTGTAAGGACTGCATTTTTGTCACAACTCTTGAATTGGCTCTAATGTTGTGGCAGCTGAGTGTACATGTGCTTGGTGGGATCATTTGCTACTTTCACTTGTCCAAGTATCTCTATTTTAGGACCAAACATGAGCACAGTGGAATGTGTTCATGCTTCCATAAGATGATTCAAGAGGGGAAGGAGGGCTTCACAGTTCTGTGTTTGTTCTGCAGTAAAGCATTGTGAATTATTTTATGAACTTAACCACACAGAAAAAGCATCCATTTTGAACCTTATAATGTAGCATAACATACACAATCTGAGACACACTTACAAGCTGTTTGAGTATTCAATACCCAGACAAGCACTCTCATCCCAAACCAGTAAAGCAGTAGACCAATGCAAACAAAAGAAGCTGTTTGTTAAAAGAAACCGTTTCTCCCTGCTTGCCAGTATAAGGCTTAACAAACTCCGGCTGGTGTGGTGGACATTATGGGCTACCCGAACATGACGCCTGACTAAACATTAAAGTTCCTAAACGCCCAGCCGGCTCTGTGTGGCTCTATTCCCAGTGGTAGCACCATTTCCTCTGACTGCTGGCACAGTGTGTGTGCAGAGGGAGACAAATACTCATGTGGACCTTTTAGCTGGCTGACTGCCAAAGCCAGCAAGCGAAGTTCAGACACTTTGTCCTCTGCAGCAAAACCATCTGACACCAATTACCCCACCTGTACAGGAAGTGGAGCAGTGGTAGTCAATAGCGCCTCAGAAAAAATGCTAGAAACCAACAACAAGAGGGTCTGCACACTAAACCTAAACATCCCTTTCACGAATGTAACTTAAAAGGCACATACTTCATGCATCCTTTGTGTGGCCACCAGTCCTGTAACAGTGGATCTCGTATTTATATTATTTTCTTTCAGGCATTTTTAAAACAAGATTTGGGTGCACAGTTTTGAATTTATTTTGGATTGTTATCTAATTTATACAGGGTCATAATTTACACAGGTGGTCCTCGGGTACAAACGAGTTCCGTTCCTATCCTGTGATTCAAGTCGCGTTTTGGGAGAAAGTTATACCTAAATCAACTCCTATGCCGCTCACACTGTACACAGAACGCAGGAAGAACAGATAACATACACTAATAAAAAGATTACATCGAATAATTCAATCAAACAGTAATAAAAAGAGAACAACTCCTTACTTGTATCTCTGTGGTTGTCTTGCAGGCCTTCCTACCTTCTTAAAACATTGTCCCAGGATAGTCTGGAAGGATAACCTCCTCTTCTTCTCCCAGATCTGCTTGTAACAGCGCATGGAATCCATGACCCCCTCTAGCATTCATTAGGATTCAATAATCTTTATCCTTAATGATGGTTGCTACAGTTGATCGGTTGGGACCATAAGAGCGGCTAATATTGGTTGACGTGTCTGCTCTCATATCTTTTTATGGTGGTCATTTTTACTTCTGTTGTTGGCTTTCCTTTTCTTTGGTGTGCTGGCGCTTGGGAGATACAGCGAAGGACAAAACGTTACTAACAAGCAAGGTTATTTTTCCTCAGTGTGGCTGCGCAGGCTGTCACTGTGTTTGTCCGGCCCACACAAGGCATTCTTGTGCTGCCCGTGGTGCGTATTCTTCCTCCAGCACGTTCATTTAGGAGTTCATTTCAATTACTTTTTAATTTGTTTATGGGTGCGCGTTCAAAACCACAAAACGTAACATGGAACATCGTTGACGGAGGCCCACCTGTATGTGCTGGTGATGCTGTGGACTCAACAATGTCTGACACAGCCTTATTAACTTGTCGTAGTGATGATTGACTGCAGCTGTTAGTGTCTCTTTGGCGGCATAAAATTATTTGTTTGACAGCAGTCATTGAATACTCGGTCAAACAACTGGAAAGTCCAAGGGACTCAGAGCCTGTCCACACGGGAACATTTTCAGGTCAAAATGGTAGAGTATTTATAGTTTCAGCCTTTCATCCACACGGCAGCGGCATGCATTCTGGGAGCCCTGAAGCAGTATTTTTGGAAAATGGCTTCCAGAGTGGTAAGTGGTCGTTGCCGACAAACCACGGCTTTCTACGAACGATGACATCGTCGCCCTGTTGCCACATCACCACGTGACCTTGAATATTTCCGACATCCTCCTGGATTTTTTTTTTTTTGTTATACTCCAAAGTGTCTCGTGTGTTCCTTGGTTCTGTCTGGGTGTCTGTTTACATGCGTAGGTGTGTCTTATGCATTACACTGTTTTTACCCGGTGATCCGTGACTATTTATGTGACTATTTACTTATCTGACACTGCGTGGATGCAATTTTTTTTCAACGCGCCAAAAAACAAACAAACCCGGGAACATTCCTGTGTGGACAGGGAAAGGAGAAATGTTGGGAAAGAACACTTGAGCAAATGTCAAGCATGGTGGTAGCATCATGCATCATCTGGAGCTGTATCGCTGCCGGTAGTACTGGTGCTCTGCACATTGTGACTAGAATCACAAAAAAGGAGGACTGCCTCCAGAAAATCAACAGCAAGATGGCTGAAACCTGGACACAATGGATTGTTCCAACAGGACGTCGAAACTGAATTTGGAATGACCACAGGACATTTATGAACTATAGTTAAAAAGCCTGTCACATGCCAGGAAACCATTCAAATTCAATGAACTCTACCGATTCTGGCAAGAAGAATGGTCAAACATCCAGTTCCAATTATGCCACAAGATTGATGGCGGGCCGCATGGTTGCCTACTGGTTAGCATGTTGGCCACACAGTCACGATTCGAATGTCCGTTTGGGCATCTCTGTGTGGCGTTTGCATGCTCTCATCGTGTGTGTGCGTGGGTTTTCTCTTGTTTTAAAAACCAATGATGAACTTTGCGTGATTCTATCCTAGAACAGTTCAAATAAATCAGTAAGGGCCCAAAATTGACATGACATTCATTCCCATGTTCAATATACGTAAACTTGCCATCGTCCATTGATTTATTAACAGAGAATTATCGCTTTCAGCTACACATTATCCTGCTGCTGTGGTTTTGTGACATTTACACCCCTGACAGAGCTGTTGCCACCCTCCCTAAATGCAAGCCTGCTCAGAGTTTGCAAATCTTAACCACAGGCTGATCTGTACCACTTGGTGAAACATGACTAAAGGGGCATACGTTTGTGCAAAGATAAAAATAACTCCAGCAAACCATTACACCAGAAGCAGCCTGCACCATTAATATAAGGCAGGATGAATCCATTTCCATCGTGGACCTTAACATACAAATACATCACAGCGGAAATCGCAACTCATCATGAAAACCAATCTTAGATTGTCCAATTTTGGTGAAATGTAGCCTCAATTACCTGTTCTTAGCTGATAAAGTGGTACCCGGTGTGGTGTTGTGAAGCAGTAATCCAATCTTCAAGGCTCAGTATGTCGTACATTCAGAGGTGAGAGTCTCTTGCATGCCGACATGCAGCCTGCAGATCCTAACAAGTGATTATTTGCAACCAGTTTTGACCATTGTCAGCATTTTTCATGGGAACTTTTTAGAGCATTATTTACATTTAGATGGTAGTTATTTCCTTAAATTCTCGTTTGGCACTGTCACCAGTCAGCCTCTCCTTCCCACTGTGATGTTCATTTTGACCTTGAGCAGAATTCACCATGTTGTTCCTAATTAAGTGGCTGGTGAGACTATTTACTTTTTGTGACTTTAATCAGCTTTGCCTGCAAATTACGAAACCATTCCCCCATGTAAAACTGTGCAGAGGCTCTTTCTTCCATTAGCAACGGGCGCACACACACCACAAAAATGTTTACAAGCCAGCGGGCGTGCTGTCTTTTATTCTCATTCCTTTGTTATCTAATTTGCCTCCGTCCTGTTTGATCGTGTCCCTGCTCCATCGCGGCTGATGAAAAATAATTGTCTCTGTATTCATTTTGTGCCTCCACTTTTCCCTTTGCCTTTCCTCTGCCTTCTAGTGGGAGCCCAGTTGGCTGTGCGACGCTGGTGTGGGATGCCAACACAGAAAAAGTAATAATTCTGCCAAAACAAGTAATTGTTCAGTTGCGGCAAATGTATCCCACACGAGCCAGGCGAATACACTGAGAAATCAACAAACCTTGTTAATCTAAATACTAAAACTTAGCTCATTGGAGGAACACTGTAAAATGCCATTTCAAATAGAGCCAGCCCACTGGGGTCCATTTAATCAATGCTACAGACGAGCATTGAGAGGGAACAGACTGCAAATGGAAGTAGAGTTCTGAGTCAGCTCACAGGAGATTAAAAGAAGGAGAGGATGAATAATGGGGAAGGAAAATGGTGGGAAAATTACAGAATGTGGCGAATCATCAATAACACCTCCTGCGAATACTTCGGAAGGAAAAACCCATCTGTGCCCACACCAATGAAATTGTTCTTAATTAGTTGTGTGAATCAGCACTCATTATTTGACTATTCATTTGTTGCTTAGCATACCTGCAACCCCCAGTGTCCAACTGAGGAAGATCTGCCGTTTCCTGACAATAAGTGACAGCATTGGGCTAATTAGCGTCGGGTGTTTGGGAGTGCAGCTGCTATTTCAGGGGCTACGAGTGCTACTCACAGCTTCATGACAAGGAGTCATTTCCGTGAGATAAACACATTCAAGTTGTACTCCATCACCGCTCCCTGCACACACCAACACGCTGACAGTTGATAGCGAGGAGCCCAGCAGTGTCTTTGCCCTTTGGCATCTTTTAACAGTCAACTCCCTGTCAGGACATAATCATGAATCATTACTTTGCTGTTCTGTGACGTAAAACGCCTGCACTTTTTCGTGCCTCGTTTCAGAAGGGCTCGTGAGGTCCTTGTTAACAAACGGGCTCAGACAGAGTGACATATACACTCCTGATCAAAATTTTAAGACCAGCTGAAAAATTGCAAGAAATTACATTTTGCACTGTTGAGATTTTAAGGAAGTTCTAAGTAGAGCTTCAAAATGCAAAAAAATAAAAATTGAGAAAGCAATTTATTGCAGACAAGATTTAAAGTGAAAGAGGCTGTTCATCGGCTGGAAAAATGTGGATTCAGTGTCATTTTCTGTCAGGTATTCACATTGTCATGATCTCTTCATGGCAAAAAGCGTTCTCTCTTTGAACGCGGCCGCAATGTGGAGCTGCATAAGCAAGGCCTCTCACAGCACACTATTGCTGCTGAGGTTGGACGCGGTAAGACAGTCACTTGAAACTCCTTAAAAGATCCTGAGGGTCATGGAACAAAAAAGTCAAGCGGTAGACCCAAAAAGATGTCACCGGCACTGAGCCGGAGGATCCCGTTGGCTATTCAAGACACGGGGCGATGCTCGACTCCAATGAAGGTTGTTACTGGTGCCGAGTGCAGTCCAATAACCATCAGACGGCATCCGTGATGAAAGGGTTGTATGGAGAAAAACATCTTCAAGGGCCTCGTCTCTTTCAATGCCACAAAACTGCCCATTTAGACTTTGCCAGGGAGCATCAAACATGGGACATTGAAGGTGGAAGAACGTTTTATTCTCTGATGAGAGAAAATCTAACCTTGACGGCCTTGATGGCTTCCAACGTTACTGGCATGACAAGGAGATCCCACCTGAGATGTTTTCCGCATGGCACAGTGGAGGGGGCACCATCATGATCGGGGTTGCTTTTTCCTTCAATGGAACAATGGAGCTTCAGGTTGTGCAAGGGCGTCAAACGGCAGGTGGTTATGTTGCAGGGCGCATCCCTCATGACTGGCTTTTTGAACAGGACAACGCTGAACTACACAATGCCCGCCTGACAAAGGACTTCTTCCAGAGGAGTAACCTCACACTTTTGGACCATGCATTGTGTTCCCCTGATCTAAATCAAAGTGAGAACACTTGGAGAGGGACGGCAAGGGAATTTTACAAAAATGGACATCAGTTCCAGACGGTGGATTCCCTCCGTGAAGCCGTCTTCAGTGCAAAACGTAAGTTCTTGCAGTTTTTCAACGGGTCTTAAAATTTTGATGTGTGTTTACATGCAGTATATGCAGAGTTATGAGAGGAATATTTGGGGTGGAATAGCTGTTGGGTGGTGGGTTTGAGAAAAAGCTAAAGACGTTTGGTGGCAGCATGGTGTCGCTGGTTCATTAGCTTACCTTTGGCCATTTCTGCTTGTTTGTTGATGCATCCCGTTTTCCTGTTGCCTGGTATTATTTTCCTTTTTGCAAATTAGCAAATTTGTGCGGCTGTGAATGCTGAAACGCGAATATGCGGACTCCAATCAAATTTTGTTCACACTTCAGCCTTGTTGCAGGTCTGCGCTGCGCTAAGTGACATTTTACTTATACTTATTGTATGTGATCATTAACATATTGCTAAAACGGCGTGTCTTATGGTGTCCGAAGACATTTGCATCGTACTTTAAGCTCCATGTATTCTCCCAAGATGGCACCGTGTTACTAATGTGTGCAGTGCATTGGCTGCTGAAGTTAAATCAGACTAAAAACCCACATTAATTATCTTCTTATCCTCTAGAGAGGACGTTATACACTTAAAACAAAGTAACTTATTACTTGAACAACCTGTGTGTAGTCCCACAAGACAAATGATAAGGTTTTTAATTTAGGTGTGGAAGGATGAGGCCATTTTCCAAGTAGAAACGAGACACAAAGGGGGCTCGGCAGAAGGCAAGAGGCGATGGCCATTTGATGGATGTGCGGGATAAAAGCCTGAGAAATTGAAAACAGGGTATATGTGCTGCAGGAAATTGGCAGAACCTGGTGCGGAAGACATATCAAAGCAGCAGAAGCACGTGTAGAATGAACTACATGCATGTTGACTGTGTTAGTGTCAGTGGTGGGATGTTATAGATATGGTGGACATGCAGTATTCAGCTCACATATCTCACTTACACTTAAAACATCTCAACTCGGACCTCTCTGTGGAGTGTGCACATTCTCTCCAGGCTGGCGTGGGTGTTCTCCGGGTACTCCTACTGGCCAAAAACATGTGCGTTAGGCTAATTGGAGAGTCTAAATTGGTTTGGATGTGAGTGTGGCGGTTGTCTATGTGAACACAGTACATTTGTGATCAGTTTTAAGCATGACATTTAACCATAAGTAAATTGAGGTCAATTGATACAATTACAATTACTTTCCCACGTATAAGCGTGCAAAATACCTGTCATTATTTGCATGCAGCAGTACTACGCTCCAACTGCTTTTGTGTACTTTTTCACAGCTTCTTTTACATTTTCCTAAAATTAAATATAAAACAAATACAGTGGAACCTCAGTTAGCGTCCACCCCGGTTAGCATTTTTTTTGGTTAACATCAAAAATTGATGCCGCAATATAGCACACTTTTTACAATTTGGTGCGCATCTTGCGTGAGTCCAACTGTGTTCTTAGTGTATTTTTAGGTATTTTTATCAGGGGTGCACGATAATTATCGGTCTGACGTGAGGGAATTATGACACCATACCGATAAATCCGATAACTTATAATAACTCATTTAAAAAAACACTCCAATGAGGAGAGATTACCCATGCTGTCAAATCAAGCACTCTTTTTAAGTTTTAAGTTTAATAAGTTCAGTTATTGATATCATATCGGTCTTGAGAAGCAGAAAGTTATTGGTATCGGTTTGAAAAAAGATATCGTGCAGCTATAATGTTAGCATAGCTTGCTAACAAAATGGCAACCAGAACCGGAAGTGAGCTACTGTATGTCGCTCGTCGGTGACGTCATCAGTGGTTACAGTTATAGTTTTACATGCAAAAAAATCATTCAAAATGCATATAAATAACAAATGAAAGGGATAAATGAACATTTAAGCTTATTTTTACCATCACTGAAGACATGATGTGGCAGCGAGACATCACACGGACAACATCCTCTATTGTCCTTTTTTCCTGTTTTGTCATGAGTGATTTTTTGGATTCAATAGTGTTTCTTACCTTCTTTATCAAACTGCAACTTTTGTTGGCTCCATTTTGGGTTATAATATCGAGGTGAGAACACTACCACCACCATATTTTACTGTTGGTATGATGTTCTTTTTCTGAAATGCGGCCAGCTGTAATGGGACACACACCTTCCAAAAAGTTCAACTTTTGTCTCGTGAGAGTATTTTTCCAAAGGTCTTGGGGATCATCAAGATGTTTTCTGGCAATATTGAGATGAGCCTTAATGTTGTTTTTGTTCAACAGTGTTTTTTGTCTTGGAACTCAATGCAGGCCGTTTTTGCCCAGTGTCTTTTTTATGGTGGAGTCATGAACACTGACCTTACCCGAAGCAAGTGAGGCCTGCAGTTCTTTGGATGTTGTTGTGGGGTCTTTTGTGACCTTTTGGATGAGTCGTCGCTGCACCCTCGGTGCCATTTTGGATGGCCGGCCACTCCTGGGAAGGTTCACCACTGTTCCATTTTTTTCCATTTGTGGATAATGGCTCTCACTGTGGTACGCTGGAGTCCCAAAGATTTAAAAATGGCTTTGTAACCTTTTCCAAACTGATAGATTTCAATTAATCTCAGTTAAGTTATGTTTTAAAAGGGGGGCAGCACATTTTCACACAGGGCCGCGTAGGTTTGGATTTTCTTTTTCCCTTAATAATAAAAAGTTTCATTTAAAAAATTAATTTTGTGTTCAGTTGTGTTGTCATTGACGAATATTTAAATGTGTTTGATGATATGAAACATTTAAGTGTGACAAACTTATATGCATTTCGAATTTTTCTGCACGTAAAACTACAATTGTTAAACATGTTTTGTGTTGACATTTTTGGCTTCTTATAGGAAAAATGGACCCGGTTAGCATCCATTTCGGTTAGAGTCGGCCGTCCTGGAATGAATTAATGACACTAACCAAGGTTCCACTGTATGTTTAGTAGTGTCTGGGTTCTACGGAGTTTGTGGAGGCAGCCAACTGTTCTTTAACATAATAAAATGTAACCACTCATTGTTGATGGGCTGTTACATGATTCATTTGACAAACCCCAGGTCACCACTGATGATGTGGTAAGTAGGAAGGCTAGTGGTTACATTTTTGAATTAAAAAAAATATATATACACACTGGAAACACATGGAACCCGAGGGTAAAAACTGTTATTTAAGATTAATGGGAAAATTGCAGCTGCACAAGCTCTACATGCACGTTGCTGCTCATGCGTGTTTATCGTTCACGCAGACGCAACGTGAGGGCGCTGGGCCAGCTCCATAATTTACAAGTAGTTTGCAGTTTGCAGCTTTGTGGAGATATTCTGTCAGCCCTTCTTGTCAGCTTAACGCCCCACAGAGCTACTTTTCATTCCTTCCACCGCATCCATGGCTTCCTCATGTCTCTCCTCCATCCTCTGTAAAATATGGACTCAGCCCGAGGACTGACTTGTCATCAGGATCCAGATGGGATGAGTCTCCAGTTGAAGCAATTCCATGCCCCCCCCCCGCCCCTCCCATTTGCGGGGGGTATGCTGGAGCCTATCCCAGCTGGACTAGTCGCCAGCCAGTCGCAGGGCACATTTTAAAATACGGTAATATGGTTCAAATGTACGCAATATGGTTAAAATTTACACATTAATAATGTTATAATAAAACTCCCAAACGACAGAAATCGCCGTAATCATGTAGCAAACCTCCCATAATTCTGAAAAGGCAATTGGATTTTTCCCCTAGAAAAATAAATCCGAAAAAGACAGCTTGTCATATACAGCAGATACAGATGATCAAACCAACAGGTGGCGCCAAATCACATTTTCTTCCACTCGCTCCCACACGGACCACGCTCTAGTGCAGGGGTGTCCAAAGTGTGGCCCGAGGGCCATTTGCAGCCCGCACCTGTTTTTTTAATGGCCCCTGTGCACATTTAAAAAAATACCTGTACAATTAAAACATAAAACTACAACAGCAAAAATGGGAGAAAATAACAGTACTTTGATGAGAATAAAGTGGTAATCTTTCAAGAAAAAAAAAAGTCATACTTTTTCAACAGTAAAGTTGCAATATTATGAGCAAAAAAATTATATTTTAGAAGCATAAAGTTTAAATATTAAAGAATTTTTCATTTTTATTATTTTTAAGTAAAATCATGACAAAACAAAAAATAAAGATTTTGGGAAATTATGTTGGAAAAATGTATACTATGAGAATGAAATAAAAATATTTTGGGTTGAAGTCATAATATTATGAGAAAAGTTCACAAGAATAACGTTGAAATATTTGTAAAAAAAATCCCAAACATTTTTAAAGGAAAAAATGAACAAAAAATGCAATGTAAGACAAAAAGTTCTCAATATGTTTTGTCACGTATAACACAAAGCTTCAGATGGAGGCTGTTTTTTCTTTAAACATGATGTTATATATCAAAGTGGCCCTCGCGTCCTTTGATTTTTCAGTATGCTGCCCTCGGTGAAAAAAGTTTGGCCACCCCTGCTCTAGTGACCAAGGGGTTATCCACACGGAAACGTAGTCTGGGTCAAAACGGCAAAGTATTCTATCGTTTCTGCCTCTCATCCACACGGGAACGGCGCTCTGGGTGATCTGAAACAGTATTTTTTGAAAAAGGATTCCGGAGTGTGAAAATCTGAGAGCTTGTCGTTGCCGTGTATACAGACGATATGAAAACGATGATGTCGCCGACCCACCGCCGCCTTGTCGCCGTCACGTGACCAGAAGTGAGCTTTGAAGACAAACCAACATAATATCAGAATATTTGAACGGACATGACTCACCCCAGTCGACACACTCCCCACATTTTGTTGTCTTATACTCCATAATGACTCGCAGCAGTCTCGTAAGTCTTGAAAAGCGTGGGACGACGGACTTATGCGCATGCGTTCTTTCTTCTTCTAGGGTTTGGTGTGTCACGTTGTTCTTAACACAATAAAATGTATTGATTTATTTTTTTTTCGCTGACATTTTAAAGTGAAACACTGCACAAATCACAGTGTTACAAATCAACATATAAAACATTCTCATGCATTTTAATCCATCCATCCATTTTCCACCCCAACGCGCGTGTCCGGAGCCGATGCCAGCGATATTTTCCGTGTCAGACACCACGACTCGATTATTATTTGGTAATGGGCTAGCCTACCCGGGTCATTAAGAGGTCAAGAAGTAAACTTTCCTCCTTTCATCAAATAGCCAAAGAGCTAATTCTGCAGAGCAAACCCTTTTGACAAAGAAGATGGCGAAAAGAAAGAAAGCAGTACCGTGCAAAACCATGCAGCACCAGGAGTTGCATTACTGGTAAGAAGTATGTTATTATTATTTTGTATTTATATATATAGTATTATTATAAATATCTTCATAATGTTATTAAAAAGAATAACTTCAAAATACATAAAAATATGTGGCTTTCATGGTGGCTCTTTTCGCCAAAAAGGTTCCCGACCCTTGTGATGTAACGATCTAAGTGATACTGTATTTTAAGATGCAGATTTGTTCGAAAATGACTTTAAATTCTACTTGCTATGTCACTCTATGTCACGCTTTTGGTACCCCGTCAGGAGACTCACCTTTCCATCAAATCTTATCCTATTTATGATACTTATGCAGACTTGGAAGCTATAATGTACGGTAATACCAAGTTTCATCTGAATCTAATCCCATTTGCACATTTTTTTTGTACCCATTAGCATCCATTATATTCTTTAAGACATCAGGGTTACTCAAGGACTCTGGCAGGGATTAATGCAAGCACATTTGTTGTTTTAGTCCAAAAAAACCCCCCACTAATTATTCTCACAAGACCTTCCTGGAAAACCCACACCAACAAGGAGGGATATCTAACAAATCCGAGCAGCTGAGCTGCTGATATCTGCTTATTCTCAAGTCTTTATTTACCTGCTCCCTGAGCAAAGGACGCTGTCTGTGCTTTAGTTGGAGTATGACTGACTAAAAGGAGCTGTCAATCAAGACGCCCGGTGGTGTGGGCTGACCCAAGCCTGCTGGGAACTGAACTGTAGTTAATTAGTGCACAAAGCGGGGGGGACAAAAGAGGGTTTGAGGGCGGAGGGGATGAGGGAGTTAGAATTGCTAAAGCCTATAGGATGGGGAATAAAAGAAGTGGCAGAGGGGGATGAAGTAGCATGGGATCTTAAGTTTAGGAAATTCAGAGAGAGAGTGTGTGTTCTGGTGGGCAGGACTGGTGCGGCTATGGGGGGTGTAGACTGAATAGACAGATGAATTGGCAGTGTGAAGGAGAGCCTTGTGCTTGAGCTTCACGTGCACACACCATGCTATGCTTCACATTCGGTCCAGGAAGGAACCTATGAAGGTCAAAGTATGACATGAACAAATGAGGGCGTTATAATGACGACCCACACTTCTCCTACTCTTCTTTGCTTGGATTTTTATTGTGACATAATTTGCATCTAGACCCAAATGATGTGCTCAAAGGGAGTGGAGGGGGCGGGGGGCGGGGGTTTGGTTGTTGCGCGGTATCAACCTCAAAGGCCACTCGATAACCCACGGGAGGCGCTGTCTGTCCATTGTTATCCAGGCTTACATTGACGCGCTTCAAAGTCCATTTAATACCACAATTGATCGACATGGCGAGCGGTGCTGCCTGCTGTTTGGATGGACAGATGCTGGTGGGGATGCGGGCCGCCTTCAGCCTACAACAAAACCTGCTCAGCCTCATCCTCAGCACCCACGGCCACCTCCGTCAACGCCCACGCACACTGGCAGGGGAAAGCTGACACAATGTCCTCTTTCACTACAAAATAAAAGACGCAAGAGAAGAGAAAGCGATAACCCCCACTTCACACACACACACACACACACCATGAGTGATGTGATTATGTGAGAGGGTGTTGTGTGTAACGTCACTGGATGAGGTCATTTTCAGGCATCTGATCTTTTAGGTGATTCACCTTTTTAATTGCCCCCTTAAAATATGCGGCCGTATCCCACAACAAACACAACAACATTTGTTGTTTAGTGAAGTATCCACAGCATGGATATTCCGCGTAGAGAATTATAGTAGATTTTGCGTGTCTGGTTTACTCTCAGCCTCCAAACTTTTAGGATTTTTCCACAAAATGATATGAATTGAGATTACGAGCAGAAAAGCAATGACGTGACGGGAGAGTTTGCCAGAAGATCATAGCAGTTTACATGAGCCAGCCATCACAAGACGGCAATGGTGGGCCACAGCACCGTTTTAAAAATGAGATATCCAATCACATCGGTATCGGTAAACTGCGCTGTGTTTCACAATCCGGAATCATTTCCAAGTTTCGGATTGTAAATATGTAATTTGCATTGACTGTAAAGTGTTATTTATACGTTGGGGGAGTCAAGCGTCTTCCTTGAATACTTCTAATGGAATATCACACAGCAGGAAGAGTCCCACAGATTCACACACAGCACTATGCAGCAAAAATAATTAGCACAAATGATTGGCGGTGCTGCAACTCACAAACCCGACTATAACCATCTTAGAATTTGACTGATCGTATTAGTCCAGAGATCCATACCGTGCATTTGACTTTGTTC
This sequence comes from Dunckerocampus dactyliophorus, assembly GCF_027744805.1. Taxonomy (NCBI): domain Eukaryota; kingdom Metazoa; phylum Chordata; class Actinopteri; order Syngnathiformes; family Syngnathidae; genus Dunckerocampus; species Dunckerocampus dactyliophorus. The sequence goes on from NC_072820.1 coordinate 7,059,976, forward strand.
TATGCGGATGTTTCGCTCAACCTCAACACACACTCCCAAAACGGTTGTTTTTTTAGACATTATCCCTCCAGCGTTTCCTAGGTCTGCCCCGGGGCCTTCTCTCTAGTGGGCATGCCCGGAATACCTCACCAGGGAGGCGTCCGGGAGGCATCCGGACTAGATGCCCGAGCCACCTCAAGGAGCAGCGGCTCTACTCTGAGCTCCTCCCGGGTGACTGAGCTCCTCACCCTCGCTCTTAGGGTGAGTCCAGCTACCCTACGGAGGAAACTTTAAATATGCTGTATTTTGGAGCAATTACTCTTGTAATTGACTTTTTTTTAACCTTGTAATTAACCTGAGGGCTGAGGCCCAGTGGCATCTGCCCCCTCACTACTCGGTTTAGTTTGATTCATGTCACGTTGTGGGCATTTGACCACGTTCGAGCAAGATGGGGGTGTGAGCATCCCGTCTGTAAAGTGGATTGGATTGGAAAATGTACATTTACTCTTCTACTAAAATGTTCTACTGAGCTGCATTACTGGATGTAACCCGTACAACACCCATGCAAGCAAAAGGTGTTCTAAAGATGCTTGAAGAGAATTGGTTGGTGCAAAAACATGCAAATTGCAGATCACCTGTAAATGAAAGATGTTTGCTTGCCATTGTTTGGTTGTTTTTCAGTGATAACACGGTGAGACCATTTTTAAAAGTGTCAAGCCAACTTCAGTTGAAAACTAAAATACAGTTGACTACAATGCAATAGGCTCTCATGGTTAAGGAGATTGGTGTCCCCTGCTTTAAAAGGTGACATTGCCAACTACTGGCCTTGGCATGCATATTACATCCTTTACCGTTGTTTTTGCAAGTCTGTACTAAACAGGGATTGTTTTTTACTCATTTTACTGGGTTGTTGTCATTACAGTGAATCCAGAAAGTATTCATTTTTTTTACATATCACAGCCTTATTCCAAAAAGGAATACAGTCATTTTGCATTTTCCCATCCAATGTGCTGGATCTTGAGAGGCGCTGCAAAGAGGAATGGGTGGAACAAACATGGTGCCCAAAGATAGGCGTGCCAAGCTTGTGGCGTCATATTCAAAAAGGCTTGAGGCTGCAATTGCTGCCAAAGATGCATCAACAAAGTCTTGAGCAAAGGCTGTGAATACGTACAGCATGTACATGTGCTTATATTCTATCCTCATTCATCCATGTCATTGTATTCTCAGGGCATTGAATCGATAATTGAAAAATATTTTGGATCCTACTCCACCTTCTCTGCTGTCCTATCTCGTCTCAGATGAGAGACAGAGCGTCTTCGAGGACAACCTGAACAGTGCAATTGCACACCACACATCCGACCTTGGTTCCAGGTGCGTCCGTGACCATTCTTACAGCGGCATAGAATACTAATGAGTAGGGGTAGAGGCGAGACGATACACGAGATTGGGTTTATGAGAACGCGACGAGATTTTAACATTAGTTTTAAGAAATGCACAATGAGAAAATATAAAAAGTATATGACAATATATTGCAATCTAATAGTATCATTTCTACAATGTTACACTCTTCTGCACTTTGTGTGTATGCGAGCGGCCCCGATTGCACCCACCAAGACACAGAGACTGGGGGGCTATCCACAGGTCAAAACGGCAAAGCATTTTATCTTTTCAGCCTTTCACCCACACAGAAACGGCGAAAACGAGCTTCCAGAGTGGGAAAATCTGAAAATGTCGGCTTCTTTTTTTCGTGTGTTGACATCTGAACCGCTGTCTGACAGAAACGGTGATGTCACCGACCTGTCGTCACCCCGTCTCCATCATGGGGGCAGAGGTGAGCTTTGACGACAAGCCAAATGACATGACTCACCCCAACATTCTCCTCATATTTTGTTGTCTTATGCGCCATAATGAATCACAGAAGTAATTCCACTTTGCCGTAAGTCCAGACGAGCCTTGGAAAGCGGAAGACGACGGACTTATGCGCATACGTTCTTTCTTCTTCTATGGTTTGGTGTGTCACGTGATTCCATCTGTGTGTCTGTTCACAGTGCCACATGTAGGTGTGCCTTGTGTATTACATCATTTACACTCAGTGATCGGTTCCCGTCTGGATGCAACTATTTTACTAATCCGGCACAGTGTGGACACAAATTTTTTTCAACACGCCCGAAAAAAACCTCAGGAGAGTTCATGTGTGGACAGGGCCTGAATGACTGACAAAAGGGCGCATGCGGTTGTTCTACGGAAGAAACGCTCCAAGGTGCTGAAACCAATGGACGCAATCGCGAAACTGGCCAAAAAAAAGACGCGGGATCTTGCGAAAGCTGACATAACATGAATGAATGCTGCAATTACGGGGCTAAATTGTGCGTTGATGTATTGCATCAATAAATGCAAGGATGTTTGCATTTATTTAACAGACATCTTATTCACTAACACAAAAAACACACACTCAATAATTGTAAAAAAATAAATGTAAAATCTAAAAAACGGAATTCTCAAAAGTGAAAACGGAAAAAACGGAATTTGGAAAAAATAAAACGGATTTCATAGGGCCCTAAATGATCAAGTTAATTTTCATTTATTGTGTGATTTATTGATTTATTATTGTCCAAGGCCCATGAGACTTTTTTTTTCTACGAGAAATCTTATCTTAATCTTGCAAGATCTTGTGACACCCCTACTTCCACCCAAAAAACTGTCTGCACCGGCCTCACCCCACTTCATCTTAAAAGGGATTTATTACGCTTTTCCTTATTTCTGACCTATAAATCCTTGTTACAATGTTGTATTCTTGTGTTAAGCGATGCCAACGTGTCAGATAATGAGGTTTGCGCATTTGGAAGTGAGACCTGAAAGCAGCTTTGGATGGCTCTGCACGCTGTGTCTTACAGTTTATTTAACACCGAGTTCCGTTGACGTCAACGCAACCCGGACATCCTTATATGGGCATGCCCAGGCAAATGCTGTAGACCAGCCCTCCCCCCGCTCTGCTTCGCTCTGCTCTGTTCACTGTTAGCTCGTATGACTCCCAGGAAATTTGGGTTTGTTCAGGTGTGCCTAAAGAGGCAAGCATCAGGCAGAAGTGGTTGGAGTTGCTGATTCCCGGCCAGCAAGAGAAAAACATGCTCATCTGTCAACGGCATTTCCACCCTCTGTTCATCCTGATTTTGCATTGTATTTTTAACTCATTTTTTGTACTCATAGATAATTTATTCTTAAGTATGTCAGCATGCACACTGTCCCTAACAAATAAACCAATGAATAGACAACCTGAACAGTCCTGTTGAGATCGATTCCATGTCCTGAGAACTAGTGGATGCGATTTCTTACTTTTTGAAAAAAAAAAAAAATTCTGACATTTAAATTTTTTTTTTGTCATTATGGGGTATTACAATCACTTATTGCATTTTGTGCCAAAGTTGGCACAAAACAAAATGTGGAAAAAGTGAAACACTATCAATACTTACTCACGGTGCACTGTAGGTTTTATTTTGAAAGTCTTCCACGGAAACGGGTTGTTTATCAACAGTGCCTTGAAACAGTGCACCCCACGCCTCCCCCTTCTCCCCCTCTGCGTCTGTTGGTCCCAGTGTTTGCCATTCCGACGCACACCCCTGGCTGAAGCGCAACAGCTACGCGGAGTTGCTCCAAGTGGACTTCCACAGAACCTTCAAACCCGTACCGACACCTCCGGATGCGGGTCCTCCCACCCCCCCCGCCATCCTGTGCGCATAGAGAGGGAGCACAGCAGCGGAGAGATGCGCCCTGGTCAGTTGCCGCGCGTCGGTGAAGTCAAATAACGGGAATGAGAGCGGGTACAGTCATCGGAATAACGGGACGCGAATGTGAAAAAGCACAAAGACACTTGCTCATTGGCGTGGATGATGCCGGAATGAGGCGGCGGGAATCCTCCGTGGTGTGAGTGACAGGCATGAGAGGAACACAAAGCTCCGCTGCAGTGATCACTCTTTGAGCTTCCATCCATCCATCGTGAGGGTCCACTGTGAGCGTCTTTATTCATGTTGCAAAAGCCTGGCTCGTGACAATGGATTACTTGCTGTGGCTGTGCAGCTTCATTGTGCCCGTGGTGCTGGCTGTTGAAGGTATGCTTTATTTTTCCCACCAGAGAACAATAGATATGTTTGAATTTGTCACTGGAGAGCCCAAAAGTGGCTATGTGATGGTGGTGTCAGTGCCATTTAATAACCGCAGCATCTATGTACCGTAAAAAATGTTTGTTTTGCTTCATTTAGGCTGCAAATATAATGTATTTATTCCATGTGTGTCATGATGCAGCTCAAGGGCTGCCCTGTTGCTATTGTCCCAGTTGTTGTCACACCCACTGGAAGAGGTGAGGGTGCCCAATATACTAATATACCCCCAATACACACACACCCCAGAGCAGCCATTGGGGTTGATTTCACATGTCTGTAAAAAAGAATGTGGCGGTAAAGCAGATCAATGGCAGCCCCCTCCGCACCTCCTGCCACCTCAAAGCGCCAGCGGGACACACATGTGCAACATGATAGGTGACAATAGTGAATTAAAGGTCAGCGGTTTAACAAGTACGCTGCAGACCCCCAAGCTGGGCTGCTCTGGGGAGAAGTACGGCCTCGCCTCCGCCGCTGTACCCACCCATGCTCCTCCTCTCCATTTCTCTGCCTTCTCCGCCTTCCCTGACCATTCCGCCTGTGCTGGAGCGCGGCCAGCATGATACCTCATCAATTTCTGGTGTCAGCAAGTAAATCAATGCAGTGGCAGCGGCCCTCCAAGTCCCAGGGGGTTTTCACACCAAGATGATCGGCCCCTTTTCCCCCCATGCCGGCCACTGATTTGTACTCAGGACTCAGGGGTTAACTAATGTTTGTCCTCTGAGGATAAACGTGAAGGGCAGATCATGAGAGGGCGCCTTTTTCAGCCATATCATTATTTAACTGTTGCTCGTATCTTCTGTATCGCTTTTAGCTTTAATGAATCACGTCCATGCAGTCCATACCAACAGACTGCAATAAAATGTCCAGCAACGATGGCATTTTTATGTCCTATGACTGCCATTTGCAGTCAGTGTTTACTGTATAGTTTTTTTAAAAGCTCATAAACCGGAAGGATGACCACTCCTAAGCTATCCCACAAAATAATCACCACACATCAAGGCTGCTGTTTATTCGGACGCGTGATGATTCACGGAGATCGCTTTTTTTTTGTTTTTTTTTTTAGCAGAATCATAATTTGCTGACTTGCAAATGTTCAGAAAAGCCGCTCATCAAGTGTGAAATGAAGCATCACACCGGTAAAGAACCTCCAGAAGCAATTAAAAAAAAAAAAAAAACCTTTTTTAATAGCTGCATATTTGATCGTTCTCTTATCACTGACGCTGATATTTGCTTGTTAATTTTTCATATGTTTGCTTGTTGGCAAGCGGGTCCGTGTTGTAAGATGAGGCCTGCCTTTCATGATGCAGCCGCTCTTTCTCAAAGTGAATAAAACATTAGCATGTTTGAGCTCCCAAAGCGCCCTGCAGTGAACGCTTGGATGTGTGGCATTTTCGCTCCGGCAATCATAAAAAGATAGGACAATAAATGCCCTGGCTGGTGGTGATGCTCCAAAGTTTTCACTGCAGCATTGTTTTTTACCCCAGGGCGACTCCACTGCTGCTGGAGTTTTATGGGCTGGAGGCTGGTGGTGGTGGTGGGGGGGATTTTGGAGTTTGAGTACTAGCGGTGGTTATCTCATAGGTGTTGTAAGTTTAACAAGGCAGTGGGGTGGGGGCTCTGTGGAACAAACGGGATGTTTTAGAATCTTTCATTTGAACATGTTGAGAGCGGCTCACCTCTCGCTGGATGCAAAACAAGAGTTATTTATATGAAATGAGGCGGTCAGAGGTCAAATCTTGCTTTGCTTTGCAAGAGGCCGCCGTGCATGTGCGCTGCTGCAGCCATGTCGGAATGAGCATCAAATGCACACTTAGCCCAAGCTGGGCGACCCTGTGGCTGCCCCTGAGCATCAGGACCAAGGGAGGGAAGGGGAGGGGTGACGCGCCGGATCCGGCTCCCGAGGGGCGAGCGTGATACGAGGCTCAGCCAGCTGTGCGCGCCGCAGAGGGCCGAGAGTCGCCGAACAAACACAGCTGTGATTGGTTGCCCCCACCCCCAGCCTCCTCTCTCACTCGCTAATAACGAAAACAAAGGTGCTCATTCTTGTGTGTGTTTGGGCTGAGGTGCCGTCACTCACACACGCAAATGAAGAATCGGAGTTCAAAGCTCTGTCAAATGTTTTGACCGTGATTGCTACTTCAGGCGAGCACGACACGAGCGCCACGCTGAACTGTGATTTTACTTGATGCACCCCTCACATTTAAGACGGATTCTTGATATTTGAATGCATGAACATTCCAGAATTCCTGTTGTGATCCATGAAAAAATAATTACCTTTTTGAAAATAACCCCGGCAACATAAATCATCTATTAAGGTTTGTTCAAAAATGCATGCGCAACTAAATCAAAGAGAATACAGGAAACGAGAATAAACCTTTTGATTAGCTCCTGCGAAGATACCCGTCAGGAAATGTGTTTTCATGACGTTTTAGTCGGAAATTGTGCAAAATGTTGAGCGCTAGTATTTGCCAATCCTCTCAAACTGAAACAAAAAGACATCCATCCATCCATTTTCTATGCCGCTTCTCCTCATTAGGGTGGCGGGGGCATGCTGGAGCCTATCCCAGCTGACTTCGGGCGGCAGGCGGGGTAGACCCTGGACTGGTCGCCAGCCAATGGCAGGGCACATATAGACAAACAACCATTCACAATCACATTCATACCTATGGACAATTTAGAGTCTTTTACATATTTTTGTCTTTATACTTCATTGACTATGCTTTTTCGCCAAGTGTTGAGATTTTGCACCTTGTTTGGCGGTCCCTGAACGCGCCATAGTCGTAGTACGTTGTGAAACCCACAAGTGTGTTTGGCTACTTCGACGGTCAATCCGGCCTCAAAACCTGCAGCAAGATGAACACAAGTTAATATCTGATCCCAAATTGTTACTGGAATGACAACAGGCAAGCAGTGTGGATTATGTGGGAAAGCCTTCTCTAGCCTGCTAGCCTGCTAGCCTCTAGCGCTAGCCTGGACATCGTGACTCGGATTCCATCTGTTCATCTATCATCTTCCATTATCGTTCATTAGTGGTGAGTACTTATACATTTTATACTACTAAGCATACTAGGGCTTAAACCTGGATTGTGCTGTCATTTATTAGAAATGTTGATCCGAAGTCGGAGAGGAACGTCAACGTCAAGCTAGCAGGAGGGTTTGTTGGGGAGGAGCGAGCCACCGTATCAATTATTCAAGGTTTTTCGCCATTCACTGGTGGGCCGGGAAAGCTGCCCCCGCGAAGACCCATTACAAAACCTTTATTAACTGTACATGCAATGAACTGTAAACGTACCATTTTAAATGTCATAACAAACCGCTATTTTACTGCTTTTGTAACATTTTCGCATAACTCCGTTCTTCTTTACCACCCTTTGGTGAGAGTTTTCCTTATTTTGGAGCAAGGCTTTAAAAAAAGCCCGCCAAAAAAGAGCAAAAAACGCTTGCACAGAGTTTATGCTTTGATGTTTATTAGAAATGTCCAGGTTCAAAATCACGTTTTTTGTTACTTTAGAGTCATATTTTTTGTGGTATTTTTTGGTTTATTGCAAATAATTCATATCCTCAGGGGCATTCCACAGTCCAAACTTTTCCCAGTGAGAGAAAATATAGCCTGCATCTCAGCTTTGTGTTATAGATAACAAAGTACTTTTTTAAAACCTTTTTTTCTCCACTGCTCTTTTTTGCTGTTGTTGTTTTTCAGTTTTACAAATATTTCAACTGTCTTCTTGTAATGGTTTTTTGTCATTCGCATAATATTTTGACTTTATTCTCATAATATCACAGCTTTTTCCAACCAAATTTTCCAAAAATTGCAACGGTATTCTTTCTTTTGCTGCTAATATTGCACAATTATTGTAAAAATTCCATTTTATGACATTATGCTTGTACATGTTTTTGTCTTAATGTTACAATTTTTTTTATGTTAAAGGAAAACTGCACTTTTTCATCCTTAAGTGAGACATGAACACGTCTTGCTCTTTTCTGTGGGTTCTAAAGATATAAAAACAGATCCACCTATGCTGCCTACAAAGATCGCTATTTTATATACATGCTGTAACTATGTAGGTACATTCATGATAACATGTAATACTTACAGTATTTTGCATATTTTGGCCATTTTAGGCATTGCCGGAACTTCCTTGCTCGGCGCATTGATTTCACATAGCGACATAAAAAGGAACGCCTACATTTAGCATGAACTTTTCCAAACTCAGAAATAAAAGCAGAGCAGCAGTGGTGTCACCTCAAATATGTAGCCTTACCTTTTTTGTAGTGGTCTGAGGCATTGTGAGCCGCTAGTAGCTCGCGGGTGTGTTCTGGCTAAGTGTCGATTGGGGTAACAATGTTAATAATAATAATAATAACAATGTCGCTGTAGCTTGGTTATATGCACGTCACATTATATGCAAATGCAGCATTTTTGGCGCTTTTTGGAGTTGTTTTCAGAAGGTTTAATAAGCGGAATAAGTGGTTCCCATACGTGCAGTAATGAGCTGTCTCTTTTTATCTGTTTTTAGATCTTTAGAACGCACAGAAAAGAGAAAGACACATGTGGTCATGTCTCACATATGGATTGTGGATGATATTTCTACTTTATTCTCATAGAATCACTGCTCTTTTTCATTTTTCTTGTTGCTTTTGTTAGTTTTCTTCTTTAATTATATTTTTAAACGTGCAAAAATCAGCGACAAATGGACAAATGGACCCCCGCCCACACTTTAGACACAACTAAACTAGACGTTTAACTGTATACCTCCAAATATAAATATCTCCAAAAATATGTGACTTTTCTCCTAACTACAGGCCATCACTTTTCGGACTAATTATGTGTAAAAAAAGCCTCCACTTTCTATGAGTTAAGATCGAGACGATGTTCCTGCATGACCCAGCAGTCATTGACTAACTGTGCTATGGAAGCGCAACGGTAATACAGCCTACATCCATTCATGCATTCATTCATTACAAATGATGCTGAGTTTATGCATGGCTTTAGCTTGTGCAGGTTTAAGCTGTGTATCTGTCTGGAAGGAACACCGGTTGTCAAGTCTGGTCTCCATTTACACGCACAAAAACGCTCATTTGCATTGCAACTAGAAGGTCTTACAACTCTTTTTTTTTCTCTTGCTCGTTTGCTCCTGGTGTCCAACTGTAGTAAAACCTAAAATGAGGAGACAGTCTGGAGAGAGAACGCTCTGTGTGGATATCCAGCTGGATGTAATGAGTTGGATGTAATGATTCCTATTCATTATTTGGAGCTTTCAAAGAGAAGAGAGCCTATTGTGTGTTCGTTAATGAAGGTTCAGCCTTTGACTGTAAACAGTGTGCACTGTTTTGCTCAGCAGCTACAGATGGACCAGTGATCTATTCACTCAAGTCAGGGACGCTCGGCGCTTGAACTGCATTGTCTTCTCTCTTTGACGCAGAACACCAACCAGAACAAAGCCTCAGGAAGCGTGTGGCTTCACTGTGGTTGTTGTGCTATACACAGGGTGTGCTGTTTGTCTGCACCTTCACACTCTCCTCGGGCAGCACTAACAACAACTTGTGAGCAAATGGTGCACAGCAGGCGCCGTGCCACCGAGTCTCCGTGAAGAAAGTGTAATTGTTTCAGTAATTATGCGCTAACAACGGCATCACTTTTGGGAGGCATCTGGCCTCACATCTCGAGTGAGAACTCGGGGAGGTGGTGGTGGGTTCTACTTCGGAGGTGTAACAAGCCCGCTGGACCGGGTTGTGACTGACATCTAGACAACAATGCCTATTGATTCTGTGTTTATCCTCTGCGTCGCCTCTCGCCGTGTGTCCTGCTCTCGCCTCCATGCAAAGTCGTAAACAGCACAGGGAGGAAAACAAACCCAAAGATCAGCTGATAACTGGGGCTGGACAAATGAGTTGAGAGGCACCACTGTATGTATGTGTGTATCCTGAGGGAGGCTTTGATTTTAGAGGCGCAAATGAATATCGAAAGAAGATCATTTACATCAACCCAACACGCCAAGGCCCTTTTAAGCACATGCACAGAGAAATACATGTATTTTTGTTATTATTCAGCCTGCTGTTTAAAAGGTGTGTAATAGTAAACTGTTAACAGATTAGACAAAATGTGTGGCTTGTTTTGGACGAGTGATTTATTTTTTTTCAGCGTTCACTTGCGAGATCAAGATTTCTCATTTGGAGAAAACCGGTCTCGTGAGAACAGAAGCCAATCAGACAGTGAACTATGGCATTGCATTGCTACATTGCTAGGAAGTTGAAGTGTGCTCGGCATTATTATTATACGTTACGTGCTTTACACACACATACCTCGGTGTTCCCAGTGTCAGCAAATAACGTGTGGATGTTTTTTCATGGGCGTTAAACAGCTGCGACGCGTGCTAAAATCCAAGCAGAACCGGTTGTAATTCTACATTTGATCAAAGTTACTTAATATTTATCAGATCAAAACGACATAGATGTACAGACTCGTCTGCAACCTTAATCACCGTTATCATTACTCACCATCAACATGAATAATGGCAGCACCGGGTCTGCTTGGAGCAAGTGTCCACAGGAGGTGGCTCTCTCCGCTCTATACCCTGGTTCTCCAGGCCTCCGGAGCGGCACTGGGGCTGCTCGGAGCGTGTGTCTGACATGACGGCGTACTGTGGTGACCATGACCATGCATTTATTTGGTAATTAGAGACGAGAGTGCGGCTCTAAAACTTCCACAATGCAACCTGACAGAGACAGACAGAGACACTCCTGCCTCGCTTGGCAGCACCTCATCTTGCTGGCAAAACACACGTGGGTGTCCAAAGTGTGGCACAGGGGCCATCTGTGGAACTTGAGTCATTGTTGAAATAAAATGCCTTTGAGAATATATGTCACAAACGGCAATTCCACATCTTAATGATGAAAGAAAATAATGCATTGTTATGATATACTATTTACTATTATTATAACAGTGGTTTATTTGGTCTCAAATAATGTAGACAATAATATCCTTTAGCATCAATTTGTGGGACAGTAAACATTTCAAAATGCACCTGTGACTTGGCTAAATGAAAACGTTTGTTTGTCTAGTCATATTTTTTTATTGTGCTTCATGTTAAAATCTTGCCTCGTCTCGTTGGGGGGTGGACCCAAGCTCGTGTATCGTCTCGTTTCGTGAGTTGGGTGTCTCGTGACACCCCTAGCCAAAATGCCATCGCTAAATGCTAACCACAGCACAGCACGGGTGTCTCAATGAATACATTGATTAAATGATCGTTAAGAATGATGTCAATTGCGTGCCTTCCAGGGTATCTTGGGATTGCGATATTTGTAATATTTTGGTGGCAGCATCTCAACATCCACTCTCGTAAGTCTAGATGAGCCTTCGAAAGCGGAAGATGACGGACTTATGGGCGTGCGTTCTTTCTTCTTCTATGGTTTGGTGTGTCACGTGGTTCCGACTGCATATCTGTTCACAGCGCCACACGCGTGTGCCTTGTGTATGACATCGTTTTCACTCAAGTGGTCCATTCCCGTCTGGATGCAACTATTTACTAAAGCGGCACAGTCTGGGTGCGAATTATTTTCAACTCGCCCAAAAAAAATATCAAGAGTGTTTCCGTGTGGAAAGGGTCTAAAAACAACATTCGTGATGTTTCCTGGGCTCCCTGTCAGTTAGCGCTGATTTTAAAGGGGACCGATTATGCTTTTCCTCTTTTCCGACCTATAAATGTTGTTACAATATTGTATTCTTGTGTTAAATGATGCTAACGTGATAATCAGGTTTGAAAGTGAGCCCTGAAAGCAGTTTTGGACAGCTCTGCAGGCTGTGTTTCACAGTTTTTTTTAACACAGAGTTCCGCTGACGTCAACGCAACCCGGACCTCCTCATATGGGCATGCCCAGCACTCCTCATATGGGCATGCCCAGCACCCCCACTCTGATTCGCTCTGTTCACGGTGTTAGCACGTCGAGCAATGGCTCCCAGGGAATGCTTGTTGGGGTGTGCCTAAAGAGGCTAGCATCAGGCAGAAGTGGTTGGAGTTGTTGATGACCGGCCAGCAAGAGGAAAATATGCTAATTTGTCAGCGGCACTTAACACTGTTTTGTGAACATGGGCCAATACAAAGCTGGACTATCCGCCAAACTGTTGCTGAAGTCCGACACCTTTCCAATGTTACTTGGTTGTGTTGAAGAGTCAGAAGAGCAAACTGTAAGTAACAATGTATCAAGTGTGTTGATTTTGTGTAAGTAGTCGGACAAAAGGGGTTCAGCAGCTGTCCGGAAGTCCTCGGGAGCGCTTGAGAGTGTGATCAATCACAGCGGAGTCGGTTCGGTGGGAGGCGTACCCGGAGGAGCGCCGGGGGTGGAGTAAATTCCACAGACCTTTTGGGAGTGAAGCAGGAAGAGGTGCAGAGTCTGGAAGATCTAGAAAGCCTTCTGTGTGGGTTATCTATGGGAGTCCAGAACTCAATACAAACGCCCGAAAATTTGTATAATAGGTCCCCTTTAAAGATAATGTACACGACATCTAAGATCTTATTTTGTAGCGTTGGGGGAAGTTGCTGCTGGACTACCCAGCATGCCTTGTGGGCACCTTGTAAATACAGTCTGAGTTTTAGCTTTAAAACCCATATATAGTAGTAGTAGTAGTTTGTTGGTGTTATGTGTTAACTTAAAGTGTTACGTGTTGTGTACCGTGAGCAAGGCAGATTATCTCTGTCGTGACCTCCTATTTGAGTTGTGTTGTCAAGCGAGTTGTTGGCTATCGCCTACAGTAAAAGAGCATATTTCTTAGGCAGGCTGACATGCCTGAACACTTCCTGTGCGCCATCGCCACAATGTTGATGATCACATACGTTCTAATGTAACATTTTTATGTGGTGCGTATCAGGTGTGTTAATTAGCCATCTATGAGAGGTGTGGAGTCGAGTCACGCGACTTGGACTCAAGTCAGACTCGAGTCACAGTTTTGATGACTTTGGTCTCGACTTGACAAAATCATCAAAAACTTGCAACTCGACTTGGACTTTGTCATCAGTGACTCGGGACTTGACTCAGACTTTAGTCTGATGACTTGAAAATACTTTCAGTGAATTTTCAGTGAATGTGTTGAGTAAAATGAGTCCCCATTTGAAGTATTCAACTATCCAATCATCCATGTTCTACACCACTTGTCCTAGCATTCAAGTCATGTGATCGTTATTATGTAATTTCTAGCAAGACAACATATTTCCCTTGTGAGTCTGCCTCATTGAATGCATCGGTTTACGTCCAATCAGGTTTAAGAACAAGCAACGAATGTTTGAATTACATTTCTGTGCACTGACTAAATCCTAAATGCTATGTCGGCACTCTTCTCCTGTGTCACACTGGTCTTATTTGAATTTTGTATTTGTCATATTGAATAGATTGTTAGATTGTAAAAATGGCATTTTACTTGGGAAACAAGCCTATGACTTCAGACCTGTCATGTCTTGACTTGAGACTTGACTTGGACTTGCTTGCCTTTACTTCAGACTTGAGATTAAAGACTTGAGACTTGCAAAACACTGACTTCCTCCCACGTCTGCCATCTGCTGTATGGAGGTGTAACGACGAGCTACACACACTCCCAACATTATGTGTTTACTGGCGAGGGTGAACAGATAGCACCAAATCTGTGTCTATGGCAAGGGTCGGCGACCTTTACCATCAAAAGAGACATTTTGTCTCCTTTTCCTTCTTCTTACCGGTGACAACAACAAAATTGAACAAACAGAAGTGTGCCGTGCATGTGTAGGCTTACTCTGAAATAATTTAAACACTTAACTCTGTAAGCCTTTTTGAGGGGTTTCCATATTTGTGTTAAATGAAAACAAAATGTGGCCAACTTTAAGCTAAAAAAGTCCATCAGAGTTCACATATTCGCATGTCAGCATTGTTTGCGCCTGCACTAAGTGATCATTCCATTGACTATCTTTGCAAAGAGAGGTATTCTTTCATTTTTGAAATAATTTCCTGTTTTTAAAAGCTCTGATATTTTTATGAACGGATCTTTCATGTATTCTCCATCTGTTGCCAACTTGCCGATTTTCTTGCTAAATCTGACAACTTTCCAAACGCTCTTGGTGACTTGTTTTATCAAAAGCAACTAGCGAGAAACGTAAAGCCTTTCCCTGACGTCGTTGGGAGATTTTTCTGGTATTTGGAGACGTAAAAGTGAAAGCTCATATTGTTCTGAGTCAGGCCCACACTATCTGCCTCTTCCTGGAGTCACCACCTCGGCGATTAACGTGTCACGGATGCGGCTCTGGAGCCGCGCGTTGCCGTCCCCTGGCCTATGGGAAACCCTGCTATAGTTTCTGGGGGAATTGCCATTTCTACTTATTTTGTTTTCCTCCCCACTCTAAACTAACATGTCAACCCTGACTTTGCAGAAACCCTTATGGACAGTCGGTGGGCTACCACAGAGCTGGCCTGGACTACATTCCCAGAGAGCGGGGTGAGCAATTGTTTGCATGTGTTTTGGTCGTTTTGTGCCCCCCACACCCACCTTAACAACATTTGTTCCATTTGCTCATTAATAGAGCCCTGAGTGTCTTGAACAGCATACCTCCTACTGTTTTATATCTTTGTTTTTGCAGCGTGTGTTTGCTTTCTGGGATACTAAAAAAGCAAATCAGAAACACGCCGTGTGACAATGTGGGTGAAGGAACCGTGGCACTTCAGTATTAAAAAGAACTGCTAAAAGCTTGATGAGCTGCACACAATCTGTGCATCATGTTCTCCAAACAAACCAATGTGCAAACACACAGATAAACCAAAGCAAATCCCCACAGTGTGTAAGGACGACCGGTGCAGCATAGACAGCCTGATAATTGAAAGCATGATGGGCTCAAGAGCACATTAGAGTCCAAAATTAAGGTTTTCTGCAGATACCCCCCATAGGAGTGCTGGGAAAATAAAGCAACATGAATTTGACTTGGGGGCTAACAGCCTGACAGACCTCCCCCCACTCCTGGCCAGTGTCATTTGTCTTCGCTACGCAAGCGCAAAGTCAGTCAATGGAAATGGTGGGTTGCCATGGGAACGATCTTCGGGAGCAAAGGCTTCTTCCTTCTCCCAAAAGGGCCGAGCCTGAGTGTCCTGGTATCCATGAAGTTATAATTCACGAGTGACTAGGGCGACAAGCCCATACGTTCAGGGACCCGCAATTATCATATTTGTCAGGTAGTGCATCAACGTGTTGCTGTTGATTTACGACATCTAATGCTGACTCTTGGGCTCATCGCCTGGGAATAAATTGCACTGCAGCTCGAAGACGTGAGATGACTTATGCAGTATTTTATAATAATCAACTTCTGCAAGCGTGTTTGTTATGGAAACGAAGCATTCCGTCCAACGGGGAATTAGGAAAAAAAAATAAAAAGATTGACTTGCCACAAGGTGCTTGCTTAATGGACTATACATTTATTGACTAACTGGTTCATTTATCAGACTGTAATATTAGTTACCGTACATTAATATGCAGAAGACCAACATACAAACTGTAGCTACTCACCTTCTCTAGCCAACATTCACATGAACATCATATGGGGGAGACCAATATTGGTATTTCAAGACAACTATTCAGTGTATTAAGCAAAGTGAGCATGAGGCCATATACTGTATATCAAATATATTCAGTGGGCGGTCTAATTAGAGAAGTACTAGCTTTAAGCAATCAAAGACCATTTAAATAAATCATTTGCTGCTTACGTTATAGATGGGATTTACATTCCGAAACCACCAGCGAATGGCAAAAATGTGTGAGTGATTGATACGATATTAGATTAAATTAGATTCACCTCCGCAACCCTCCCCTTCTCTCTTCAATCGCCATTGTTCACTCGCTATTATAATTCACCTTGCTACAAGTCTAGAGACTGGATTGATTGTCGAAGCGAGTGCTTCACTAGTCATATAAACCGTGGTGTGTCGAAGGACCGTCGAACAAAGTGTGGAATCTCAACGCCTGACAAAAAACACAAGTTGTAAATATCCAGAAACCGAATAACTTTTTCCCGTAAGAAATAATGCGAACCCAATTAATCCGTTCCAGGCACCTAAAAATGTTAACACGAAACACTTTTAATATAGAACAATTGCATTTTTACATGCAGAAAACCATTCAAAAATGATTATAAATGCATATTAATACACGTAGATGATGTTTTGAACTCATGCAGTGGATTAATAACACGACAAGTGTGCGTGCCGTGTTGTAATGTAATGCTATTTGTTTATGTGTTGTGTATAAAACGGAGTATATACTGTAACTGAGGGACTTATTAGGAATACCACTGACGCTGTGAAAGCTTAACATGAAAGGAGTACCAACAACGCGCTTCCTTTCATTAAAAGCGCTGTCCATTACATCTTGTCTGACGGTACTGAACAAACGTCTCAGTCAAGTAGCTTCCAACAACATCAAACTAAAAGCACAAAATGAATAGACTCACCGTTGGTACGAACCTGGAGTTTGTTTTCCAGAGAGAAGATGAGATGATCACATCGTTTGTTGATGTGTGTGGCTAACAGCCAGTGTGCTAGCATGAATTAACTTGACATCAAATAAATATGAACAATGAGCGCTCACGCACACATAATAACGTCACCACGGCTCGCCTTTATGCATTCACACCCGGCACCGGCATTTGGGAAGAACGATGAGGTGAAAGAAGAACGGGAAAAATGTAATTCTATTTGTGGCAGCATAGGAGAAACTTTGGTGACAGCTACGGTGCCTTCAAGGGCCGCTGGGAATAAACGCTCCGTGAAGCTATGAAACAAAACGACATGAACCTGTAAAAATTATGGGCTTTTTAACAGTATTGCATATTATGTTTCCATTAAAATTATAGCTTTTATTTCCAAAATGGATACGCATTTAAATAAAATTCTTTGTAGTTAATTACAAAACAATTTCTTAAAACGTGTCTTTTTTATGATTGCTCCTGAAAGTTTCCCAGGGCCCGGTTCAGCCCCGCCCACTGACCGATGCCGCTTGTTGGGGACCTTTATGATAGACATATGATTCTAAAACAATATATTTTAAAAGCAGAACAATTCGGTACGGTGTACGATCGATACGGTTTGATTCTACGGTTAACATTTGTTGACGTAGACATGAATCTTAGAAGACAATTATATAAAAGTGGACATTTTTACAGTATACATTCACCTCTGCTCGCTGGGATAAGACTGTATGTATGCTACAGAACACCGACATATAAATACAAAACAAGCTTGTTTTTTACGACTTCTGATGAATGTCAGACCTGTTTGTCAAATAGCCATGATGCGTGAAAAGGGTTTTAATGAGAAAAATGTGTTTCCATTAATAGTCTGCGTGTAATGAATAGAATTTTCTGACTGATCCTTGCAACTGGAATCATTACGGCTACAAATTATTCCTCACAGTCCGTACCCGACACAATGTGGGATGTGCTTTTTTTTATCAGATGTCATTTCACACTTTTGAATGTGCTCATGCTTCACTGCTTTGTATTAGGGAGCTCTATGTTTAATAGAACTTGGTATTAATTAAAACACAACAGATAAGCGCCTATCTGCCGTGGTTCAGTTGTTGCTAAATGAGAAATAGACCCGTTGTCCAATTATAAAAATAAGTCTATTAAATGTATCTCAATATGCACCTTGTCATCATCAAATGTTTCCCCGGCTTCGTTTGTCACACTATTTATGTTTTCAATCCCACAGTGGGAGGAAGTTAGCGGCTATGATGACTCCATGAGCCCGATCAGAACCTACCAGGTGTGTAATGTCCGACAGCCCAACCAGAACAACTGGCTCAGGACGGACTATATCCCCCGCAGGGGTGTGCTGCGTGTCTATGTGGAGCTCAAGTTCTCTGTGCGTGACTGTGCCAGCATCCCCAACATCCCCGGCTCCTGTAAAGAGACGTTTAATCTGTTTTACTACGAGTCTGAGGGGGACGCCGCCACAGACACCAGCCCCATGTGGAGGGAGAACCCCTACGTGAAAGTGGATACTATAGCCCCCGATGAGAGCTTCTCTCTGCTGGAAGCTGGCAGGATCAACACCAAAGTGCGCAGCTTCGGCCCCCTCTCAAAGGCTGGCTTCTTCTTGGCCTTCCAGGACCTCGGCGCCTGCATGTCGCTCATCTCCGTCAGGGTCTTCTTCAAAAAATGCTCCACCACTATCGCGAATTTCGCCGTCTTCCCTGAGACTGCAACCGGCGCAGAAGCTACTTCTTTAGTCATCGCTCCGGGGGCTTGTGTGACCAACGCTATGGAGATGTCTGTGCCTCTTAAGCTCTACTGCAACGGTGATGGCGAGTGGATGGTTCCCGTGGGCGCCTGCACCTGTGTCGCTGGTTTTGAACCCACCGCAGATCGCACCCAATGCCAAGGTATGTGGATTACAAAGTGCTGATGATACCAAAAAAAGCAACAAAAAAATAAAAGTTCCTCGTCTATAGCAGTTAATTGGTTCCAGACCCGACCCGACCGATAGTTACACATATTACACTCCTATTATTCATTGTTTACGTCACATTGCGCAACTCTTATGCTGCAAGGGTTCGAGATGGCCGCTAGCTAGCAAGCTAACCAGTTAGCCTTGAATTTATTTCTTCTAAACTTAAGAAGCCAAAAACTTAGCACGTCAACCCAATGGGAGGACAACTTATTTTCACTCTATCCTGTCGGACGTGCCATGGCGGACTTCATGACTTGTTAAGGTAAATGTTAAGGTCATGTAATGTAAGCTAATGCCTCATCAATGTTTTGTGTCATTACTGCCGCCTATTGACCAGAATACCACATATCACTTGTATTTCAATGTTTTGACTAAAAATAGACCACAGTCTACCACGAAACAGCAATCATTTGTTTGCATTTCTGAAAAAAACACGATATAGCGAGGGCGTGATAGTTGAACCGCGATATTGCAAGGGACGACTGTATTCACCGTGATCCGCCAGTAAACAACTATAAAATACGAGTGATATGTACGTAGTTGTGCTTATCAAACACCCCCCAGCGAGTTTTCTGAACTGACGCCATCTTGGCTGTGACGTCACTCCGAGGACACTTTACCAGCAACCAGACTCCTAATAATAATAATAAGAGCATTCACTAATATTGTGTTGTAATGAGTACTTATTAATACATTGTACATTGTTACTACATCCATGTATACATTATTTTTTCAACTTTGTCAGCTGGCTGTATATCAGTTTCGAAAACCAGGGCTGCCTTGCTTGTTGACAAAGCAGTTTATTAAGCATCTGATAAAAAACATTAAAAAAAAATGTCCACAACAGCTGTTTGACTGGCAGTGACTGACACTGACAGATCTGTGCAGAGACAAGACGAGTGAGTAGCTATCCCTGTTTAGCCTTAAAATTTGGCATGAAAGCCCATATTATTATTCTAACATTCGTAGAATTTATCTAGTAGAGAAAAAATTATATTTACTGACTGCCACCTTGGCACTCTTTTCCACGGTCGAACTTCTTCTGTTGGGTTTTCACTCGCAGATCCCGGTCTGAGTCGAGGAAAGATAGTCGGGACAGCTGATGGTAGAAGCACCCTCCGGTAATACGCATTCAGCCCCAAACTTTCCTTGATCTGAGGCGCAGTATCAAAACAACTGTTCTCCAAATGTGCCAAACATAATTCTGAAGAATGCCGTGTTTTGGAAATGTGAACAGGCTTACCCCGTCTGCTCGAGTGTTCGATTAAAAGCCTGCCACACAACCAGCGGGCATATTATCACAAAACTATATAACAACAACAAAAAAAAAACAAATAATGCAGTGTTCCAAGCGTAGTTCCGAGAAGGAGATTTCTTGAAGTGACGTCGCTTCATCCGTCTTCTTGTTGTTTTTGCGTGAAAAAGGGTAAATATGTCAACATTCAAGTGCACATACACAAAACATTTTCCCAGTCATTATGAGAGCCAATACCAAACAACATAAAACCACAGTACTGCAATTGTCACCTTAGTGCTGCACCACGGGGGCATTAAGAGAGAGGGGGAACTCTAGAGAGGGGAGATTGCCTAATAATATAAGTGCCCTTATTTTGGAATACATAGTCACCAACCCGCCTGGTTTACATTACTGCTATAACTTGGAGTTAGTGACTAATTTCCACCAGTGGCTTGTTGAACAGTTTTGCACGGCTCAACCAATCAGAAGACGGAAAAGTGCTGATGTTACTGTGGGTCAGCTAGCTGGCACTGAGAGGCAAATCTCAAGTCTGATTGGCTAAAAAAAAAACAAACAAAAAAAACAGCCTCATGGCCAGTAGTGTGTGTAAGTGAAATGGACCAGCACTCCTGATTCTGAAGGCCCTGGGCAGATTACATTGACATGGAAACACATAGAAGCTAAAATCTGATTCGACGAAAACATGTAACATACACATACACTACTGGAAGCACCACAGCCAAGAAACACGCTACTAAGTAAAGATAATAAACTGTTGGGAAAATTAATACTATTTGATGGAAGAAATACCAGAGTTGAAGTTTTCAATGTAGGTCAGTGCTTCTGGTAGTGGTTAGGCCAGCAGAGAATGCTTTGCTGGCCCTGACTGCACACCTAACAGAGGAAATACTGTATGCCTTCCAGTGTTATTTTGCGCTGCAAAAATAACAAAATGAACATGTGATTTGGTGTCATGACCACTTTAATATACATTTTTTTTAATTTTTATGAATGGGATGGGAGAATCTCTGAATGTTGTGAACTCCTGTTTCCAATCTTGAGAAGATCAATGCTGTGTGGATGTAACTCAACTGATGTTGTTCTTTTTTAAAGCTGGTTTGCAGCTCAGTCAACAGCGCCCCTGCTGGTCGCAGCCAAGTGGTGAACTCTATTTGCTTTAAGATTGCTTGCTTTAGCAAAAATGGGGGGAAAAAAGAGCAGTAATTTTAAAAAATATTAAGAGCGTAAAGTCATAATATTAAGATAAAAACAAATGCATAAAGATGACTGAAAACAGTTGCAATATGAGAAACAAACAAAACAAAGAATGAAGTTGCAATTGTAGGAAAATTACATCGGGCAAGTGTTATAATGTTATGATAATAAAGGCAAAATATTATGAGAATAAAGTCATGCTAGTATGAGAAAAAAACTACAAGAAGAATGTTTAGATCAGGGCTGTCCAAACTTTTTCCAGCAAGGGCCACATACTGCAAAATGAAAGGATGCAAGGGCCACTTGGATATTTTGTAAAGCAGCGCGTGTACAGGTAGATGTACTAAGAAGCTACAGTATACATAGCGCAAGAAAAAACTGCATTTCACCTTTGTAAATACAAGTGAAATGCTACAAAAAATGATGTTTTTTTCCGTCATAATACCAGTTTATTCTTGGAAAATTTTGTTCTTCATTCAATTATGACTTTTTTTCCTTAATATTTTAACTTTATTCCGGTACAATTACAGCTGTTTTTTCCATTTCTAGTGTATTTTTCATTTCGGCTTTCCTCTTGTATATTTTCCTCTTGTAATAATAACTTTATTGACAGAATATTTTTTACCTTTTCAAACAATGTGTTTTTTCTTTATTTCAACATTGGGACTAAAATTATATTTTTCCTCAACTTTATTCTCATAAAATTGCAACTTTTTTTTCTCATTAGAAAACAATTTTTTTTTTTAATTTCTGCTGTTGATTTTTTAAAATAATTTTCCAAATATTCAGACTTTCTTGTATATTTTCTTGTAATATTTTAATATGTTATACATTTTCCCCCAACCTAAGTTTCCAAAAATTACAACTTTATTCATTGTTTTTGACAATAAAACTTTTTTCTTGAATATTTCAACTTCATGCGACTAAAATGACATTTTTCCTCATACTATGACTTTATTCTTGTGAAATGATGGCTTTATTTCCTTGCTAGATGACAACTCTTCTCTTAATATTTTTACTTTGGATTGATTTTCCCCATTTTTGCTGCTGCTGTTGTGTTTTTTTATTAAGTTTCCTTGTTAAATTCGATTTTTAGACTGTGCTGCGGGCCGATAAAATCACAGCCGCGGGCCGCAAATGGCCCCCCGGGCTGCATTTTAGACACCCCTGGTTTAGCTATTGGACAAACCTTAAACACCCCTGCTTTAAGACAGTTAGGCTCATCGACAAGCAGCTCCAAACAATCATCACATTCTTACTGCTCCATTATTATGCCCATCCCTGTCTCTAATCTGACTGGTATTTAACCCACTCTGCTTAATATTTTCATTGCAAGGCACCCCAGTTTGTGCCCCGTCTGCATGCATTGTGTGGCTCATGAATGGAGGTGAAGGAGGGTGGAGGAGGGTAGGAATTAATGAGGGAGCTGCAGAGAGGAGCAGCATACAAATACAGTAAGAGCAGGACAGCAGGGAGGGAAAGATAGCAGTAAGGCACAAAAAAAGAGAGCCAATAAAGGAAGAAATGCAGATAACAGCAGAGAAAGGCGTTTGAAGCCCACAGACGAGAGAACGTGTGAAGTGCCAAAGATGGGACGGCAACAGCAGCCAATAGTGAACAAATGAAAAAAAGGGAGGCGAGGGGGTGCTGCAGGATGGACAAGCGTTGCTTTCTCTCTCACCTAGGCGTGAGAAACATTGTCGGACACGACGTGAAGAGACCCGTCATCGCCATTTTGCGGCTCAAGGTTAAAAGCTTGCCGCCACCGCCTGATAAAAAGCTCTCCAGGGCCTCAGCCAGGGGTTGCGATGAGGAAGTGTAATTTCCTCTGCAGTCCCCTGTTAGTTAATCTACAGGCGGCCACGCTCATTAACACCATTCAGAACAACGTGAGCCAACATGGCCGCGCTAACATTAATCACTCAGACATTTCATTTGTTGCCTCAGTCTGGGTGCCGCTCTCAGCCAAAACTCTCCAAGAGACGCAGCAAAAGGCGGAGGAGGAGAGCCATCGAGGAAAAGAGGGAAAAATCGCCGCATGAAAAAGTGGGGGATCATTGTGCCCTCCAGAGAGGTTAATGGATTGAAGCCAGACGGCGGGGTGATTCAGCAACCTACTCAAAAGAGGCGTGGAAATTGAAAACAAATAAAAGAAAATCTAATGCACTGTGTAATAGGACAAACATGAATTTGATCAGATAGTGTGCAGCCTAAAGGCCTGTAGGGAGGGAAACATTGTGCACTGTCATCTTATTTTCTTGAGTTTTTTATTGCGTTCTTTTAGGGCTGCAATGAAAGGCCGTTAGCGGCGCTGATTATCCTAAAAGTGCCATTGTTGAGAATTAGGCTGGAAATGGAGTTCAAACTGAAAGAGCACTTTGGCCGACTAGTTAATCACTCACTCCCTGACTGGTTGGGCTTTATGAGCACTCACGCTGACAGGACAGATGTTTCCCAGAAACCCCACTTTTACACCACCGCTTGGGAATGTGGCAAACAGGGCTCCTGAGTCTAATTTATCCACGTCTTATACTGATAATCCCCTTTATCTGAATCCTTATTTAGTCTTGGCTTAAGATGGTTTATCCTGCCAGCTCCATCTAAAATGATGCTATTTGCTGTGTGTTTTTTCACAATAACTTTCTCAGCTAATTTGTGTCTTGCTGACGTTACCTTTGACTGATTTATAGGTTAATTTTGACAGAGGTCTGCGTGCATTTGGAGGCATTGTTTATATTCCGAGAGCTGTTGGCTGAGCAGACACTGATTGAGAGGTTTAGGGTGTATCCGTCCTCCTCAGAAGCATTCTCCATCCCTGTTTGTCTGAAAACAGCAATCTCCTGTCAGCAGTCTATCGTCATCTTTATCCGCCGTCTCCTCCCCTTTACCATTAAGCTCGGCTGTCAGCCCATCTTTGAGAGATGAATGTCACCTGGAAAAGAGTGAATATTCGAGACCATATGCAAATACAAAGATAACTTATTCTTAAATGTGGCCCATTTGTCATTGGAGTATCGACGGCTCCATAAATACCGAGCCTCATCAGTGCACTTTTTGTTCTCTGACAGGCGTGACGGCTGCTTGTCTTTTACCATGACAGCTTGCCTTTTTCTTTCTGATTGTCTTCTTTATTTCTCCTCCCTCTCTTCCAGCTTGCATCCCAGGAACTTTCAAATCCAAATTCGGGGACAGCTTCTGCGTTGCGTGCCCGTCGAACAGTCGCACCAGTGCCCGAGGAGCCAGTATTTGTCCCTGCCAAAGTGGCTTCTACCGTGCTGATAGCGACCCCCCTGACAATGCCTGCACCAGTAAGTTATCACGCACTGCAGACATTTTGCGTGTCTTCTCATAAGTTCAGAGAACACCTCTGGCGATGTCATAATCAATTAATTAATCAATCAGGAGTTGACTTAGACTCCTTAATCCTCTTCCGAATCTTAATTCTTTATCTTCCTAAGACATGGGGTGGAATAACCTGAACTCAAGCCCATCAAACACTTTTGGGGTGAACTAGAACACACATGATGGACTCCAACATCACTTCTGACATCACAAATGATGTATGGACAAACATTTTTGTACTGCAATGACATGGCAGACAGGGGGCAGCAAAGTGACAACACAGAACATAACATAAATATGCCTCACACACTTATGAAACACATTTAAAGTGGAAAATGTATAGGTACTCACAACTAATGCATAATAATGCATGATGATTGATGATGACAGATGGAATCGGAATCACAGTGTTTAGCGTTTAGCCTGGTCGTCAGGCTAGCAGGCTAGAGAAGGCCGTTTCTCCAAGCTGCAGCTACTTGTACATGTTCCACTCTTACGTTCATATATATATACTACGTATATAACTTGTGCTCGCCTCGCTGCAAGTTTTGAAACCAGATCGACTGTCAAAGCTTATGTTTCCGTAGACAAACTTTTGCGTCTTACAGCACACAACTATGGTTCGTTCAAGGACCGCTGAACAAAGTGTGACATCTCAACGCTTGACAATAAACATTCAGTGAAGCCTAAAAACATAAGCAACAGTAGTACATGTATGCTGGACATTTTACCTGTATTGTTATGTTTTTATGAATGATTACAACTTATGGTGAATGAGATACGGTGGTGTGAAAAAATGTTTGCACCCTTCCTGATTTCATTTTTTTTTTGCATGTTTGTCACACTTAAATGTTTCAGATCATCAAACAAGTTAAATATTAGTCAGTGACAACATAACTGAATACAAAATGCAGTTTTTACATTTTCATTATTAAGGGGAAAAAAACCTACACGACCCTGTGTGAAAAAGTGATTGCCCCCTAAACCTCATAACTGGTTGGGCCACCTTTAGCAGCAACAACTGCAATGAAGCGTTTGCGATAACTTGCAATGAGTCTCTTACAGCGCTGGGGAAGAATTTTGGCTCACTCATCCTTGCAGAATTGTTGTAATTCAGCCACATTGGAGGGTTTTCCAGCATGAAGCGCCTTTTTAAGGTCATACAACAGCATCTCAATAGGATTCAGGTCAGGACTTTGACTAGGCCACTCCAAAGTCTTCATTTTGTTTTTCTTCAGCCATTCAGAGGTGGACTTGCTGATGTGTTTTGGATCATTGTCCTGCTGCAGAACCCAAGTTGGTTTCAGCTTGAGGTCATGAACAGATGGCCGAACATTCTCCTTCAGGATATTTTGGTAGACAGCAGAATTCATGGTTCCATTGATCACAGGAAGTCTTCCAGGTCCTGAAGCAGCAAAACAACCCCAGACCATCACACTACTGTACCACCACCATATTTTACTGTTGGTATGATGTTCTTTTTCTGAAATGCGGCATTACTTTTACACCAGATGTAAAGGGATACTCACCTTCCAAAAAGTTCAACTTTTGTCTCATCAGACCACAGAGTATTTTCCCAAAGGTCTTGGGGATCATCAAGATGGTTTCTGGCAAATTTGAGACAAGCCTTAATGTTCTTCATGTTCAGCAGTGGTTTTCGTCTTGGAACACTGCCATGCAGGCCGTTTTTGCCCAGTGTCTTTCTTATGGTGGAGTCATGAACACTGACCTTAACTGAGGCAAGTGAGGCCTGTAGTGCTTTGGATGTTGTTGTGGGGTCTTTTGTGACCTCTTGGATCAGTCGTTGCTGCGCTCTTGGGGTAATTTTGGTTGGCCGGCCACTCCTGGGAAGGTTCACCACTGTTCCATGTTTTTGGAACAGTGGCTCTCACTGAGGTTTGCTGGAGTCTCAAAGCTTTAGAAATGTGTTTATAACCTTTTCCAGACTGATAGATCTCAATTAATCTCAGTTAAGTTACTGTATGTTTTAACAGGGGGAAATCACTTTTTCAAACAGGGCGATGTAGGTTTGGATTTTTGTTCTCCCTTAATAATAAAAAGTTTCATTTAAACACTGCATTTTGTGTTCAGTTGTGCTGTTATTGACAAATATTTTAATTTGTTTGATGATATGAAACATTTAAGTGTGACAAACATGCAAAAAAAACAACAAATCAACACTTTTTCACACCACTGACTCTGAGCCTATTTTCGGAGGGAAAAATAGCAATTTTATGACCAAAATTTGCGGGGCCATTAATGCTGAATTGTAAATGTGCGGTGGTCCACTATACTTTGCGCTACAGCAGTTTTTCTAGTTCCTGCAACGTGACATACGCAGTTGTCATCAGACAGCGACCATATGGAAACAAATGCGTGCCATGTCAGTAGGAAATTGCAGGCTTGCTGGTAACTAATGTGATCTGCTACAGAGTCCATATCAGTGGTGGATGGACAAAGCTCTCAGAGAGGCGGATAGAGAGGTGACGGCGATGATGAAGAGTGACATGAGCTGCCTTGACTGTGTAAAATCACTCCCCGGGGGCCTTTCCACACGTTAAATGACACAAACGGCCTGCAACTGTCCTCCCCAGATCACTGTCGCAGGAACACTGTGGACTCTGACACTGACCACACACACACGCACACACACACAGGCAGGAACTCGGGCATCAGCACCTCCAACTAAACATACAAACACACTGGCCTGACAGTTCTGTCCCTGCGGTCTGTCAAAGCTTGTGCCAGGAAGCCTGTGCTTTGTGTTGCGTTGCACAAGCGAGGTTGAGCCAGTCGGCAGCTTGGGCTCAGCGTGCGTTTTCGAGTGCTGTCCAATTAGAAGAGCCTCCACTCTGAACTGTCTCTTGGTAATTAGAGAGGACAGGGCGAGTGAAACATGGCTGAGGGCGAAGTTAGTGGACGTCTCGTTTAGAGGAGGATTCTCTCCTCCTTCTTTGGCTGTAATAGGATGAAAAGCACATTGGCTTAACCAGCCTGTGTTGCCCCCACCCCTCCAACACACACTTCTTTGTGAAGCATGGTGTCCCTGCACTTTGCTGAGATGTGATTTTTTTTTTTTTTTATCGATTTGCACCAAGAAGCAAAGCAAGGGACACACTGTGTATTTTTTTTTATATACACTGCATTACTTAGTAATGAGGAGTAATCGACTACATGTCTTACACACACATTTTCATCCTCTTTTTTCTCATTATGTTTTTTAATTTTATTTATTTTTTATTTTTTTTATTATTATCTAGTATACTTTATATAGTATACTATATTATTATATATTATTATCATTTAGATATGTGTTATTTAGTATTATATTATTTTATTATTATTCTTTTTTGTGAGCCGGTAAATTCATTACTGACTTTATATTGGATTATAATTGGGCGCAGTTTTCAAATGAATGAATCATTATTCATCACTATTTGGAACTATGTTTGAAATATGCCCATTTTTAGTCTATTTTATTAAAAGAAAGATAAATGACAAAACACAATTATATATAGTTGTATTGTATTTGGAAATATTAAAAAAATATATTTTAAAAATATTATAATAAATAGAATTAAATATAACTAGAAAATAATGTAAAATATCAATTAATAGTACTATACAGTATATGGAAATGGATGAACAGCTCCAAATGAACTGAACATTTAAATCAAGCTAAAACATACCCCACACATGTCTGAAAATGTACAGTATTTGCCTAACATTCATGTCTGTAACGTTTGAATCACACCTTAACTGTGTTATTATGAGCAATGAGGGGTTGCGTTCAAAGACACCACCTGATTTAAGTTGAAATTACATGTGGTGTGGCTTGCCATGGTGCTCATGCGTTAATTCCGCAAACAATGTTAGCATAATTAATAGAATAAATTAGATACCACCGATAGCCCTGTTTAGAATTGGATTACGATGCCTTTCCCAATGGATGATTGAATATCAAAAGGAAAAAAATCCAAATAAAATATAAGAACAAAGTACAACATTTAAATATTTTGTATTTATTGAATGTTATCTTCTGGCTGGAAAGGAAATGTGACGTCAGACTGCTGTGGCGTGAATATTAATTACAAATATTTTCCATTTTCATTGTTTGCTACAGTTTGAAAAGGCTTCACACCTCTGAGTTTATCCCTTTAATCGCCAAAGTTGCAAAATTGCGGACATCTGTAACTTTAATCTGAGCAACATTTGTGGCCGTTTCTATATAAAGTTTATACATTTATACACTTTGAAGTCCCTTGTGCGTGTGGCAGCAAGTCGCCTCGCAGTGACAGTCCACGCGCAGCATACTGTACTTGAGATGACGCTTTGCTAAACAGTGTTCAGGGTGGCAGGAGGGGACGTGGTGGGTTGTCAAAACGCCGCTAATGATGAGGGAGGTAGCAGGAATGTAAAAAAAATAGGGAAATAGCGGCATACGTGGTACGATCCGCGGGAGACTTCTCGGCAAAAAAACACTGCTAATAGATAGATATGACCTGAGAAAACAATAACCTGGATGAATGACAATATTCACAGGCTTAATAGATAGATAGATGTTTATATCTATCTGTATAATAATAACAGTAATAATAGCCGTTGAAGCAGCAGTGGTGTTCAAGATCCCGCTGTAAATGATGATGATGATGGCTGGGTTTGCTTGAGAGATGAGGAAAAGTATCACAAGTGGATCAGACATTTGGATGAACCGGTATCGTGGAGACAGGGATCTGACACATTCTGAGCCTGGTGATGTCATAATATGCACTTATTTTGGGTCATACTGATGATTTTCATTGTCATTATTAAAAAAGTATCCATCAAAAGAAAACTTTGGTTTCTGTACCTGAAATTTAGCATTTTTAGTTTTTACATTCTAAAGGAAGGAGGATGACTGACGATTATCTTGAACACCTTGCAGCTGTCCCATCAGCCCCTCGCAACGTGATATCCAGTGTCAACGAGACCTCGCTGTCCCTGGAGTGGGAGGAGCCTGAGGACACAGGTGGAAGGAGCGACCTAGTGTATAACGTGGTGTGCAAGAAATGCCTGCGAGACCGCAGTCCGTGCACGCGATGCGACGACAACGTGGACATCTCCCCCCGGAGGCTGGGGCTGAGGCAGAGGAAGGTAGTGGTGAGGAATCTGCAGGCTCACACCCGCTACAGCTTCGAGGTGCAGGCGGTCAACGGCGTCTCCGGGAAGAACCCCTCCTCTCCGCGTTACTCCACAGTCAACATCACCACCAACCAGGCTGGTTAGTAGACCTGTCGATGACACTGGACGTGTCCACAAACCAAGTTAATTCTTATGGCTTCCCGATCAATAGCACTTAACATCACGGTGAAAGAGGCTCTTTAGTGGATCCTACAATCAGTCAATGTCAATGAGTGTCTTAATGATCTCTTAGTATCTGCAGCAGCAACAGTAAACATTGGGCACAACATAAAAACACTAACCAATGTCACCTTTCTACATTTTTGCCAACTGAACTTCTCAGCACCTTTCACACACTGTAATCATTTGAGTTAACCCGCGCTTAATCCACTTTACTGCGGTTTATGGAACGCGGACCGTGGCTGGGAGTCTCTTTCAAGCTTGAGCGGCCCATACGGTGAAGGTGAAACATGCACCATTAAGGTTGGACTGTTAAGCCTATTAAATCTATACTTTAATTCAATTTGCGATTTAGTGAACTTGTAAGTGGAAGCAGATGAGACTCATTTATCAGTAATCCAAAAACTACACGCACAAATTAGCAAACTAAAGCTCACCTTTTTGGGCTTTTTCCCCCTCAGTGGTCGCCAAAGCTAGTCAATCGCATGTTTGATGCCCTTCCTGTTCCAAAGCTCCCATTTTCAAGGCACTAGCTATCTCCAATGGCTGGTTGTTACACCACATGGGCAACATAATGTAGAAACAAGACACAGATACGAGAGAGGAGGGCAGGCTAGGTGTTGATTGGCAGACACATAAGGAAGGGACGTGGCTGATATGACAGGTGAAGCTGGGCCACAAAAGATTCAAAGTCAAACAGAAACAGTGTGAGCAAAGTTGTGCAACTAATTACAGTGGCACCTGGGTTCTTGTTGTCATATTAGGTATCATCATTATATTTGTCCAAACAAATGTACCTTTAGTTGTACCAGGCATTAAAATGGATCAATAAACTTGAAACCTTCTTGAAGACTTCTTGAAGACTGAACTGTCTCATGGGCACTAGGTCTTGGACAATAACAAAAGTAACACAATAAATGAAAGTGAACTTGATCATTTTTCCTGCCTCAATATATTGCCCTGTGCATGCATGTTTGTTTTCCTCATATCCCGCCTCCAAGCAGGCAGGAAGAGGATTCACTCTGTGCGTTGGTCGCAGCACCTCAGTGCCTTTGCATGAACGGAGTGAGCTCTTTTGTCAGTCATGCAGTGTCTTTGTCTCGGTGGGTGGAGGCAGGGCCAATAGCATACACACAGAATGCAAAAGAGTGTAACATAGTGTAACTTATATTAGTCGATTGCTGTATATTGACATATATATATATATATATATATATATATATATATATATATATATATATATATATATATATATATATATATATATATATATATTTTCATTGTACGTTTCTTCAAAGTAAAGTTAAAATCTCTCATCTCGTGAACTGTCTCGTGACAGCCCTTCTTCCCGCACATCCTGGCAAGATCAAATTAAGTAGTGTTTCTCACCTTCTTTACTTTTTAAATTGCTGACACTAGCAAATTTCTTTGGCCCCATAGCAGGTTATTTTGTAGTCACAATAAAAAAATGTAAAAAAATTAGGGGACTTTGTTTGGTAACTTTATTTCACAGAAAGATACAGTACAGGACACACGGACTAGTTTGTTATGTGCAATATTATACTATATATATAGAAACTGAGACCGTGTATGAAAACTTTTGGCAGAACTTTTGATGAAAAACAAATCATACAAAAATGTGCTTTCACAAAAAAAAACTGAAGTGTGGCTCAACAATATTTGTAGCTCTATTTTTATGATTGCAGTGGAACCTCTGTTAGCGTACACCCTGTTTTTTCGGTTAACGTAAAACATTTAGCGTGTCTTGTCGTGTTATTAATACACTGCGTGAGTCCAACTGTGTTCTTAATGTATTTTTTAGCACAAAACGTCCTTGTTGGGAGCTTTGCTCATAAAAGGAAACAGGAACCAGAAGTCAGCGCCGTCACCCGTCTATGATGTCAAATGTTAATTTATTCCTTTTTTTCACCATTTCAAAGAGTTTTCTGCATGTAAAACCATAAATGTAAAACTACAAAAACGTGTTTCGTGTTAAAATTTTCTTATGGGAAAAATGTATTTGGTTAGAGTATGTTTCGGTTTTGAGTCGGACGTTCTGGAACGGATTAATGACTCTCACCAAGGTTACGCTGTATTTGATTTGTAATTATTTGCACTAAAGCTGTTGAATGAACTGCTGCCATGTTCCTTTGCAGCACCATCAGCAGTACCGACGGTCCATCTGATGCGTTCCACCGCAGACACCCTGAGCCTGTCATGGCTGCCCCCCGAGAAACCTAATGGGGTCATTCTGGATTACGAGATTAAATACCACGAAAGGGTGAGTTGGCCTTTTTTCCCTTTTCATCAAGATGCTGGGAAATGGAATATTAAAGTGGTGTGCATGTGAGCAATTCATTTCTATTGATGGAGAGTCTCAGCAGCTGCTGCAATGTCGAATCACTGGTATTGATCAAATTCCCTGCGAGCGCTGGAAGGTATAATGTGATCTTTTTACGACCTCCAGTGATCAAATGACCTTCATATTACAGAACAGTCTCAACAGGACTACATGCGTGAATGATGACGTCTGTTTAAAACGCTGAGACGCTTGTTTTCACATTTACCACTTTTACAACAGTAGCTTTATCTGTTCACACCATATTTAAATATCACTCTTCTACAGCGTGGAGAAACTGCCTTATTGCAAACGTATTAAATAATTCCAGAAATCTGTCTGGGGAAAAAAAAAAAAGCACAAGCGCTGGTCTCATTAAATGTATTTAAAAGGAATTAATGATGTGAAGTGAAGTTCATCTCCCTGCAGATGTTTAATTCAGTTGCTTACTTTACATTTGAATGATTTTTAACATTTTGCTGTTTACATTTCATCCTGTTGATAAAGAGTTTCACATGTCAAAGCCAGGGCAGTCATATAAAAGACATTCTGAATGTCAGTAACAGGGATGTCGGATAATATCGGCCCGATATTGGCAAGAAAATGTAATATTGGTCAATATCGATATTGGTTTTCCCTATGATGAAAAATGCTGTAAGCCTATGGGTTCCCGTATTTTCCAGCACGCAAACTATGACCTCATCAAACCGCGTCTGAAGCGTGCTGTAAACAACCGTGGGTGGCTAGTAACAAGCTAACTCGCTCCTGACTAACATTTGTCTGTCGTGTCTCCTTCGGATATTAAACTTGCGATTTGCAATGACTGCAAATGACTGGTTATACGAGGCGGAACCAGGACTTCGTCCTTCAATAATTTCAATTCCCAAGGCGAAAGCAATCAATTGGGAAATCATGGAGTGTATCGCACTGGATGACCACCACTTTTCTATTGTGCAAGATGCCGGATTCACCAAACTTGTGGAGTTCCACGAGCCACTCCATGCCCAGTCGCAAGTATTTTTGAGATGTTTGCTCACAGTTGTACAGTGTTGTTTACAGCCGCATTGAGAAGCTAATTGCTGATGCTGTATCCATTAGCTTCACAACAGATACAGTATGTGTTAATTCCACGATAAGAGATATGTGATGTTTCACATATTGGTATCTGTATCGGTTGATATTGGAATGGGAAATTGAGAGTTGGACAATATCGGCATATCGGATATTGGCAAAAAAGCCAATATTGGACATCCCTTGTCAATAAGAGTCCTGCTTAAATATAGGTGAAATAAAACTAAAATATCGTGCAATGTTAAAGGTCAACATAATTACAGTAGATCCCTGCTACTCTAGGGGCCATTCGCCACCCGCGAATGGTGTTAGGAATGGAATATTTTCCACTCTGTTCTGGATGGGTACTGCAACACGCTTATCTACAACAGAGAGATCGCACACTCACAAGACCTTTCACTTGGAACAAAGACACCCAGTTCTTTTGAATTCATGTCTCACACACACACACACATAGTTTCATGCTGGCTGAGACGCCCAGCTTCTTAGCCAAGATTGGTTGAAACCAGATCAGACCAATACACCAACAAACAGGTGACACGAAAATTCCTGATCACTGTGGCAGTCTCCACAGCAGGCATATGAGGAAGAGGAACTCTGTTTCACTTTAGAGACCGTTTGGACCTCGCTAGAGCTTGGCTGGGGGGCTGACCGTTCTCTCCAGCGCTGGCATTACAATTGTTTGTATCTACTCCTTTTAATATTAAATTGTAAACCCTATTTGAGACTCTTAACAATTTTTCACAGTTCATAGAACTAAAGAATCTAGGTGCTAAAAGGGCAGGTTTTAACAATGGCAAAAAAAAAAACATGAGTAATTTCGACACCCACAAAAACGTCTATTCTGACACGCTTCGGGTATCATAATAAACACATACACACAGTATACATGCAAAACAATACTATTTTATCACATTTATTAGCCACAAGGCATGCTGGGTAACTTCATGTTTGGGAAGTGTGTGTGTGGGCTTCCCAGATGAGCTTCCACGTGAGATGTGGGGTTGCTTTCTGATTATGGAGATTATAAGCACAAAATGGCGTGTTTTCACACAAATAAAAAGCATTTTTGATCAAAAATCTGTGAATTTGTGGCGTCACGAAGGCTGAATCACTATTTTGCGGGGATCCGCAGTATTCTGATTTAAGAACTAATGGAAATTGAATTGTGACCCCTACAAACAATATTCAAAGAGACAATTTAACATTCTTAACCGTCATACAAGTGTAAAAAGAAAAAAACGATAGAGTGTGTGGCGCAACAATTCCTGCAAAGAGCGGTAATACCTGTACGACCAATTTATTTTACAACCCCAAAGCGAAACACGTTGTTGAGTACAAGCAATTTTCTGTCATTGAAGCAAAAACAACCAACTAAATTTACTTCCTCCTGCACTGTTTTGCATTTTTTACTGTCTAAGGCACAGCACTTCTGGAAAGAAATGTTTAAGCAAGTGGAAGTACACTATGTGTTTCAATTTTACAATCAAGGTCGACAGCTAGCTGGTTGTGCCTTTTAGAATGGTTTGTTTTAAAGGAAAAAAACCTAGAGGAAATACTTGAGGGTTTTTTTGGAAGTCTCTGCAGTTGGTACAGCGGAACTTCGGTTGGCATCTGCCCCAGTTAGCATGTGTTTCGGTTTGTATTGAAAATTTACATCATGATTTTGCCTCGGTTTGCTTACATTTTCCAGTTAGCATACAATTAGTACAGTGTGTGAGTCCAGCTTATCACTATATTTTTAATGACAAAATGTCACTTAGCAGTCTATTAGCTTGCCACTACATGGAAACAGGAACTAGAAATCAGCTCTGCGTCGCCCATTTATGATGTCATCAGCGGTTAATGCTAAAAAATGTTTACACAAAATATGTTTTTATAGTTTTCTAATTTTAGTTGTACATGCATAAAACTATTCTAAATGCATATAAATGCCGAATGAAAGGGATAAATGAACTTTGAAGGTTACTTTTATTTTCTTTGAAGACGTGACTGTTCCCAAAGACATGATGCGGAAGTGAGATGAACACGGACACCACCTTTCTGTTCATGAGCTATTTTTTGAATTGAACAGTGTTTCTCACCTTCTTTATCAAAGGCTGGCACTTCCAGCTTTCTTTGGCTCCATTTTAAGTGACAGTATCGAGGTGAAGAACACAATTGAATTTAAGAAATGCAATTCAAAAACTCATGGCCTAACAGGAAGGTAGTGTCTGTGTTGATCTTGCTGCCATATCATGTGTGTGGGAACAGTCGTGTCTTCAATGAAGGTAAAAGTAACCTTGAATGTTCGTTTATCCCTGTCATCGGCCCTTCTGGAACAGATTAATGACACTAATGGAAGTTACTTTAAAACTGAAATTTCATGTATTTAAACTGATGTTTTCTTATAATTTATATGTCAAAGAATAAACCATTATAGCAAGAGGCTATAAGTATATTACATGATGGATTTTAGGCCATATTGCCAACCCCTATTGTGTATATTCTTCATTTCAGTTTTGATCTGAATCTGCAGTTTTCATTGAATTCCGATTTGCACGACTTCAGGGATGTTCGACTTTTTATTGTAACGTGTGACTGGAAATGCTAGCATTTGTTCACCTAGCAACAAGGCAATTACTGATGTATGTGATGATGCTGAGAAGATGGTGAACATTGATCAGTAAACACGACCTGTCCTGTCCTTCAGGGCCAGGCTATGTCGCACACTGTGACATCCCAGCACAGCTCAGCCAAGGTGGAAGGGCTAAGGGCCGCTACGCCCTATGTCGTGCAGGTCAGAGCTCGCACCGTAGCGGGATATGGACGCTACAGCAACCCCATGGATGTCAGCACCAGCCTGCACAGTATGAACTTGTGTTTATCTCCCTGGTGATCTGCAGATACGGTTTTATAGTTTTATAGCTTTATAGCTTTATAGCTCTAGACTTTTAATGGCCTCTGCTATCCAGGTGGTGCAGAGCAGTGTCTAATCCCTCCAGCCTTGCTTTGGCTGATATTCATTTGTGCGTTTGTGTGATTCGGTCCAGGTGACCCTCAGAAGTCTGTGCAGGACCAGCTGCCTCTCATCATTGGCTCAGCCTCGGCAGGGCTGGTAGTCATCGTTGCTTTGGTAGTGATAGCTGTTGTCTGCCTAAAGTAAGTGTTTGATTTTTATTACTGACAGAGTGAACAACACTATGTTTCATTAGCGTTGGCTCATTAAATGTTGACATGCAATCATATACTTAACCTTCAAAAGCTGGTTTTTTTTCCAAAAGTAGTGAAGTGAACTTATCTGATAGTGATAAAACATATAATTGGAAAAAGTCAAGGCTGATTATATTAATGTGACATTTCTTACATGCTGCTCTTTTACAGGAAGCAGCGCAGTGGCTCTGAGCTGGAGTACACAGAGAAACTGCAGCAGTACAGTAAGTTTATGTGTTCGGCAGCTGCACTTTATTGGTCATGCATGCACTGTTAACCACTGGATTCAGTACCTGGTCCAATCACCTGACCTGGCAGGAAACAAGTCCTGTGTTTGCACAGTGCCCCCATTTTATCTTGACAATGTTTTGCTACGTGTTCTTTTTCTTCCTGTATTAACTTAGCTAAATATGCTGTTAGGAGGTCCTTTAAGTGCCCAGAGACACCAAATGTAAATCAGACTCAGGCACACCTACAGCACAACTCTTTCTTTTCATCACTGACCGTGATGTTTTTAAGCTGCGCTAGTCATCTCTGCGTCCAAGGGTAACTCTGAGCTGAAGTACCCTCTTGGAGCTCTACTTAAAAGGTAATAAGACATCAATTAAATATAGTATTCTTATGTAAGATAAGCATAATATTAAAAACAGCTCTCACTTTGATGCAGTGCAGTTGTAGTTGCACGCAGGGGCATAGCACCCTTCCACAATCCTCCTGAAGGACCCCCGCCTCCCATAAACACACACACACTGTAGTCTGTCCTCGAGTTGTGTTACTGTGGTTTGTGAATTGTGTTGTTTTAAGTTTGAGTTCAGAATTTTGGATATCAAAAGGCAGACATACTGTATTAATGAGCACCTAGGTAGACTATAACACAACTATTATATTTTCCTTCTTACAGGTTACATTAAAAATTACTTACGCTAATGTACAAGATTCACCAGTCAGTCAGATTTTGGGCTGAACTAACATTTCTTTGAAGAAAAAAAAAAACTTAACAAGCATTTGGTCGCTTAGTTTTACCTTTCTTTCCCTCCCCCGTCTGTCTTTTTTCTTCTGGCAGCCCGATTTTTTCTTTATAGGGGACATGATGCCGCATTGCTCAGTTGGGCTGCGGATATTGATTATTTTAGTAATCGCATAATCTATCGATTATTTTGTTCGCTTCATCACGTTATCGGATAAAACACACTGTATTGCAGGGGTCCTCAATTACATTTGACCAAGGGCTAGAATTTTCTCAGCAGACCAAAAGGTGTGAGGACCAAATGGTATCGTTAAATTATTTTTTACCTGTTGTCTGTGTTAATAGACTCATCATATTATACCCGCATTGACATACAGTAACAACAATAGTGAAACGTAACACTAACACGATCATTCATTCCTTTAAATGTTACCGTTGAATATTAGGGGTGTCACGAGACACTCCGTTCACGAGACGAGATAAGATTTGAACATTACTTTTAAAAAAAAGTACAAGTACAGGAAAAAGATAACAACTAAATGACGATATATTACAATCTAAAGATCTAATTTCTCCTACGTGACACTCTTATGCTAGTGGCCCTGTCTCCACCCACCGAGGCAAACTGAGACTGTACGACTGATAAAACGGCTCACTCCATTCATTTGAGGGAGCAAACACGCCAGGGTGCTGAAACAAACACAGAGTGAACCCTCTTCCTGCCTGTTTGGTGGCGAGAGATGAGGAAAACAGACACGCATGCACATGGCAATATACCGAGGCCGACAAAATTATCGAGTTCATTTTCATTTATTGTGAGATCAATGAAATAATTGATTATTGTCCCATGCGTAGTGCCCTTGTGACAT
The DNA here is from genome assembly GCF_027744805.1 of Dunckerocampus dactyliophorus. Taxonomy (NCBI): domain Eukaryota; kingdom Metazoa; phylum Chordata; class Actinopteri; order Syngnathiformes; family Syngnathidae; genus Dunckerocampus; species Dunckerocampus dactyliophorus. The sequence continues at coordinate 7,098,140 of NC_072820.1, forward strand.
TTTTTTTTCTCTGAAGGGAAAATCTTGTCACGTTTTAATCTCGCAATATCTTGTGACACCCCTATTGAATACATTGTGTCACATTTACTGTATATAAGAAGTAAAGACGTAATCAGGAAAACTCAGCATATCGTGAGTGTGTGACTAAAAATGTTGACATTGCTGTGTAAAGTTGTGGAATATTATCAATAGGAAATGTCACACTCCATGTTCCCTTTTATACAGGGGTGTCCAAACTTCTTCCAGCGAGGGCCACATAGTGAAAAGTGAAAGGATGCAAGGGCCACTTTGATATTTTGAAAACCAACACGTAGAGCTATGCTAAGAAGCTACATGTAGCTCAAGAAAAAACTGCCTTTGACTTTTGTAATATAGGTGAAATGCTACTAAAAATGATGTTTTTTCCATAAAAATTCAATTTTATTCTCGTAAAATTGCGACTTTTGTTGTTCATTCGATTATGACTTTTTTTCTTAATATTATTCCCGTAAAATGACAGCTGGTTTTTTTTTCCATTTTTGCTGGGTTTTTTTCATTGCAGCTTTCCTCTTGTAAATTTCCTTCTCGTAATTATAACTTTATATCTTTTAAAACAATAATGTATTTTTCTTTATTTCAACATTGTTACTAAAATGATAATTTTCCTCATTTTACAAGTTTATTCTCTTAAAATTGAAACTATTTTTCTCATTAGAAAACTTTTTTTTCTCTCTCAATATTTTGACTTTACTCTGGTCAAATTTCTGCTGTTAATTTTTTTGTATAGTTTTCTAAACATTTCAACTTTCTTCTTGTATATATTTTCTTCTCCTAATATTTTGACTTTATTCCTATGTTATAAATTTTCCCCCAACCTAAGTTTCCAAAAATTACAACTTTATTAATTATTTGTGTCTTAAAAAAAATTAGAAACATTTTTTCTTGAATATTTCAACATCATGCTACTAATTTTTCCTTATACTATTACTTTATTCTTGTGAAATTATGTCTTTTTATTGCTAGATTACAGCTCTCCTCTTAATACTTTGACTTTTGATTGATTTTCCCATTTTTGCTGCTGTTGTTTTTTTTTTTAAGTTTTAAATTAAATTTTTAACTGTGCTGCGGGCCGATAAAATCACAGCCGTGGGCCGCAAATGGCCCCCGGGCCTCACTTTGGACACCCCTGCTTTTCTATATGTGCAAGTATGCAGCGTAAAGTAGAGCACCTTTATTACATATTGCGATATTGATTTTTTCGGTCTTCATCTTGGTTTCAGTTTCTCCGGGGGTTAAAGTGTACATCGACCCTTTCACCTACGAGGACCCAAATGACGCCATCCACGAGTTCGCCAAGGAGATCGACATCTCCTGCATAAAGATTGAAGAAGTCATCGGTGCAGGTGAATAGCGCAGCTGCTTTTTGTCCGAGGGGACACTGAATGAGTCACGCTCATTAATGATTTATTTGAACAGGAGTGTGCCATCAAGGGCTCGGGTTTGTTCTGTGAGAAGAGCTTTAAGGCACAAAAGGGGCTTTAGATTCAGAGCGTGCATGCATGAGAGCTACGGGTGGGATGGATGGAGGTGAAAATCTTTCCCTCCCCTCAATCTGTTTTTGTTTCTCTCCAGCAGCATGTTCTGTCCTGATTTCACCTCCAAATGACAGTGTGCTCCTGCTGCATCAACTTTCCTCCGTCTTTACTTTCTGTCTCCTCTTCTCTCCTTTTGTAAATGTTTGCACTCAGGCACCACTTGTGCAACACCCAAGTTCCTCACCCGTCCACTTTGTCCCTACACGACTCCCAGATTGCACACTCGATCACAGCCAGCCACCCCCTCGCTGCCTGACATCTTTACCCTCTGACCTCCCTCCTCGCAGTTTCCTTTTCTTTATTTCAACCCCCAACATTTAGACGCTGACCTCTCTAAAAGCAGCTCATTCACTCCCAAAGTTCCGTCTTCCCACACACTCTCCAACGTCCCCTCCTTTTCTCTCCTCTGCTCACTCAACCCTTCTCCCTCATCACCCTCACCCCCTCCCTCCTCTCCCTTTTGCCCGCACCCCCTTGTCTTACCCCAGGTGAGTTTGGCGAGGTGTGTCGCGGACGGCTGAAGCAGGCCGGCCGCAGGGAGATGGTGGTGGCCATTAAGACCTTGAAAGCCGGCTACACGGAGCGCCAGAGGCGGGACTTCCTTGCCGAGGCCTCCATCATGGGCCAATTCGACCATCCCAACGTCATCCGGCTGGAGGGTGTGCTGACACGGAGCTGCCCCGTCCTTATCATCACAGAATTCATGGAGAATGGCGCGCTTGATTCCTTCCTCAGGGTAAGCCTGGCGGGAGGTGCACACAGGTCTGACTGAAAAGATTACTTTCAGTTTCTATCAAAGCCGAGAGGAACACACACACACACACACACACACACACACACACACACAGACATGCACTCATGACACCCCTGGGTTATCGAAATGTTTTACGCTCCATAAAACACCCCGAGGCGTTCACTTGCTGAGTGATAGAGATTAAATGCACAATATTACATTTGTAGGCAGGCGTAGTGTCTCTGCTTGACGCGCCTAACTGATGCTGACATTCTTTTCAATGCCCAAACTCCAGGTGGAAAACTGTTGCATTTTGGATGCATCACTGGATGCTTCAGTGTATTTTGGAGTCTTTGTGCGACTACGGAATACATTAGTGATCAGAGTTTTCACTTCATGCCACCCCCGCCCACACAAAGTGCTGAACAAAGACAGGAAGAGAAATGAGGCGTCATGCAGTACATTTACAGCTGCGTGGAGGCTATTACATGTACTTTACATCTCGTACAATGGCTTTTCTTTGCGTGGTTGCACTGAGAAGAAGACTGTTAGGCTAAATGAGGCTACTTAATGCTTTTAGCAAATCACTGCAGTCCCTCTGACATTAAATTACCATTTTTCTATTTACATATCTCCACTTGATGTGCATTGAGAGAATCCCAGGAGGCCAAAAGGGGGAAATTTATGTCTCAGATTGTTTAGCTTCACGTCAGCACCTCTATCTGTAGGTTGAACCTTTGACACAATACTTCTAATGTTGAATGAAGTGTGTAATGAGGTGATCTGTATTTGCAGCAGCAGACTGCAAACATCACTTTATGACCTTTCTATCCCTGCTTTGGTCTTGCTGAATGAGCCAGCAAACATTTATTACAGCCAAATGCACCTCCATCAATCGGTAGGCTATATAATTAATCAGCTGCAGCACATTAAACGGCATGTAAACATAGCATCAAATGCACTTTTAAATGCGAGTGTGGTCGTTACTCATTAAACATCACTGATGGAAAAAGGACAATAAATTTGTATCGGGATATGCACAAAATGGTACATGTTTTTTTTTTATATCAGCATTCATAAAAAGGACATTAACACAATTGTTAAAACATGTTCAGGTTTTATAGAAATTGAAAAAGGTGTTTTATATGTATAGCGAATGATGTAAAGCTTACTGTCCAGTCTCGGTCTGTTCCTTCCTGTGGCCAGTGTTCTGAGTCAGATGTCCTGCCGTGAAATAACAAAAACACAAAAACAGTTTGTTTGTCCTCCCCCGGTCACGAGAGTGTGACTCAAAATGAGTTCTGGAGTCTCATTTGGAAGGTTGCAAATTTTGAACGTCAATGCTTCTCACTGGTCTACAGTGCGTCAAGATAACATTCAAACCAGTGTTTGTGTTTATTTCCAATTGAATTCAATGAAATTATCAATATATATGTTTTTAAATTAAAATAAAATTTAAAAAATTGTAAAAAAAAAAAAGAAGAAAAAATGTAAAAATTAAATTATCAATATTTGATCAAATGCGTAGTGCCTCAAGCCATTTTTTTAAATTATTAAAGGTGCTCGCTGCCGTGGTTAGGTACTGCTTTGACCCTCGAAAACTGTATATTCTGCCCACTTCCTGCTCATTGCAAGCCACAGCCTACATAACATACACAAGATACAGTGGAACCTCGGTTAGCGTCCCCCAAGTTAGCGTCCTTTATTTGTTTAATGTTGAAAACAATTTTGCCTCGGTTTGCATGCACTCTCCAGTTAGCGTACAAATGGCACGCGTCTTGTTGCTTTATCAATACACCGCGTAAGTCCATCCGTATTCTTAATATGTTTGTTTTTTTTAAATCAGAAAATGTCCTACCTTGTTAGCATCCTATTAGCTAGCAAACAAAATGGCAACCAGAACCGGAAGTTACGTCAACCGCCTATGATGTCATCAGCTGTTGACTCTCCAAAATTTCAACACTAAACACCTTTTTACAGTTTTATAATTATAGTTTTACATGCATAAAACAATTCTAAATGCATTAAAATGAGGAATGAAGGGGATAAATGAACATTTAATGTTACTTTTACCTTCACTGAAGACTACCGTTCCCAAAGACACGTGGCAGCAAAACACCAAACGGACGCCATCTTCCTGTTTGGTTACGAGTTATTTCTTGAATTCAGTAGTGTTTCTCAGCTTCTTTATTAAAACGCTGGCACTTGCAGCATTCTTTGGCTCAGTTTTGGGTTATTCAGGGGAGAAATACTTTAAGGATTTAAAGCAGGAAGGTGGTGGTGGTTGATTTCATTACCACATCGTGTCTTTGGGGACAGTCGCCGAGAATCACATCTTCAATATATGCATTTCGAATTGTTTTGTGCATGTAAAACTAGAATTGCAAAACAATAAAAATTTGTTTTGTGTTAATATTTTTGGCTTTCTGGAAAGGATTAATTGGATTTACATTATTTCTTATGGGAAAAATTGATTTGGTTACCGGCCGTTTCGGTTCGAGTTGACCCTTCTGGAACGAATGGAACTCCAAGTTTGACATCAGCGAACAGCAGCGATTTGGCAAAGTATAGCTACTAACATAAGCTGCCATTTAATGTATTGCCTTCCAAATTGTCGGTGGCTTCTCTGAGATGCTGATGCCAGAGACATTCACTTGAATACCTGACAGCGGTGTGTGATAGCCGTGCACGACACTCCTCTTATTCGTGATGAAACAAAGCTTAACTTCAAACTGTGACAAATATACACATTTATGTTTTCAACCTGTTCTTTTAAACATGGTTGTTTGTCTGTACGTGGCCCTGCATTGGCTGGCGACCAGTCAATCGGCCAGGGAGCTCCGGCATACAGTAGAAAATGGATGAATGGATAAATGTTCTTTTAAACCACTATTGGTAACATCTGGTAGTCCTTGTGTTTTTTGGCCAAAAAAGTTATTGTAATTTGGAGCTGAAGAGGGGCAGCACCTTTAAGATTAAAGTTTTTTTTTCCCCTGAGTAATTGTCAGTATTGATGCCACACAGGTGTTAATGAATCCAATCATACCATAATGAGAAGATAAAACGGTTAACTTGCACAAAAAGAGGGATTGTGTTTTATTCCATGAAAACAGAAATACACACTCCAGCATGGCAGACTTGCTGCTTTATGGCTACAGTGGAGTCAAACAATAGCTTTCTTTTGTTGACTTTGATAAAATATTCAGCACTGGATATCTAAATTTGCTGCTTCATCCTTTCAGTAATACAGCTTTTCCACTTAATTGTGTATTGATGTTTTCATCAAGCTCGAGTGAAGCGCTGATCTATGAGAATTTTTGCGTTTATACCCATGTGCCTTCAGAAATATGTAGGATTTTAAATGAAAAGCTTCTTTAGTTGTAAAAAAAAAAAAATCCTCCCTGTCAGCAGTATTTGGTAAAATGACCTCTGTAGCAAAAAAATGTACATCTCTTGCTTATTCTAAGGTTTAGGCTCAGTATCTTTAGTATGACAGTAAAGAGTTTAATTATTTATAGGGGTGTCGCGAAATGGGACGAGAAGAGCTGAAGAAAAGCTGTATTGTGAAAACAGGGCAGCCAGAAGCCAATCAGACTGTGATGATGGCTACTACGGATGATAAAACAGTAGAGTGCGGTAGGGTGTAAGGCACTATTGGAAGCTCACATTAAGTGCTTTAGACACACCTGGCAATCCAACCTACCTTGGTGTTCACAGCGTCAGTGTCAGCGAGTCACGTGTGGCTGTTTATTCCATTAAAACAAACAGCTGCTTGCTACTTGTTGATGTCCAAGCACAAGCTGTAGTAAGTCTAGGCATTAAAGATTTGTCAGTTCAACTGACATAGATGTTTGGATTTGTTTGCACCTTTCATCCCCGTGCGGCTCTATTGACGCTCATTGCATTTTGGCCAAATTTGAAGCACCCGCGATCACTGGTTTCGTTTCATAACACACCTCATACATAGAAGAGATCCGTGTTGACAATATTAAATTTAGCAAGTATTGAAGTGTTTCTTGCATCATGCATTGGTAATACAAGCCAACACACATGGGTGTTCAAAGTTTGGCGCAGGAGCCATCTGTGGAAAATGGCTCATTGCAGAAATAAAAAAACAAAAACCCAGCAAAAGTGGAAAAATAGAGCAAAAAGACTTAATGTAAAGGGCTGTCAAATGATGAAACATTTTAATCAGATTAATCACAGTTTTCAAATGGTGATTAAACACCATTTGCGACTATGTTTGAAGTATGCCCATTTTTACTGTATTTTACTGCAAGAAAGATAAAAGACAGGGCAGGATTATAATATATTCGTATGGATTAACAGCTCCAAATTAAGTGAAATTGTAAATAGAGCTACAAGATAGCACACACGTCTGAAAATCTATTTACCTAACACTAGTTTCTTTAACAGTAGCAGAACCTTTGAATCACACTTTAACCGTGTGTTTATTCGCAATGAGGGGTTGCGTTCAAAGACACCACGTAACTTAAACTGATTTCACATGTTTTGTGTTTATTTTCCGAGCATACTTAAATGCAGCAAATTGTACTTCCGCATTAAGAGTTGCAAAGTCAGTGATAAGAATATCCACTTATTGTTTTTCTTTGTCCTTGTGTTTATTTAGACCACGCATATACGCATAAGAAAGACGTTTTGATGTTCGGAGTGACCCTGAATGCATCTCGCAGTAGTCGAGTGACAATGAGGAAGTGTTGTTCTGTAGTAGAGACGTGTTTGTTGGAGTTGGAGATTCGTATATGGTGTTGGAATTGTACTGCTGTTGATGTGTTCAGGTCAGAATAACGTTTTAAAAGAGCGCCAGACTCTGTGGGGAGCTACACTGTGCCGCCGTCTGTTGTCATAACAGAGAGGCGTGGCTTGCCATGATGCGTGTGTATTAATTACTCTAAATAATCTAACGTAATGAATGAAATAAATTAGTTACCGCCGTTAACGTGGTATTTTTGACAGTCCTGGTAACTACAAAAAGCTAAAATGTTGATACTAATAACTAATAAAAACACAAAGATTTGTTTTTAAATATATGTATAATGTTTTTTTAATTATAAATACTTAATACTTACTATAAAATATATATAACTCTCAAAGGACAGCTAGACAACCCTGACGCAAATAGACAAAAACAAGTAGACAAGAGAACAGTGAGCTGTGTTATTATTATCATAAGAGCGGTTTATTTGATCTCAAAAAATGTTGACAATAATATCGTTGAGCATCAATTTGTGGGAAAACAAACATTTCAAGTGTGTTAGCACACAGGTAATGTGTGAGCAGTGTCAAAGCACTTTTAGTACCTTGCAGGTGGAAAAGCGCTATACCAGTGAACGGCCATTTACCACTGCACTCTTTTTAAAATTAACATTAAAATCTCGCCTCGTCTCGTTCCACTTCTCGTGAGTTTGGTGTCTCGTCGTGAAACCCCTAATTATGTATCTCACTTCAGAGACTGCTTTAAACGGTCAGGTGTTACCATCAAGAGCCACCATGAAGCTTCATATTCTAATGCCTTCACCCCCACTCATCTATTTGCTTATTTCAATGTGTCATTTGTTCTCCATTCTTCGCCCAATCATTTGCCTCCCTGTCCTTTAATTAACCTCCTCTTCATCCCTCAGCTGAACGACGGCCGATTCACAATGACACAACTGGTCGGGATGCTGCGCGGCATCGCAGCGGGAATGAAGTACCTGTCAGACATGAACTATGTCCACAGAGACCTCGCGGCCCGCAATATTCTGGTCAACAGCAACTTGGTGTGCAAGGTCTCAGACTTTGGCCTGTCACGCTTTCTGGATGACACTTCTGCTGATCCCACTTATACAAGCTCACTGGTCAGTATAATATGTGTGTGTATGTGTGTGTGAGTGTGAAGACTGTGTCGATACTGTATACCATGAAAGATGCGAAGTTGAACACCAGCTACGTAGGGACATGTTGATTGGCTTGAAACTACTTCACAATGGAAATAATAATGATCTGTTCCAAGGTGAAACTGTCACTACTGTAAAGTCAACCTTTTGACAGTCCTAACTGTCATAAAAGTGAAGTTAACCACTGCTGATATAAACATAAAAAAATACTGAACGCCAATGACAAATAAGGAAGGCTTCTGAGTCGCCCCTCCCTGCCCACACAACACGGGTCCCACAGGCCATAGTGCACCCCATCATTTCGCGCAAGTATGCCTCGCTGCCATGAGGCATAGAGCACCACGTCATCCCGAGGCAGGAGAGAGAAAAAACGAGAAGTAATCTGACACTGCGCCCATTGCTGTGATGAGTGACAGCACGCAGCAGTACAAGAGAGAAAAATGGCAGAATGCCACCTAATTACCTGTCATTCACTGATGGTGTAATGGTGCGGCTGCTGCCTTTTACGGCAGAGGGCGCAAGTTTGATCCCAACGCTGAATAAATATTTTTTTTCATTTGTTGCTGTGCATAAAAATAATTTATTCAACAATTTGTAAAATTTTCAAAAACATTTTTCAATTCCTGGCAGTGCCCCTATTTGAGATACGCGCATTTGGCCAGAAGGTTGTAAAGATGCCTCAAATAGGCCGCACGGCGGCCTAGTGGTTAGCATGTTGGCCACACATTCAGGAGATCGGGAAGATCTGGGTTAGAATCTCCGTTGGGTATCTCTGTGTGGAGTTTGCATGTTCTCCCCGTGCGTGCGTGGGTTTTCTCCGGGTACTCCGGTTTCCTCCCACATTCCAAACACATGCATGTTAGGTTAATTGGCGACTTTAAATTGTCCATAGGTATGAATGTGAGTGTGAACGGTTGTTTGTCTATATGTGCCCTGCGATTGACTGCCGACCTGCCCAAAGTCAGCTGGGATAGGCTCCAGCATACCTGCGACCCTAGTGAGGATAAGTGGCTAAGAAGATGGTTGGAGATGCCTCAAATAACAAACTTTTAAAATGTTTTTAAACAAAACTTATGATTATACATATGGTTAATATGGAGTCTTACTGCTTTGAGTGGGAGACTTCTGACTTTACATATCTTATTCTTCACCTCTTTTTTGAGGCAGGTCCATCTTTTGGAAAAGGTGTTAAAAAAACACAAAGAAAAAGCAAAACACAATCGCAATGTTCATTATTTGATATTACTGATATGAGGTCTTGCATGACAGCGATTCAAAGAATAGTAGCCGGGTTCCAAATTGTGCGACCTGAGGGGCGTTTGTGTGTCTTTCATTGTCCTTGTGGTAGTGTGAAATTAACATTAGTTTCTGCCTGTACGTTCTGTTGACTGCCAATTGCTACATGAGCGCAGCATCTCTCCCACACGTTTGCCATTCACCCTCTTAAGTGTGCGTTTGTGTGTGTGTGAGCAGGGAGGAAAAATTCCCATCCGGTGGACGGCGCCAGAGGCCATTGCCTTCAGGAAGTTCACCTCTGCCAGTGACGTGTGGAGTTATGGCATCGTTATGTGGGAGGTGGTGTCGTATGGAGAGAGGCCATACTGGGACATGAGCAACCAGGATGTGAGTTATTACCATTATCATGATGCAAACATACATTTGGAGAGCTGAGACACATGCAGCTTTATATTAATTTTTAAGCCGAGTTGTTTGGTTTGCACTGTCTCACTTTTTTGGGGAGCTTATTATCTCTTCACTGCAGCTGCAGACGCAGTGTGTCTGTGTTCTGCATTATTTCACCCTATTTACAACTTTAGTCTGCACACCCTCCAAGCCCTCTCCCAAATTTGCAGACTGCAAAGCTCCCCCATAACACACACACGCACACGGATGTTGTTACCTGCAGGCTATCTGCGATGCACAGACGCCCAACTCCAGCAGCGCGCTAACAGGAAAATGTGTTCCTCCAACACACTGACTGCAGCTCTACCCTCTATTCTCCGTGGAATATCTGCTCAGCATTGTAATTCAAAGTCAGACTTGTAACACTGATAACAAGAGAGCAAAAAGGAGCCGCTATGAAAAATGCCACCAACAAAACCGGCGTGCAGTAATGAAAGTATCAAAGTGGAGACCGTCTATTGTTCCCACTCGCCTTTGTGCCAAAGTCTTAGCTCAATAACCGTCAGAGTCAACAAACAGAAGATGTAGAGAAAGGTGCTCGAGCACAATTGAAAAATGAAAAGGCAAGCAGCAGGAGAGGAGGAGTGCTGTGGAAAAACACTTTTTTTTGTTCCCAAACGGCGATTTTTTATTATTGTGGTGTGTTAAAACCTTACAGATCTTATGGAGAGAAATATGTTAGCCTGAGTGAAAATCCTGTGAGTGAACAATTTCAGCCTCCACTTATTGTCTCGCCGTCAATCACTTGAGAATAATGTTTTTATCATTTCTGAATGATGCCGGACTGAAGCTGGGAATACAGCGTGTGCTAGCAGGACTGCTGTCACGCTTATGAAAAGCATTTGACAAAAAGTGAAACAAGAGGCTTAATCCTTTTTCTCTCAAAACTGCAAGAGGAGGTAAGATTTCACCCAGATGCTTAATGTCTTCTATGCTCAAGGGAAGGAAATGTAGTAAGATTTTACATGAGCACAAAATATGTGTCTGAACATGTTAAACGGGATTTTCGATGTTTAATTGAAACTGTTGCCAAATGCACCATCTGGGTGTGATCTGGATGACACATGGTAAGAAATATAATTTAAAAATATCATTAAAATGAACACATTTGACAGAGACACGATATAAAATAACTCAACACACGGCCATTATTGTCTAAATAACATCAAAATAATTCTGTCTCGTCTAAAGTCAAGCTTGGTGGTGTGGGGTTGCATGAGTGCTGCCGGCACTGGAAATACAAATACAGTTTAAGGCAGTAGTCACCAACCTTTTTTAGCCCAAGATTCCTGGTCCCCAACCACGATATATATATATTTTTGCATGCCTAGAAAAAAATATATCCAATATATTTAAATTATATTTATTTATTTATTTATTTTGTAGAAAGGTTTTCTTTTATATTGTAGACTGTAATGTAAAAAGTGATAGATATTTAAAGCTTTCTCTTAAAATACAAAGCTTTGTGTTAATTATTCAACATTTCACCTTTTTCTCCTTGTGCCTTTTGCTCTATTTTTACCATTTTAGGTAGCAAAGGCAGATTTTGAGTCATAGTAACGTGCAAGAACTACTTTTGTGTACTCAGGCACATCGCTGTGCTCTGTCACTCCCTCTCTGCCTCTCGGTCGACCCTTCTGCACGTTGCTCACTCAACCTTTGCTAGCGCGGCGAGGGGAGCCGGCGTACTAGTATCTCTTGCCTGGTTTTGGGGACTGGGCTCTTAGCTGGACCTTGCGGGTTTCTGCCTGGAGGGCGCCAAGGCGTACGGGCGTGTTCAGTGGTCAAAATGCGTGCATGTTGGTCACTCTCCGGGAGCGGAGGGCACTAATGTAATAATACATTTTTTTTAATTCTCCCGATCAACCGGCAAAGTCCCAAAGGTCAACCAATAGCTCGCGATCGACGGGTTGGTGACCCCTGGTTTAAGGAATGTCAAGATGTTGATGAACTGTAGTCTACACTGGCCACTAGGTGTCACTAGTAACACACCAGACTTGATCGCCAAACAGGCGTTTATAATTTTGTAATTATTTATCTTACAACAGGCACAATAATAGCATAAAAAATAATCATCATCATCATAATAACACGGGCTACTGTTGTGGCCGTGCTCCAGCTAAAACTCAACTCTGAATGCCCAACGTCACTTCCTGTCCACACATCTGGAAGGCATTTATTGAAACACACATGAGCGTGAGTCTTAATTTCTGTCTTAAATTTATTATTTTCTCTGATTAGTGGTTAGCATGTTGGCCACACAGTCAGGAGATCTGGAAAATCTGGGTTTGAATCTCCTCATGCAAAGCGCCCACCCACATTCCAAAAATGCATGTTAGGTCTTACCTGGATTATCACGTATTTATAAATTATTATCAATTTATGGTGAATCCGGAAAAAATGGCCTATTTCCAGAGGAACAAAATAAAAGATCTCTTTTTTGACCACAAATCTGTGAATGTGCAGGGATCCAGTGTACATGAATTTTGCAATAGAAACACTGCTCTGTAGTAACAATGGTGTCTTGTCCCTCAGGTGATGACGGCAGTAGAGCAGGACTACCGGCTGCCCCCGCCCATGGACTGTCCCATGGTGCTGCACCAGCTCATGTTGGAGTGCTGGATGAAGGAGCGCAACCTGAGGCCCAAGTTCTCGCGCATCGTCAACACCTTGGACAAGCTACTGCGTAACGCCGGCAGCCTCAAGGTGGTGACGAGCACGTACTCAGGGTGAGCGCACATGTAAAGTACCAGTCGTAGTAGGCAATGTCTTTTTGCCTCTCTCATGCTGACATAAAAGTTAGTTTTATTGCTTCTTGTTGTTGGAATACAACATATTCAAATGATGATATTGTGAGACTGAGCAGGCTTTCAGCAGCTGTGTTTATGGACTGTATTGCAGCAAATTACTGCGACGTTGTCTTGCAACATTTGGTCTTTAAGGAACACACGTTTCAGGAGTTGCAACAGCAGATGCACACATTAAAGGGAGATATATTCCTTTTCATGTTTTATGAGTTAATGTTTTCAATCATTCGCACAGGCCTTTTTAATAGATATCAAATGGACAAAAGTATTGGGACACCTACACGAAACAGCTATTCGGACTCTCTTCTAATTGTTGTAATTGTGCCGCTGATATTGGCTGAGAAGGCCTGGATGGCAGTTGTGTATCCTTGAGTTCATTTCAGAGGTCTTGGATTGGGTTGAGGTTACGTTCTTCTTCACTGTGCTCATGAAATTACAGTTGAACCTTGGCTCGCGTCATCAATCTGACTCGAACCGAAACGTACTCTGACCGATGCCATTTGTCCCTTAGGAAATAATGTAAATCCAATTAATCTGTTCCAGAAAGCCAAAAATGCTAACGCAAAACACGTTTTTAATAGGGACGTCCCGATCTGATCTTCAGGATCGGGATCGACTGCCGATGCGCTGTATTTGTGAAGATCGGGTGATGAATATCGGCTTCCGCCACAAGATCGGGCCGATCCGGTTGCCGTATCACGTTCGGAACTCTGGGCCGCACTCCAACATGGTAGGTGCTGTAATGCGCCTCAAAGCTGGTTGCCACTCCCAAGAAGAAGAAAACACAACATCACCATGCCGACATGTCCGCAGTGTACCGTGGTGAAGTTAGTTTCACGTTGGATATTTGGCTCCATAGCTGCAGCGGTAGTTCCCTCTCACTGTGCTCGGACGGCTGCGTCATGGTGTAGGACGCTTGCACGGGAAGTGCCGCTTTAACCACTGGTAGCTTATAATAAGGACCGCACAAACACTACCAAACATGTCAAAACTCCTCTGTTAAAGAGCGTGAATGGAAGCTAGTTGGGTTCGCTTAGTTTAGTTCGTGCAGCTGTGTGTGTGCGCGTGTCTGTGTGTGTGTGTGTGTGTGTGCGCGGCTTCACTGTGTTGTGTTTTACTGCTTTAATGTAAGGACTATTTTACAATGCCCACCGACGACGTGCAGGTTCTGAGTGAAAAAAGACGAGAGGCACGTTTATTCTCGCACCCAGCGTGTATCCACCGTCAATTGCCATTTTCAACACACACAACACATTCCGGCCTTCAAGATAAGAGCGCTCTTTGTCACATTTGTCTAATTGTGTAAAAAAAAACAAGGGTGTCATTAAAATATCTTACATTAATAATGCGATTGGAATGACATCTGTGACTCCACCTTCCTTAATCACAAGCACGGGCATCACAGTTTGTTGAAGATTTTGTAGCAATAATTGCTGAGGCTGACATCCCATTAGAAATTGTTGCCATTTAATTCATGGACATTTTACTCACTAACCCAAATAGCACCCACACATGCTGGTAAAATAATTGGAAAAAGGAAAAAATAATTTGGAAAAAAATAAAAACAGAGTTCATAGGGCCCGAAGAGAGTTTGTTAAAAAAAAAAAAGTCATATATTCTAAATTACGCCACAAATTGGTCTATGATCATGTCAAATGATTAGTCCTACCCTAAAAGTACCCTAAAAGTAAAAGTTTTGCACGCCCATTTTTTCCCCAATTTGATCTTTTATTGGATCTTTTATTGGATTAGGGACCTGATTCACTGAGGTTTGTTACAAAAGCCAAACAATATTGTTGGTCATGCTGTGTAACAAAAAAGGAAATTCAGCAATACTTTGGTTGCATTATTTTTAATGCTTTGAGGAGCTATTTTCATAACCATATTCATTTCCACAAATTCATGTTTGTAACAAATCTCATTATTATTAAAAAACAAAACAAAACAAAAAAAACGGTATCGGATTGGATCGGCAAGACTATAAAAAAATAGGATCAGATCGGAAGCTAAAAAATCTGGATCGGGACATCCCTAATTCTAAATACATATAAATACATATAAATGATGAATGAAAGGGATAAATGAACATCTAAGATTATTTTTATCTGTACCTTTATTGTTGACAAAGACACGATGTGGCAGCGAGATCAATACGGACACCGCCTTTGTGTTTGAGTTACTTCTTGAATACAATAGTGTTTCTCACCTCAAGTCTTCTTTGTAACAGTCAAACACCGCTCACATCATAGACGGGTGACGGCGATGACTTCCGGTTCCTGTTTCCATGTGGTCATTAGCAAGCCGCTTACAAGGACGTTTTGTGATAAAACTAAGACCACAGTTGCACTCACGCAGTGTATTAATAACACGGCAAGAAGCGTTTCATATTGTACACTAACCGAGGCAAAATTTTGCCATAAATTGTCTACATTAACCGAAAAACACGCTAACCAGGGCGTACTCTAACCCAGACACTACTGTATAATTTTGTAGACCTTGTTTTGTGCACCGAAGCACCTCCCTAAACATTCCCTGCAAAGGTGTAAGCATACCATTGTCCAAAATGCCTTGGTGAGATGAAAACCTAACATCCAGGGAGCATTAAAGGTGTCTAACCAAACTACTGATTGATTGATGAATTGATTAAGAAGTGTGTCCACAGTGTTTGGAGAGTTTGGTCCTGCTATAATTCCAACAAATGTAGCCTTTTACTCAATGCAATATTTGCTATGCATGCTGAGAACATGCAGCAGCCCGCTGTGCAACATCTCAGTGGGGGTGACTGCTGAGTGAAGGGATCCCTTTTCACTTTTAAAAGTGTGTAAAGTGTGTGTTTTTGTCATATGACTGCCCACACTCATTGTAATAATGAAGCCAATTTGAAGCATCATGTTTGATGTACTGTCGGTGCATCCTTCTTTCATTGGTTCCAAAGCAAATAACAAATTACTCTCAGTGCTAAAAATGGTATAGTATCATAATTTCGCGATTATAGAGCGCACTGGTATATAAGCCGCACACACACTAGGATATGCACAAATGGAAAAAACAGCTGTAATTTTACGAGAATGGAGTCAAAATATTAAGAGAAAAAGTTGTGGAAAACATGGAAAATAGGTGCATTTTTACAAGAATAAACTCATAATATGAGGAATGTAAGTGTTGTTTCAGTAGCGTTTTTTTTTTAAGTCGTAATATCATGTGAAACAAACAAAACAAAATAAAGTTGTAATTTGGGGAAAATTAGGTTGGGGAGAAAATTATAATTTTATGGGAGTAAAGTCATAATATTCCAAAAATAAATTTTATGAAGATTATTTGAGAAGAAAGTTGAAATATTTGGAAAATTAAAAAATAAAAAAACAGCAAAAATAGGAAGAGCACAGACTGAAGTTCGTACTAGTACGCTTTTTCACCCATATCACAAAGCTGAGGTGCAGTTTTTTCTTGAAACGTCTTAGCACATGTACACGTGTACGTGTACATGTGCACATTTTCCACCATGCGGCCCTCGGTGGAAAAAGTAATGTGTCCACAACAGAGGCGGAGAATGAGAAAATGATGTAATCAGTACTCTTTCACCTTTTGTGAAATTGTGCACTCTATTGTATAGGACACCTGTGAAGTGGAGGATGAAGCCTCCTCCTCGTAGAGAGATAACTCTGCCCCCGGGTTGTTGGAATACGATGTCTCCTTGAAGAAAAATATGGCAGGCCTACAAAGACGCAAATGAGATTCCCGCTTGTTGGGTTTGTTTGAGAGAATCCCCCCTCTCTCTCTTTCCGCGCTCAAAGGGTTTTGTTGCACCTCTGCCACAGGTACTTCACTGAGAAGTGCACAAGTTGACTTATTCATGGGCACTCACGCTCCTGGTGATCATTTGTTTTTCCAGCTTCCACCGTGGTAAATCCGACGCTTCCAGCCAGTCTTAACTGTGTTTGTTCAGAATTTTGTTCGCTTGGCACCCGGTCAACAGGATGCTCTCCGCCGGTGTAGATGCAACATCCTCGCCTCTCTAGTGATGTATAATGAATTAAGCACACGCCGCCTGTCTCTCGCTTTGCAGTGCTTTCATGCTTCCGACTGGCACAAAGGGCAGGAATCACACGTCGTGTATCCAGGTCGTGTGCCAGCTCCTTGGCTCGCACTTTCTCTCGAGCACCGGTCCCCAAGGGCAAGCGCTATGCCAGGATTTGGGCTCAGTGAAGCTAATTGTGTGTGGAAATGTAATGGCTGACCTCAGTTTAATTCCCACAATACTTGGCGAGAATGAAGCAAGCTAGAATGTGGGTGATAGGACAGACAGCAGCCAGGTCTGCTGATGTGGAAAAGCAGGAGGTGATGAAGTGTGAGTAATAAGGGAGATTGAGGAGAAGCTAAAAGAGAGGAATGTGTTTAATTAGCTTGCTAATGAGCTTTTTAATGCATCAGGGGAGGGCGCGCCCAATGCCGTCTTGGGGCAACAGGCGAGAGTGTGTGTGTGAGAGACATGCTTGTGCGCGAGCGTGTACGCATGTTATGATATGTGTCAGCGTGTGCTGATGACATGCCAATGATTAATTTATGGCCTCATCAGTATGCAACAGCAAGAGATAGAAGAAGAAAGCGGAGGAGGAGAATGGATCGTGTTGTCAGCGCGTGATTTAAAGAGCGTCTCTGCTGTTTGCATGTGTGCATGCCCTCGTATCGCTGCGGCTCCTCACCTGCCACGATGCTTGGCTAGATAACGTCCCGAGAGAGAGAGAGTCTATGGAAGGATGCGTTATCTGTACGGCATCTCCGAGCCACAAGGGCCCTCATAGAAAGGACACCGGCTCGGCAACAAAGGACACAGAGATTCTAAAGTGTTGCTGCTGAGAACTGTGGGCTGTATGTTATATCTCGCTTTACTTTTATGACATCTTTTCTCATAGAGCTTATTACTGGAACTTGATTGACTTTAATAGGACATATACAGAAAGAAATGGGAGTGACACAAAAATGTTTTGAGAAAGCAACTAGGCTGTTCATCAGCTGATCAAATGTAGCTAAAAAAACACCAAACTCCCGTAAAATAGACACAACATTTTCAAAAAAGGACACAGTAATGAGAGTAGCTCCGCCATTCATGTTAATTACCTCAAAAATTGCTTGATGCCAGTGTTTCCAGGAGGCTAGTGGGAATGTTGCTCCAGGTGGTTCGGATGGCTTCATGAGGAGCATCCACTATCTGGAACTAATGTCCATTTTTGTAAACTTCCCTTGCCATCCATTCCCAAATGTTCTCAATTGGATTTAGATCGGGGGGGACACGCAGGATTGTTCAAAAGAGTGAGCTTTTTCCTCTGAAAGAAGTCCTTTGTCAGGCGGGCATTGTGAACTGCAGCGTTGTCCTGTTTAAAAAGCCAAGTCATTACCACACAGATGAGGGCCTTTAGTCATGAGGGGTGCCCCCTGCAACATCTCCACATAGCCAGCTGCCGTTTGACGCCCCTACACAACCTGAAGCTCCATTGTTGCACTGAAGGAAAAAGCACCCCAGAACACGGGCTACTGTTGCTGCAGTAACCCACGCTAAGCTAAGAACCCATCGCAGCTCCCCGAGGGAACACATTTACAGCAACACACAAGCAGGAGTCTTATTTACGTCTTATTTTCTCTATTATGTCTACTATATTGGGTAATACGAGTATAAAGGTGACTAAAAGGGTGTTATATCATGTCTAAAGGGATCTAATAATGTTAAAAAACATATTTAGAAGGTCGTCAATAGGTTTTCTATTCTTTTTGCTCAAACTGCGAAAATATTCCATTTATAAATAAGGAATCCTACTTCACGGAAATTGGCTTATCAAGTTCTGGTCTGGAATTAGCCGCAATTAACCGCACTAAATGAGGGACTTGTAATTCAAATGTCGAAATGTGATTTTGAAAGGTCTTCAAAATGTATCAACATTACTTTGATTTAAAACAAATTCATAAATGATTTTTGAAGACGCTTTAACATAACCCCAGAATGGAGCTCAGGCACCCGTGCAGCCCTTTTGTACTTATTTTGCCAGTATGGATGTGAAAAAGTCCTCAAAAGTCTTAAATTTGACTTGTTGAAACCTGCAGAGAGTAAAATGTCAACCCTGCCTCTGTCTTGTTTGACTTGTGTTGACAGGGACCTGCTGCGGCTCGGAGGAACGCTGCCAGGACACAACAGGAAAAGCCCGGACAGCAGCGAGGAAATTGTTCGGCAACAAATGAGCCAAACCCTCCCCATCAGAGTGTGAGCTGCTGCAGCGTCAAGCAGCAAGAAAGACGTAAATAAACTACCTAGAAACTCTTGACTGGAAGAGCTTGATGTAAAATAAAGAAGATAAAACAGGGGAAGCTCCGGCTACACAGGAAGGACCACTCGGAATACTTTGTACTGTATGAGCGCCCCGAGACTTCATGTTAAAAGACAGCGTTCCATTACAGTGTGTGCGTGTGTGTGCGTGTGTGTGTTCTTCATTTGACTCATGTGGTTTTGTGACTGTCAACATAAAACCAAACGTCTTATGGGCCCTCTCAGGTTGTGTTTGCATGTCTGCATGTGTTTTCTGCCGGTTGGGAACCAGTGGGCTTCTCCTCGCCCAGCACACAGAGGAAAAGGAGCGCTCACACAGACCGGAATGAGGGTCTAGAAGGATCCGACAGTGCCAAGATTTAAAATCAGCCTCACATCTGTGCTAGATGTCTTTTTATTCTTCCTGTTATAATTTTTTTTTGAGGGGGGAAAAGAAACAAAACAAAAAAAACCCTTAAATCCGCTTCCTCTTATATACAGTCTTCCACATGTACTGGGAGAATTCCGTGTTCTAATTCTGTACAAAGCATCCAAGTCTTCACATGGTCTCTCCTTCCAAGAGGAGCGATCCAACTGACACTGTGCTGGACACGTCACGTGCATGCCAATGTGGAACGCTCCATGTTAAATGTGGCTTTGGTGGCATTGGCGATGGACTTTAAGGTCCATGTTTTCTTATTTGAATCATATACGCATTGTTTTGAATGCTAACTTATTTGTGCTTTTTTTACCGGGGGCTTTTTATTACAATGCTTGTGTGTGTTTTTGGTTTTGTTTTGTTTATTTGGGTTTTTTTTTTTTTCCAGGCCAGACAGACAAACGAATGAGTGAAATTCAGACAGAAGCTTTGAAGGGAAAAAGACGCAGAGGCTGTTTTTTGTTTATGTTAATGAAACACGCCTGTGAGTTGTAGATCGTACTTTGGCAAACACGTCACAGACGAGTGCGTGTTCAAAAGGTCGCTATACAGATGAAAGCTTTATGACCTTAATATTGACTTGACCTACAAACGTGGATGTAAAACCAAGCGCTCGTTGGTCCATTTCTCCGAACATGCGTCCAGTGCGGTCCCTATTTAAATGAATGACTGCCTGTATATACACACTTTAGATCAATCAGCCTTTACTGCTATCTGACCTGACTTTGGCCTCTCTGTGACCTTTGTTTACATGCTTGTTTGTTTGTTGTTGAGGAGCAAACAATGGCAGAAATGTACGTATAATGGTCATTACATATCTGAAACTATATGTCAAAATGAAAGAAGAAGAAAATGTGCGTCTGTAAAGGGCAGACGTTTTCCTGTGCAATTCAAGGTGTAGTAGATTGTAAAAAAAAAAAAAAAAAAAAAAAAAAAAAAAGCCAGAAAACTACAACAAAAATAAGCATTTCTCCTTCAATATTTTTACGATAATCATATGCAAATAAATTATTAAACTGATATCTGGTATTCTCTTTGATTTGTCTGCGTGTTCACCAGGCTCAAGTTCCAGGTCTCATTCGGCCGAGGGATGAAAAGAAGGAATAGCAAATATGTTTTACCTCCGCCGTCGGAATAGCACAGCGGCTACGGACGGACTCATTAGGTTTTAAGATGAATTAAAATGAAAGTCCGGTCCATGCCGCTCGCCAAATAATGGGGTCACGTGACTGACGGACACTGGCGGATTTTCACCGTGTGTTCTTGGAGAAGCTTCAAGGAGACAGTTAATATGGCTGTCGGTGTCGTTCTGCGTTAAACCGTCAGCCAGGACACAAAGCTCAGAGCAGGTGAGCGAAGCTGTCAGCTCTTGTTTTTATCGACTGGGAAGAAGCTCATATGTCAGTATGTGTGTGTGTGTGTGTGTGTCTTTTGGGGGGGACATACCTAATCATCTCAACTGGCTGCCTCTTTTTAATCAGCCTGCAAATGGAGGACCGCTGGTATCTTGTTCTTCGTCTGTTTACTAAATAGCGCCGCTGCTCTCGTGGGATGGGATGCGTACACTATGACTTGAAGCATCGTTACCCACCGCACTGCATCACAAAAAATGACCTCTAACACTATAAAGTAATCTATCGTTTATTGCGGTTAATTGGTGATAAGTGAATTTCCATGAAGTAGGATTCCCTGTTATAAATCAACCTTATTCATAAATCAAATCTTTTTGTAATTACAGCATAGAAAACCTGTTTACGGCCTTCTAAATACATTTTTAAACATTAGGAGAGCCCTCCAGACATGAACTAACACCCCAATAGTCAACCTTATTACCCATTACGATAAGAGTAAATAAGCCATTTAAGACATAAGTGAGACTTGTGCTTGTGTGTGTTGCTCTAAATGTCTTCCCAAAGGAAGCTGTGGCGGACAGGAAGCGACGTTGAGGGTTCAGAGATGCATTTTACCTTGGCGTAGGTTTTTATTTGGGATTATTGTGCCTATGGTCATGAGCTTTGGGTAGTGGCCAAAAGGGCGCCATATTGGCTGTGCTGTCCCTTAGAGATAGGGTGAGAAGCACTCGGAGTAGAACCGCTGCTCCTCCAGATGAGGTGGCTCGGGCATGTGGTCAGAATGCCTCCCCGAGGAGGCGTTCAGGGCACGTCCATCCAGCCTAGGCCGCTGCCCCCACGACCCGATCTCAGATAAGCGGAAGAAGATGGTTGGATGTGTTATTGTGCCTGTTGTGAGATCATTGAAACCTGCAATAAAACCCTGTTGTTCCGGCGATCAAGTCTGGCACTTGTGTGTCTCATAACATTACTGACACGTCGTGAATGTGTGGAATACTACATATCATTCACCGTGTCTTTGAATGTGTCTTCTAAAGGCCTTAGATCTGTATTGTAGTTCATTTAGACATTTTTATGCTTAAAATGATTAATTTAGGCAAAAAATATGTAAACTTTGCTTCAATATGCATATGTTTTGACTACTAAAAGCATGTATTCAACCACAAAACAGCATTATTTATTAATTCATATATTTATAAAAAACCGTGATAGAGTGTAGCTGTGAAATTTTAACCTGCGAAGTGGCGAGGGACGACTGTACATAACTGCCAGGTTGCTATAATAACGTTATTAATAAAGCAGGACACCCACTTAACCCTTTATCTTCCAGTACATTGTCACCGATACACCTCACTTTAATTTATGCTCGTAACTTTACTTGCTAACTTTCACTGGTGATCGCCGGTGATTGTGAAATTGGCGCTCAGGCAAATAACAAGTAAGTAAGTAACAAGCGTAAATGGAACGGCTCGGTGATAAAGGGTTCAGACAAACTCTAAACCGCTACACTACAACGTCATCTGGAGCAGCTCAGGATCAAGATTTATTTAAAAATGTTTAAATAAGTACTTGGACTCACAAGACATGTCAGTTTCTCCTCCTCAGTTAGCCAATGTGGGCGTAACTTGGCTTGTCAAGCAGTTTTTCCCTGATCAACCCATCAGAGGAAAAATGCTGACATCCTTGTAGGCCAGCTAGCTGGCCCTGTGAGGAGAATCTATAATCTGACTGGTAAACGAAGCAGCTCCATTGCTAATAGTGTTTAAGTAACATGGGCCAGCAGTCCTGATTCCGAAGGCCACAGGCAGATTACATTGATATGACAAAACATCTGATTGACAAAAGAAAAATCCAACATATTCAAACACTCCTGGAAGCAGGACAGCCAGGAGGCACGCTACCAAATGACGGTAATAGACCGTTGGGAATAAATGAATACAATTTCATACAAGAAATACTAGAATTAAAGTTCTAAATGTGGTGGAGTGCTTCTGATCATGTTTAGGCCAGCAGAGAAGGCCCTGATCGCACACACTGGTCTTATTTTCTACCACGTATTTTTATTCGTGTAACAAATCGAGAAGTGTTTAATATGCATA
This sequence comes from Dunckerocampus dactyliophorus, assembly GCF_027744805.1. Taxonomy (NCBI): domain Eukaryota; kingdom Metazoa; phylum Chordata; class Actinopteri; order Syngnathiformes; family Syngnathidae; genus Dunckerocampus; species Dunckerocampus dactyliophorus. The sequence goes on from NC_072820.1 coordinate 7,121,019, forward strand.
TCTGATACAGACAAAATCATACAGCAATTATTTTCAACTAACTTCAAAACCAGGAAGTATCTCTTTGTTGTTTGCTTGGTATTTTCCATTGTGTGTGTGTGTGTGTGTGTGTGTGTGTGTGTGTGTGTGTGTGTGTGTGTGTGTGTGAGATCTGAAACCATGTTAGAAGCACGTCCTGTCTACCATTAAACATTTGAAGTTTCTCTCTCATTGCTCACCAGAGAAAACATTCCCTCCGTCTCAGCAGAAATGCCTTTGTAATATTTTGCGCCGCTGCATCCTAAAGATGATGTAAAACGGCTGCAAACCTAAAGGAAATGTCTCATTAAGGGCAGCGCAAATTGCACAGATTTTAATGAGCATGCTGGGATGATAGACGGTAGAGAGGCTGATGATGGGATGGCGGGATGACAACCGCTTTTTATTGGAGTGACCTGCCAATTTTTAGTTTGTGGCCAAATCCCTATGTCACCACGGAGACCCCCACGGTTAATGCTGGATTAACAGCACTAGCCAAGACAGGAACCGGAGAGCGCCCTGCACATACATATGTATACAATATGTGTAGTCCACACTAATTCACACAAATCTGGTGGTGGCGATTTGTCAGATTGAAGCAACTTGTGTATCCCCCTGAATGCACCAGTCAGTTCTCAACCAAGCTCACAACACTCATTCGCCATCCTGTCCAAAACGAGTTTAATGCCTCCAATTACAAGGGGTCTGCAAGCAGGCAGATTTGGAGCAAGGAGGCTTGGCAGGAGTGTTTGCAACGCATCAGGGTCTTTTAACAGAGCAGTGATTTGCTGCTGCTGCTGCTAAAGCCGCCTGTGCCTTCTCATCAATGGAAAAGTACCCTCTTTAAGGCTGAAGCGGGTGCAACACTAAGCCAAAACTGTGAGCAGAGACACACAAATATCAGGCTTTTACCCACCCGGTACACTGGCTCTTTTTGTGGAGGAATTTCTGCATCTCGGCAGCGCAAGCACAAGCGGAAATCAAAGTCTTTTCAGTGACAATTTATATGTAAAACTGCTGGAAAGGTGGCAAATGGAGCAAACAGGGCATACAAAGAAAAAGCTGCAGAATGACAAGTCTGAACGTGAGGATGATGAAAATTTATGAAAGACTCAACTATTTATCCGTGCTATGACCTTGAAAGTCATGCACTTTCAATGAGTTTCATTTAAGTGCACACTATGCAATCACATATGCTTTTTATTCTCAAAATGAGGGCTTGGGTCCATGGGCATCACCAGATTCTGAGATGCTTTTCCAGGCCTTCACATGCAGCTTATTTGTTGGTCTTGTTGCCTTCGCTTTTGTCTCCAGGAAGTGAAAATCATGCTCTATTGCCATGAGGTCACATTTAAAAATATTCAAATTCAGTTTTAAAAAGTCCTGAGTTTAGCATCAACGTCCATCTGTTGTGCCCTAACCTGGCCACAATAAAAGGCCACTCCAAAATGTGCAGTTTTATCACACAGTGCCACAGATGTCGCATGTGTTGAGGGAGCGTGTAAGAATGTCCACCAGAACCGTTGCCCGTGAATTGAACGTGCGCTTCATAGAATTTGACAGGCCTCACGTGGAAACACACCAGCCCGCGACCTCCACATCCTCACCTTTAAGATTGTCTGACACCAGCCACACGGACACCTGCTGCACAATCCTCATCGGGGCCTCGACCTGAGAAGCCTTGGCATTCATCGATGGCATTTTGAGTGCACCGTGATGAGATCCTGAGGCCCATGTGCGATTCATCCATGTTGCAGCATGATAACGCACGGCCCCATGTTGCAGGCATTCCTGGAAGCTGAAATCCAGTTCTTGCATGTCCAGCATACTCAGCTCACCCATTGAGCATGTTTGGGATGGGCGTACACGGCAGCGCATTCCAGTTCCTGCCAATGTCCAGCAACTGTGCACAGTCATCGTAGGGGAGTGGACCAACATTCCACAGTCCACAATCAACAACCTAATCAACTCCACATTTTGGATTGGCCTTCTATTGTGGCCACCCGAAGCACACCTGTGCAGTAATCATGCTATCTTGATATTTCACCAGTGAAATGGATAGACTATGTCCGCATGTGCTCACTAACACAGATTTAGACAGATTTGTGAACAATACTTCAGAGCGACTGGCCTTTGCATAGAAAAAGTGTTATCTCATTATTAAAATTGGGCTGCACCGTGGCCCAGTGGTTAGCATGTTGGCCACACCGTCAGGAAATGGGGAAGATCAGGGTTCGAATCGTTGTTGGGCATCTCTGAGTTTTGCATGTTCTCCCCGTGCGTGTGTGGGTTTTCTCCGGGTACTCCGGTTTCCTCCGACATTCCAAAAAACATGCATGTTAGGTTAATTGGCAACTCTAAATTGTTGTCCGTAGGTATGAATGTGAGGGTGAATGGTTGTTGTATGTATGTGCCCTGCGATTGGCTGGCAACCAGTCCAGGGTGTACCTTGCCTCCGGGATAGGCACCAGCATACCCCCGCCACCCAAGCAGCATAGAAAACGGATGGATGGATTTTCTGTTATTATGTCTGCTATATTAACACAGTGTAAAGGTGACTATAGGGGTGTGGTTTCATGTCTAGGGGGCTCTAATAATGTTAAAACCCGTATTTAGAAGGTCGAACACATGTTTTCTCTAACTGTGAAGATACTTGATTTACGAATAAGGACTACAAAAATAAATAGGGAATCCTACTTTGGAAATTCACTTATCACGGTCACATCTGGAACCACTTAACCACGATAAACAAGGGATTACTGTAAATACTTTCCTCTGTAACTAATTACACTGATGAAGGAGTAATTCTGTCAGTTACCTTTGTGGGAAAGTAACTCGTAACTATAATTGATTCCTTTTTTTTTTTTTAAAGTAATCATTAGTTACAAGACCCTTCAAGTGGCCACTGAAGACCAGAATGAAGGTGGTAAGACCCACAAAGAAGCCGCAAGTGAAGGCAAAGCATCCCCAGGGAGGGGGATTAGAATTGATTTGAGTTATTATCCCCTTTGACACTGCTTTAAAAAGCCGTATTTTTCCCATGATGCAGTTCCGTGTGAATGGCATCGGCAAGGAAAGGGGAAGTTGAAGTCGACCCAGTATCGGAGCTGCGGGACGCCTTGGAAATAACATAAAGCTCCCCTGCTGTGTTGTGTTGAAAGCCAAGTTGTCGGAAATGTACAGTATTTTCTCCACCACACCAGACACATGTCCTCTAAAATTGCTGTAGTTCCTGTAGGTGATTGCAGTATGTTTGTGGAAACCCTTAAAATACACTTGATTGTTTCCTTTCTATAAGAGGAAAAGCATTTCATTCCAATGTGACCTATAATGCGCACCTAATAGCGCTAAGGTCACGCATCATCAATTGCTAAATAAGGAAAATCTGCTTAATTTCCTGAAAAACCGAGTGCGATGAAACATTTTGCCTTTTTCACCCACATTAATGGATTACACTTGCCATTTCTTGTAACCAGCTTATGATAATCTTGTTAAAGATAATCCGTTACACTGCAACTGGTCTTCAAGTGTTATATTTTGATTTTTCTTTTTCGGTCAAAGAGTAGTTGAATTTCACTAAAAACATCTGAGCAAGGAAACGCACTCGCACACCTGCACGTCAGTTCCCCTCAGCGCTTTCCCCGTGTTGCTGATTAGCATGACAGTGCGCTTTGTGCTCACCGGCTCCGTCGTCTGCCATGTTCGTGCACGATGATGACGCTGATGATGCGCCTCAGCACCGTTTCACGCATTCAAAGGTCACTGAGGCCACGGCCGTTGAGTCAAGGGTGTCTCTAGCCTTTTGGGTTTGAAGGGCAACGTGCGTCAGACCAGCAGACGACCGCCGCCATCCCTCATACTGCTGCCAGGGCTGCTGATCTCAGGGCCACACACACGCGCACACACACATACTTGAGCTGAACGAGCCGCGACAGGCCTGCAAATGCATTGAGGACAAATATAAACGCGAGGATGGAGAATTGGAGATAAATCATAGTTTGTCGAACCGTGTAATAAGATGTTTAAGCGGCAACTTTGGAAAATATTTAAGGGTTTCATTAGAGAGAGAGATGAACATTAATAGTTAATAGTTCAATATAGGTGTTAATTCTACCTTATTGTCAAAGATTCACTTGAAATTTTTAATAATGTTGTCCCTAGGGCGTGTTTATGACCATGAAATACGATACAAATCTCCCTCTTGAAGAAAAAAACCCACCTTCCTCATAGACCACCCTCGGACCCACCCCTGGTATTCGCCTACCACTGAGGACAGCTTTGTATAAAAACAGCCTTCGTTACACACCTTAAAACAAAGCCTGGAGCGACAGCAACAACTACAGATGTGGGAGCTTTAAATATGATCATGTTTGTGTTTCTTCAGAGTCTGTTAAAATATGACTGTAATGTTAGCACTGTAGCTCACAAAGCTACATTAGCTATTGTTGCTAATGTTTGGGCTGAGGTGTCGTTCTGCTCCTGCTAAGGCTTGGCCTACTTTGAAAACTGAACATACAGAAATAAAGCACGACAACGTGTCGACTTAGGTAAGATGCAAATCGTTTCTTTGTGACATGAAACTGTTACGTAAAACAAGCGCGATAGCTCTATGCTGGTTTATGGTAAAAATCCCGTATAGGTGCTAGCAATTAGCATTGGCAATTTACACGATGATTTCGAGCACCTCCAAATATGAAAACTACATATTTTAAATTGACATTCCACTTCAACAGATGATGCAAAATAAGCATGGCGTGCTTTTTCTACAGCGCAACAGCATGCATACATGCGTACTTGCAAGTGAGACTCATATAATGCTGTATTTGTAAAAAGCACCAAGAAGCTAATCTGCTGCCCCACTCTGTTCAGATGGACATGTGACGACTACGTTTCTCCTTCCTTCTCTCAAGCGCCAAAATAAAAACCACTGTGACCTTGATAAAAAAAAAACAAATAAGTTAAAAACCAAGCCGGTCTGTGCATCTAAAAGGAGCGCACGTGACAGCCTGGCTGAGTTTCAAAGCAGCACAGCAATGAGCTCTGAGTGAAAAGACAGGCATCATTTGCATGCATATGAATGGCTTGGTTAAAAAAGAGAAAAGATTATGCATTAGTATGTTTGCTGATGAGATTGAGGGGTTTAGCCCCCCTTCATCTCAGTTTGAATCACAAATCCCTACTAGGGGGGTGAAAGGCCGTGGACGGAGGGGAGCAGGAAGAGATAGACTTTAGGCTTTTAAGTAAACACGATGTGTGTGTGATGTGCTGTGGTTTTTGGAACAGATGTCCCAAATCAGCAAAGAAAAGACAAGAAAACCAAAGGGACTGGTGCATCCCAGCTTAATTCCCGTCCTTCTAAACCTGCAAAGTATCACCATGGGGCATCGAGGCGGGCCTCGCTGCCAGGCTGCCGCTCAAACTTGTTTTAAGCGGCCCCTTTTGTTGTGGCCTGTGGGGCGTGTTAGCGACAAGGCCTGCCGGCTTCTGGGACTCGCCTCCACTCTGCGGAGGGCTTTTACAGTCGGCTTGAAATGATGAAGAGCGACAAGGAGCAATAACAACTTCTCCCTATCCCGTCCTGACGAGACAGTCGGTCGCGGTGTCTCATGTCGGGGGGTCAACAAAGCTGATGTTGACAGCGATACGTGTCTACGCTGCTTTATAATTAAATAGGAAGACCGAGATGCTGCTTTCGTCTGCATCCCGTAAAGAAACAAACACACAGTCAGACAGATTGGTATCGCCTGAAACTACCTGTATATTGGAAATAAATGGCCTGCCAAGCGTTTGATGGGCTTTGAGAAATCCCAAATGCTTATACTGCCTCGGCTGCTTCCAAGTAATCATCCCCATGGTAACACCTGACACCAGCTATTCATCATGCAGCCCGTATAAACTCCAGCATATTCACAACAGCAAGTCACACACTCAACCTTTCAGCCGAGCCCTGACAAATACCGCCATCCAAAATCACATGGTTAGCTGCTTGCGTGCGGGTGCGTCTTGTTTCATCATGCATGGTTGTTAGCCTTAATTTCGCAGCAGGAAGTGACTGTCTTACAAGACGGCACTGATGCTAACAAGTTCTCGCTCTCGTTCTTTTCACATCTCACTCGGGTTGAGCATCGTCCGGATTTGAAGGATTCCGGTTCAGAGTCCTCGTTTCGATTCTTGTTCCGAACGATTCTCCATTCCGATGCTTTTAAAAGGACAGGGTCGTTGAAGTTTGAATGGTTTAAATGAGGGTGCGAACCGGAGTTGTTTCAACCAGTATATAAATATCAAACCATTCAACTTGAATATAAATGTTATGAAGTACACTTTCACAAAAGATGCTGTCTCAATGTCGGTGTGAGCTATTACACCCTTATTTTGTTAACACAAGTAACAGGACGTAGCCCAAAGCGCCGTTATTTTGAACGCCGTAAGTGTGTTTTGTGTGTTGAGAAGGTCCCTTGACGGTTGCTAACAGAGATGGACCGTGCAAATGATAAACTTGCCTAAGAGTACTCCTAGCTCACATCCTTTATTTACACCGAACTTCCACATGAGCTAGCATCCTGAAACCCTCGGTTACATTCTGACTGCTTAGAGGAAGTCTGACGTAGCGCGTCAAAGACGAGGCACTCCGTTATTTCGACAGTCCGGAGGTGTTTGATCATGTTGCATGATATCATTGTGTTGCAAGATTCTTCGTTGATGTCCGTGACTATTTCTTCTCGTCGGCATTAAAACTAGGTATCAAAATAAAAATATTTGAATGATCACAGGAGAATCGCAATGTTAGTCCCGGCTCACTGAAGGAATATTCATTGTCTGGAATTGATTGTTGATGCAAATGCAATTAGAAGAACATGGAAAGTTTAACTCCTCCGGACAGGATTCATTCAGGAGTTCAAACCATTCATCCATCCATCCATCTTCTTCCACTTATCCGGGGTCGGGTCGTCGGGGCACCAGCCTAAGCAGGGAAGCCCAGACTTCCCTTTCCCCAGCATTCCCAGGCGGGTTGAGCGACATAGTCTCTTCAAAGTGTCCCGGGTCTTCCGAGCCACCTCATCTGGCTCCTCTCAATGCGGTTCAACTCAGAGTTTCTCCCGGATGACAATGCTTCTCACCTTATCTCTAAGGGAGAGCCCAGCCACGATCTTGTCCTTTCGGTCACGACCCAAAGCTGATGACCATACGTACGTAGATCCAGTTCAAAACATTCACGGAAAAATGAAAATGAATCAATGACATGTCCCTATTGTCAATCATGGAATTGTATTGGAACCCTTGAAATAATGCACATGTAGAACAAGTTTGTTGTTATTTGTTTCCTCCGTCTCAAAGATGTGTCAGTGATATTGATGTTTCTCGCAGAGGGCCACAGGGCTCAGATGAAGGAACACTGCAAGGAAATAGTGCTGGAAGTGGGTCATACATCTCTTCTCATCACTTCTTTCGCATCCGCCTTCTCCTGGCAGCAGCCAGCTCTCCAAACCTAACGGCCATATAGAATGTCTCTTTCCCCACCCAACGCTCTGACATGACACCATATCTCCCTGCCTTGCGCTCTCGACTGGTGATAAGGCCGAGAAAAATGTTGGAGGTGAATGAATTTGATGTCAGGTTTAAGTCACGGCTTCGTTTGGGTCAGCTATGAATTATGGACTACAGATGTTTATCATTAAGTGTGTTCATTGCACACATACTGTAACAGATACAATTCTCTTAAGGAATTAAAATCGGTATAATTAATAATAAGTCAGTTGATGTTTATGAGGAATGGCTTTAGTGCGTGTATATCTGATGTAGGAGAGACAATTGCATATGGGGCAGTTCTAACCTTATGAAGTCTGCCTAGCAACTCTGCCTAGCAACAAGTGCCTGGGAAAACGTGACATGCCCAAAAAAGGAAATCTAAGCAATTTGCTTGATGTAGACTACCAGCTGAAGCTCAAGAAAGTGTGACCACACTTACACTCACTACGTTTACGTGCACTACACTAATCGAATTTCCCAAATAAATCGGTCTCTTCTATTTTCACGTGTGTATGTGAAGTCCCTGTTTACATGCGCAACTGTAATGGATTTCCACCAAGTAGGATTCCTTCGTTATAAATGAAACATTCATGTAGTTAAAGCAAAGCAAACCTGTTTACGACCTTCTCAACATGTGGCATATTGTTAGTATGGAGTTCGGTCTTTTTTTCCCTCGTTGTTGCTCTTGGGTTTTTTGTGTTTTTTTTCAAACATTTCAACTTTCTTCCTGGAAATTTCCTTCTCGTAATATTATGACATTATTCCCATAATAATAATTTGTAATAATAATGATGAAAATGTCTTTCTTATAATATTACGGCTTAAATTTTTTTTTATTAGTATTTAATACAATAACAGAGTATATAATAATATATGCTACTAAAATTACATTATTTCTCCTCATATTATTATCATTTTAGTCTCGTCAAATTGTGACTTTTTGTCGTTAGAATATCACTTTTTTCTCTTAATATTGTGACTTTATTATCATAAAATGAGTTTTCCAAATAGTTTTCCAAATATTAAAAAATGTTTCTTATATAATCTTTGTAGATTTTCTTTTCGCAATACTATGACTTTATTACCATTATATTTTGACTTTATTCTCATAACATTATAACTTTTTCCCACAATTATTCATTGTTTTGTCCATCCATCCATCCATCACACTCACATTCATACCTATGGACAATTTAGAGTCGCCAATGAACCTAACATGCATGTTTTTGGAATGTGGGAGGAAAGCCACGCACGCACGGGAAGAACAAACTCCACACAGAGATGCCAAAGCGGAGATTCAAACCCAGGTCTTCCCGTGTTTCCCGTTATTATGACTTTCAAAAAATGTGTTTTTTCTTTCATTTTTCAACTTTATTCTCGTAAAATTACAACCATTTCTTCTTAGATTACAACTTTTTTCTCCTAATATTTTGATTATTGTAAAATTGTGACGGATTTTACCATTTTTGCTGCTAATGCTGTTTTTTTTTTTTTTTTTTGTTAAATTGTAGAATTTCAGAATTTGCCGCGGGGCAATAGAAAAACAACCGCGGGCCGCAATTGGCCCAAGGGTCGCACTTTGGACACCCCTGAACTTGTCAATCACAGGGCTATAATTCGCGACAAAAAGCTACTTTTTCGACTTACTTCTGTTGGTTTAAGTGCGTGTTTTCCCTGGATCTCCACTTTCGTCCCAAGTTTTTTATAGTTCCTTTCTTGGCCTATGCCCGGCACCTATAAAAACACACTCACGACATAAAAAACCCTCCTTGGCTGTCTGGAGTTGCCATTTGTCACACTCAGGGAATTGTGTGCATCCAATACATTGTCATCTATTAAAAACACTTCCAATTTGAGGGTCTAGTTAGTGTATGCAGGCAACAGGACATGATCCAATAAGTATTCTATTACATTACCAAAGCCTGTCTGCCCCTGTGGGCCTCACGCTGACTCAAGTGCTACAATCATATTGCTTATCCAGTCGAGAATGTTCTTGACATCTTCTTGTAAACGGCCTTTTTTGTGTGTGCTTCCAGTCTAATTATAGAAGCATCAACAACACACCACTTGCTATGAATCCTGCAGCAGCCAATGACCTAACACTGTTTACACTTCAGCTCCGTCGCTCTTCAGTGCAGCTTTAAGAGGGTTTAATGTTCAGTCCGTGATTTGGACATTGGTGTTCACCCGTTCTGCTTTGAGTCTGAAGGGGCTTATGTCACCATGATCATTTTAGCACAACCATATTATGAAGCCAACATTTTAAAGTAATCCAGCACAAAGAGCTGCTTCACTGCGATGGAATTTGAAGTTTTATTGTTTTGCTTGTAGCTTCAAAGAAAGCTGAGCTTCAATGCGGCGCTCTGTAGATAATGAGGCGGTATCTGGAGGATAGCAGCCCAGCCGGACCAGCCGGATGAGTCCAGGGAGACTCGCCGTCTCGTCCGGTCAAACAGTAGCATGAAGCTTTGTGAGTTCCTCCAGGTTGTCCCTGTCAGAAAGAAGATGAAAAGGGAGGGATTAGAGCAAAACAACAGAGGTAAGAGTGGAGAAGAGGCTTTGCAAAACTCCAGAGCGCTTTTGATACCACTCATCCCTGCCAAACTGTAGCCATGGCAACAGCGGAGAGGGAAGTGTGCGGCCGTGATAAGAGTGCGACAGGGGATGAAGGAGTTGACAGATCACTTTGGAGAAGGCTGACCTTCTGCAGAAGGACCGTCATTGAGTCTGGGAAACTAATGGCGTACGCAGATGGTGCGTAGAGATTGACAGTGTCTGACCAAATTCTCTCTGTGGGAGCAATTTAACACATATCATACTACAAAGTGTTAACTTCAGACACCAGTGCTTTGACTACTTTCACACTGTAAATGTCCGTGACTGTGATTGTCTTCTTCTTCGAGTCTTTAAGGGTTTATCTGCTGGGCCAAGCTTCGACTTGCACAAAACCCCGTAGCCACGCTGAATGAAATGCGCCACCGGATGCTGAATAATAAGCGCTTCAAAGACTAAATAAATATCGGGACTTGATTTTGTTCCAAGTGCTTGCGTGTAAGATTTTATGCAAACAACACAGTAAAAAAGAAAGAACTCTCGTTTTGGAAAACCGCTGAGAATGCCTCATTTCCCCTCTTCGTCTCTGAACTCCCGCGCGGAGAGGAAGAGGAAGAGCGATGTACAGAAGAAGGGCCTGCAGGCAGCCTCGGGGGCAGCAAGCCGGAGACAGCGTATGATTTGACAAACAACATTGGTTTTTGCACCACTGATTCAGACAGACTGTGTGCTTAATTAGTAAAAATGGACACTAATTGAGCCCCAGCTGTATGTTGAATCTCTGCGCAGACACCAACCCAAGAGCTCCAAGTCTCTCTGATCCTCTCGTTTCCTCCTCCCCCTGAGCTCCGTCTGTTCACTCAGCGAGCGTTGCGGCTTGTTAGCACACGGGGAGTTTTGTAAGGATAATGAAAAGTCAGGAAAGGATGCACCACCATGGAGAAAAAAACAACTGCGGGACTCGTAGAGTGTCGGGAATATCCTCCCATTTCCATGCCCAGTACTGCAGGATCATGTCCATGTCTGTAATGTTTAAGTCAGCTATAGCGCAGCAACGCACCGGGAATCTTAAAAGTAAAGTTCCCAGATTAAACCACTGGAAATGGCTAAATCATAAGCAAAGACGCACAGCTAGAGGGCAAACAGTTCTTTGCATTTCCACAGAGTCATTTTCCTTCAGCTTTTGTTCTTTCTGCACATAATCACAACAGCTTGCAATCAATGGCCTTAATTTGGTGATGGATGGTAAACCTGATGAGTGTTTGTGTGTGCAGATGCCTTCACATTGCATCATTATCATCGCGGAGATTCCCTTATCTTTGTTTCAGTTTAGTCCATCAGACAGTGTTGCTTCCACTTGACTATATAACTCTGCTAAGTGTTATATAACTATTCATTTTTTATGCTATTGAAATGCCAGATGACTTCTTTGGATGTTGATTTCTAGACCCTGAATAATGGCAGCTGACTGGTGGGCATGGAATGTAAGATGAAAATAATGAAAGTTTAATTTGTAAGACTGTCAACATAACTGACATGCCTCTTTGTGATTTACTTTTAGATGTTGCCACAAATTTGTAGTGTTCTTTGCTTTGGTGATGCTGGACCCTTGGCTGACTTGCACAGTGCACATGTTGCATCTAACGTAACGCCTGTTGAGTTTTTTGTGAATTGGCTCCACACCTTACTCTTCCCCTCTGCCTGTGAAATGAAAATACAAGTATATACATTTAGTGCATTTTGGGTAATTAGCATAGAATTTGGTACTAAAGTTGGCCATTTTAAAATAAAAACAAGCAGCTGCATTCGTCTGAAGGCTGATGTGAGGTGTTTTTAAACAAATGCGTGATGTGTTTCTAAAAGGCTTATCACAAAAACATACCAATATCAACTAGTCATATTTACTAGCTATTGAAAATTACTATCTGCAGTATGTATTTGCTAACAGAAGAAAAACAAACATTAAAAAGTGAAAAAAACGTTGACTACAAACAAAATAAGAAAACATGCATGGTGTTTATAGGCTTGATACAAGGGACTAAACTACATTTTATGTAACAATGTAGCTGCTTTCAAGACATGCATTATATCAAATTGCAGCTAAATACATTGCTTGGAACATTTTCAAAATGACTTGAATGAACACGTTAACTTGTGAATGTATAAAGCCCCTGTAAAACGTGCATGGAAGTACGAAGTGAAGTGGTAGGCTGTGTAGTAGTCTTATATCAAGGATGGATATGGGAGTTAACATTTGCACACATCTTTATTTCACTTAGAAACGCTGTATAATAGTCATATGTTAGATAATGATGGACATGTGGATTAACAGTTGCATCTATCTCACAGAGATGCAAAAGCACTGTAATCGGCCCTCTAAACCTTGCGTGAAAAAAAATAGAACGTTCTCCTCGACGGGCCCTGACAGCGTGGCAAGTGTAGTGTTGTATTGTTTTACAAAGTCACAGCTTACCATGCTGTGAAAAAATGCACTTTCATTCGCCGTTTCTCCCGTCGTTTCCTGAATGAGCGAATGAGACGGCAGAGCAGCACCTCGCTGTGTGCGGGGGAGGGGCCAGGTATTCAGCTGCTTTGTTGACAAGTAAACTCCTTCTTTCAAAGAAGGCATCTCACTCTACCTTTATCAAGGCAGTTGGAGCATTAAATAAATTTCCCATTTTTTGGACCAACAGCTCTCTGATGTGCCTCCATTTTCACATCTCCTCGCCGCTACTCTCCTTGCCCTCCCAACTACAATCGGAACCTATCAGCTGATGCTAAAAACCCCAAACACAATGACAGCCACTGACAGCCATGTCCACTTGATTTTATGAAAAGGCAAATCAAATATAAAAACAGTAAAATTACAGATTGACAATTAGATTAATGCGATTTAATAAAAAAATGCACTAATTATGACTGTAATTAATTAATCGCAATTAATGCCACAGTCCAACAAGGAGCGTCCTTGTGTTTATGAAATACATTTTTTTTCAGTGATTTGTGTTGAATTGTGCAAACTGTGGGCTTTATTCAAATGCACCATACAGGCGACCAAACACCAATCAAAGCAAAATATTGAATTTTAGTCAAATGAAAGACACACTTGATTTAATTAGCAATTACTTTATTTATTCATTTATTTATTTTTGACACAGCTCATTTAAAACCCTTGTTTTTTTTCTTCTGTGCCTTACTGTAATTTTCAAGCGTACAGTGTTAAAAGTCTGCGCTGATTGCAACCACAACTCTCTCTTTGCTCATTTATCCACATTACCATAGACTTCCACAACTAGATGAGCTCCTGATGAAAGCGATTTGATTAGAAAATGGAACACGCCTGTGAAATGTGGGTTAAAATAGCGCGGTTAATTCACTTGGGAAAGCCTTTAATGCTACCGTCATTGATTGTATAGCTTGTACAACACACCTTTAATATTATTGCCTACTCAAATCATTCTATTTAACAAGATGTAACAAGTCTGTATCATGTAATGGCAGTCTTACATGAACATAAATGGATTAACGAGGGTCTGTGATAGAAGGCTTTAGTAATCAGGTGACCTGAAACTGCTCTCTAATTGGTCGGTTTCTTTTTTCATACAGGCTGCGGTTTTACACCCTTGCTCGGGCTCTTGGTGTTGTTTTTGTTACGGTTTTCGCTCGATGCAATACATTTTGTTGATAAATATTTATAAAAGCATAGCCGTCTTTGACATACATTATGCTACAAAGGTGCTGACGTTTCTTTCTCTCTGTATGAGGAGATGCTTTGTTCAAATGCAGAATAATAGAGCAAAACATATACATAAATGCATTGCAGTGTTTTGCAGGAATATTCTTTAAGAAATATGGAAGGTGACTCCATAATTCTACTGGGAGACTTCAACAGCCAAGTGGGCAGTGACAGTGTGACCTGGAGGGGCGTGAATGGGAGGAACGGCCTCCCGATTTAAACCCGTGAGGTGTGACGTTATTGGACTTCTGTGCGAACCACAGTTTGTCCACAACGAACACATGTTCGAACACAAGGATGTCTACAAGTGCACTTGGCACCAGGACACCCTGTGCCACAGATCTGTGATCGGCTTTGTAGTCGTATCATCAGACCTGAGTCTGCATGTTCTGGACACGCGAGTGAAGAGAGGAGCTGAGCTGTCAACTGATCACGGCCCGGTGATGAGTTGGATGAGATGGCGGGGGAGTAGGCCGGGCAGACCTGGGAGACCCAAACGTGTAGGGACGGTGTGCTGGGAACGTCTGGCAGAGTCTTCAACTCTCACCTGCGGCAGAGCTTCGCCTGCATTCCGGGGGAGGACGAGGATATCGAGTTTGAATGGGCCGTATTTTGTGCCTCCATTGCTGAGGCAGCCGATTGGACCTGCGGCCGCAAGGTGGTCGGTGCCAGTCGTGGCGGCAAGCCCCGAACCAGACACCAGATGTCAGGGCTGCCGTCAAGCTGAAGGAGTCCTATCGAGCATGGATGGCTTGTGGGACTCCTGAAGCAGCTGACAGGTACAAGGCCAAGCGGCATGCAGCTTTAGCGGTGGTTGACAGAAAAAACTCAAGTCGGGTATGGGAGGAGTTCGGTGAGGCCAAGGAGGACGATTTTCGGTCGGCCGCAAAGAGGTTCTGGCAAACCATCCGACCAGTGTTCCCCCTAATTTTTCCAAGTATCTGAACATACACAAAAACGAGCTCTGTGAGCGACATCAGACGTGCCACTGTAGTATCGCACCTGTCCCAAACCTGAGAATCCTGAGAACTTCCATTCTGTCATATTTTGTATATGACTGGTTTCAAACAGACGGCAAACGATTCCAGGATGTAGACAAAACAAGCCACGGTCTTATACAAATAACCATCTGAATCTTGGAGAAAACCCCTTTTCTTTTACCATTTATATTGTTAATTAGGTACAGGTTGATTTGCTGTTTGACTTTTACTTTCTGCTTTAAAGGAAAACTGCACTTTTTAAAAAAATGTTGCCATCATTCACAATCCTAATGTGAAACATCAACACATATTTCTTTCCCTTTTCTGTGCGTTCTAACATGAGAAAACAAGTTAGTATGAACCAGCTAACAATGCCTGGGAGGTACCTATTTTGACGCTAAAGCCCTAACAAAAAACCCTAAAAAAAAACAAACTATATTTATCTGGCGGAGTAACACCACGCCTCGCTAGCCGCAGTGCCTCAAGCCACTGCAAAGGGACAGACGGAGGAGTGGATACTACTGGCTCTCAATTTCGCTACGAAGACTCAACAAGATACTCGTTTGTTGTCAGCATTTTTTACCTGAGGACACGTGAATGAATGATGTGGTCGTGACGGGGCTTCGGATCAAAACTAGGTCCTATGCCAGGGCAGTGGCGAATAATGACGAACCAGAGTTGTCACCTTTTTGCAATCTAAGGAGGTGGACGTAGACATCCAAACTATTGACACCTGTATCCCACTGTATGGCAGGAACAGCACGTTCAGAGACAGGAAATTCAAGACTGCACTGCTGAAACAAGGAAAGAAGCTGAAAGGTACCAACATCTACATGAATGACCACCTGACAAGGCGCAATGCTGAAATCACTAAGAAAGCACGTGATCTGAGGAAGCAAGGAAGGATCCAAGGTACGTGGAGTGCAAATTGCAAAATCTTCATCAAATTAATTGGAAGACCAGAGGCTAGAGTTCTTGTTGTCAAAGATATCAAGGATCTACATAAATACTGATGTCTAGCCCAACATGGAAAAGGAAAACAGCTTTCTCTTTTATGTGAGATTTACAGCTAAATTTTTCATTGATTATGATCCCCAAAAATGTACTTTTGTTCACCCTTTCAATGTCCACACCGTCAATTTGTTACCAAACAGCATTATTTGAGTTTTACTTAGGTTCAAGGATAATCTAGCTTTATCTTGTTGGCCATATCATCTGTGACTTTATTAAATAACTCTTGAGTACTTGCCCCGAACAAAAAGCAGTAGTATCATCTGCAAATATTACTAACTTTAAGTCTTTCGGCACTTTACAGATTTAGTTTATATACAAATTAAACAGTTTTGGACCCAGTATTGACCCCTGGGGTACTCCACACGTAATATTTAAACTTGCAGATGTGTATTCTCCTAGCTTATGATACTATGTGGGAATGCATAAAGGTAAGTTTTGATGACTTAATGAGTGCTAATGTGCACATTTGTCTCAAGTTAATTCATGCTAGTGCACTGCCTTTTACCACACACGTCAAACAGCGATGTAATCATCTCTCTGGAAAAACTTGGCTGAAACTTGAACTGGTGGATAGTCGGTCCGCATTCATTTTGTGCTTTTAATTTGATGCTATTCATGTCTTAGTTTTACACAATACATAACAAATAAGATAAATTAGATCGCTATCACGAACCTCCACCCCGGTCCGCGGGAGATTTGTGGGAACACAAGCTGGTCCGTGGGTCAAAAAAGGTTGGGGACCACTGGTATATAGTGTTGGTAATTTCCTCAGTAATTTCAGTCAGTGCCATGGAGGTTAAAATGTGAGCTCTGTATCCGTATTGGCTGGCCGTGAGTAATTCATTCTTATTAATGCATTTGTCTAACCTGTTATTGAATAGATTCTCGATTATTTTAGAAAATATATATTTTTTTACAGGCATTTTTAGTCCTTTTGTCATCCATGGCTGATTATTTTTCTTCTGCTAATTAGACACTTCTCTCAATGGACAGTTCTTATCATGAAGCTTTATGTAAAAAAAAATATATATATACACTAGGTCCCCAACTTACGAACACCTGACTAGCGAACATTTGCGGATACGAACACAAGCCGACTGGTCTATATTTTATTTTATTTTGCATTGTAGTCACTCAATCAGTATTTATACTGCTACTGTACATGCTTGACCAGTAGAGGGCACTGTGACACTGCTAATGGGACCAACAGAGGCAGCCTTAGAGCTAATGGGACCAACAGAGGAAGAGTTAGACACTGGGGAGATAAAGCTAAATGGAAAGCTAAATTATACAACCCGGACAGAGCGTGTGATTAAAGTTTATGAAGAGTTAATAGGCCTGCTTAATTCTACACCACCCACAGAACACTACCTCTTTTAGAAGAGTCTAACAACGATGACGACTTGTCCTTTTTTTCAATATCTCCTCCTCCAACTCCACCACAACGACGTATGCTCGACCACTCCTCTTCAAAGGTAAATAACATTTATCATTATGTTTTATTATATCACTTTTATTATTGTTTTTTTCATTAATTATCATCGTTTAATATTACTACTGCATCCAAACTCATATTTAAAAAAATATGCATATACTGTATATGTATACACATACATGTAGTACCTATATCATTGGTAATATTACCTTTTCCCCTACTTAAGAACAATTTGACATAAGAACGGTCGTCTGGAACCAATTGTGTTCGTAAGTTGGGGACCTAGTGTATATACATAATATTAATATTATTAATATACATAATATTAATACACATAACAATATTGTAATACGTGAGGAAGGAAAAAAAAGGTGAAATGCACGTTCAAGTGGTGATGCTGCACGGTAATGTCAAAGTAAAACTATGGAGCAACTTGAACTGTCTGTGGGTACTTTTACGGTATTCCTTTGACTTCTCAGTCAAGGGCTTTATTGGTTGTGACTGGCTGAGAAGAGGTCTAGTCATTTTGCATTTGTGTGGCTGACATGAAGGTATGAGTTTCCCGATAAAAGCGTGTCATTAATTCAATACCTGATGAAGTTGACTGGTAATAGGAAATGGCTGCTCACACCGACAGTCATCCTGCTTTTCCATTTTCATTCAGCCGTCCTAATTATTGCTGCAATTACCTGCTGATATGTGTGTCCAAATGAGGGCGTTAGTTTAATTAAAAAAAACATCCTCTCAATTACCTGCACGCTTTTGATTTGAACAAATGTTATTTAAGCAGCAGTGAATAACACATTTTGCTTTATGATTATTTGCAGCTGCCAATTGGACACTGGACTAGCCGTGCTCTTAATGTGAATGTGTTAATGTGCACTATAATACACGCAGGGGCACCTTATAGCTGCACCAAATAGGTTTTGGATCTGGTCCCAGGTTCATATTAGTAGAAGTCAAGGCTCTACATGTCTTACTTGTCCTGATTTCAGACACAGGTCAAAGATCAGATTGCTCTGTACATGTGCGTGTCCGTATCCGGAGACATAAGCGATCATGGCATGTCACTGAAATGCGACTATTACCCAGGATTGTTCTTGGAGATAAGCTCAGCGAAGTGGTTCTCCCTTGCCTTTTTCACCGTAGTCTGATGGTCATTGATGGGATCACCAGAACCCCCATTAGAAGGTCGAGGTCTGCCGTTGTTGGAAGTTCAGACCTTCCGTCAAGACTGCGTCACCACAGAGTGAAGCTTGCTTAGTTAAAAGACAGCCAGAACTCGCCTTTACCCCAAGACATCATATAGGGCTATGCTGTTTTTAATGAGCCTGTCAGAGACACCTGCTGACAGTATGCAGTCCCCTGTTGTCCCTGTGGTCCTCCTTTAATCGCCTTTTATGACATGTGGAGCTTACAAGAGGGGTGTTCTTGTGACAGGGCCCCACCAACCGGGCCTCTTGCACTATGTGCCTGGCAAACGCTTTGTTGCTTATCCAAGCTGTAGGAATAATACATAATAATAAACCATTTGGATTCAGAAATAGCTTATAAAAAAGGCAAAGGCCTCTAGATCAGGGGTCACCAACCCGTCGATCGCAAGCCACTAGTAGCTCTTTGGGACACTGACGGTCGATCGTGGCAATATTAGAAAAAAATGTATTATTACTTGTATTGCGCCCTCCCCTCCCTCGGATAATATTGGCTTCCGCTACGAGATCGGGCGTGATAGCCGTATAACGTTCGTAACTCTGAGCCACACTCCAATATAGTCGGTGCAGTAATGCGCCTCAAAGCTGGTTGCCAATCGACTCACGCTACCCTCAAGAAGAAGAAAACGCAACACCACCATGCAGACATGTCCGCGGTGTACCATGGTGGAGTTAGTTTCACGTTGGACGCTGGATATTCGGCTCCATAGCTACAGCGGGAGTTCCCCCTCACTGTGCCCGGACTGCTGTGTCAATGAGCGGGGAGCTTGCACGCAGTGACGGAGCTACGTGGTGCCATCTAGACATTTCAGGTATCAACTTATTGCCACCTCTATGTGAGTAATGGTCTCACCTGGGTTGTCCCAATGAAACATTTCTGGCTGCGTGCCAGTTTGTTTGCGCGCTGGTTGTTTATACTTGGGACCGTCAGTAAATTACGATTACGCTGAAGCGAGATTGTTAAAAAAAAATGTCATCGACTCTAAATCACAGCACAAATTGATCTATAAATATGTCCAATGATTAGTTCTACCCTAAAAGTATTTTGCATGGCCATTTTTTCCAATTTTATTCTTTTACTGGATGGATCTTTTATTGGATTAGGGACTTGACTCACAGAGGTTTGTTACAAAAGCCAAACAAAAGTAAATTCAGCAATTCTTTGGTTGCATTATTTTTAATGCTTTGAAGAGCTATTTTCATTACCATATTCAATTTCACAAATTCATGTTTGTAACAATCGTTTATTATATAAAAAAAAAAGGATTGGTATCGGATCGGCAAGACCATAAAAAAAAATCAGAAGCCAGAAAATGTGGATCGGGACAGTAATGGGCAATGTGTATTTTTTGATACTTCAGGCTGTTGATGTTACCATCCACTCTGCAGATCTCTTGCACAATCCCATACTGGATGTAACCCCCGGCCATAATATTCCTCCACCAAACTTGACTGTTTTCTGGGTGAATTTTGGGTTCCTGCAGGTCCCAACAGGTCTTTTGCAGTATTTGCGGTGAGTGGGATGCAGTTTAATGAATGATTCATCAGAAAAAAATCAACATTCTGCCATTTTTCCACTGCCCATCCTTTCTGCAAGCTGTAGGCTTTGGCAAATGCAACACGATTGTTGACTTGTCCTTAAATTCCTGTTGTCCTTAAACTCCTTCGCATACTTTAACCTCCGCATCAAAGTTCCTGATAGTGAAGAAGGTCAAGGTGCTCCAAGATTGGCCAGCCCAGTCACCAGACATGAACATAAATGAGCATGTTTGGGGTTAGATGAAGGAGGAGGCTCGGAAGACGAAACCAAAAAATCTTCATGAAGTCTGGCAACCGTGCAAGACTGCCTTCTTTGTCATTCCAGATGATTTGATCAGTTAGTTATTGGAGTCATTGCTGAGACGTAAAGACGGAGTCCTCCAATCTCATGGGAGTCATACACAATATTCATTCTTCTTACCGGGGCACCCTGACTTTATGTTCTGAAGTAGCAAGTTTGTGTTTTCAAAGCAAAATATAATTTTCACCGTACATTATTTTGGTATGCGACAAGACTTTTGTCCAAGTACAATCTGACCTTTCCGTCCTAATTAAATGATAAAACTCACTGAATAATACAAGATTTTATTTTGCTATAATGAGCATTATCTGGAGGCTTTTGCCTTTCATATAAACTGAATCTGAATCCAAATGAGCAACTCCAAGTGAAGCTATTATTTATTGTTCCTGCAACGTGGGTAAGTGACAAGACTTTCGCCAGGCAATTTGTATGGCAGACTCAGGTTTCACCCGAGCTTCTTTAATTGTGAATAAACCCGGCATAACACGGCTGAGGAAGGTGAAACTGGTATGGACTATCTATTGCTTTATTAACCAATGGAACTAATGAACCTTGACAGATAGTATTTCAGTGTCGGAGCAAGAACCGTTACACTGAATGATATGACACAAGATAACAGAGGCAGGTGACTTTAAAGCTCAAATGACTGTTTGCGTTTTGCCTTTCTTCCACTTTTATTTTTCAATCCTGATTCGTCTATCCATTTTACATAACGTTTCAGGGTTGTGGGATCACCGGTCAACCACAGGGCACATTAACGACCACTCACATTCATGCCATCACTGAGCAGGAACTCAACTCACATCCTTTATGTCGCAAAAAATGTCCTGCTCATCAAAAAGCAAAACACTCTCATGGAGTTCATTCATTAGATGCTCACTGAGCTGAAGTCTCAGGAGATCCGCATGCAATTTTTGTTTAAGGTTGGGTATCATTTACATACTATCCGATACCGGTGCCACATCAATATGATGCTTGGATTTTGTCCAAAAACAATGTCTTTTAATTTTTTCATGGAATTTTGTGCAACAAAATAGTAACTGAAGCACTTCAATAATATATATAAAATGATAACCAAATTCTTCTTCTTCTTCTCCTTTTGGCTTTTCCCTTGCGAATCAATTGCCTCCATCTAACCCTGTCTTCTGCATCCTCTTCTCTCACACCAACGACCTTCATGTTCTCTTTCACTACATCCATAAACCTCCTCTTTGGTCTTTGGATAACCAAATTCACCAAGCTGAAATAAAATCCACAATTGTGTACAATTGTGTGCAAAATGTGAAAAAAAATTTAAAAAATATATTTCATAATACTTTAAGTGCATTTGTTGTATAAAATTCGAGCAGACATTGATAATAGACGGTGATGTTGTGTAATGGGGGCCAGCTAGTGTGGCTGCGCGGATACACCTTAAGAGTCATGCTGGACGTCAGGTTGACAGTCCGGGGTTTTAACTTGACGACTGGCACTCTCGGCTCTCATTCTGCGGACCTTAGTTCGTGCCCAAGGCGGATTGCGGAGATTGAGTTGACAGTCTGGGGTTTTAGCTAGACTCTCATCCTGCGGACTTTAGTATCGAGCCCAGCGTGGGTCGCAGGGGTCGAGTTGACAGTCCGGGGTTTTACATGATGGCTAGCGTTCTTGACTCTTATTCTGCGGATCTTGGTTCGAGCCCAAGGCAGATCACAAGAATCAAATAGATAGTCCGTTGTTTTAGCTTGATGGCTATCACTCTGGACTGTCGCTCTGCAGACCTTAGTTCAAGCCCAGGGCGCATTGCGAGGATCGAGGTGACAGTCCGGGGTTTCAGCTCGATTCTCAGTCTGTGGACCTTAGTTGGAGCCCACGGCGGATCGTGGGGATGGAGTTCATAGTCCAGGGTTTTAGCTTGATGACGAGCACTGTCGACTCTCAATTTGCCAACCTTAGTTTGAGCCCAGGGCGGATCGCGGGGCTGACTGAAGCAGGTGGGTTCCAGTTAGGCTACACTTACAAGAACATTTGCTAGTTAAACCTACATCCAAGAGTCGTGTATTAACTGGCCAGTTAGTATTAGTGACATTGATGTTCTGAATTCTGCCGGTTGTGAATGCACCTGACAGTTAGTGGTGGATAATGAGGAAGTGTTGTGTTGCTGGTGTGGACAGCGATGGATAAACGTCTGCATGAGTTACTTTAGCTCTTTTTGTCTCATTTCAATGGCACTATTATAGGAACGAAGTGAGGCACCGTTAGCTACTTAGTTTTTTTCGGCACCAGTGCCATTTTAATTCCGATATTTTTGTGTGACGCAAAGTTTTATTGTGACTTTTGAGGCCTACAACTTGAATTTGGAGGTTACACTGTATGCTCTATACAAGGTAAATAGTTAGTCTGGCATTGCTAAAAAGAATCTGATCTCACACACAAGTTTCACCAATTACCAGTGGCTCTCTGCTCTTCCTTAATAGCTTCCTCCATTTCTGACACTCTCCATCTGACATAATGAGAGTCTTCAAGATGTGAAAAAAGGTATGCACATTTGATACAAGGCCTGAAAATGAGCTATGCCTCCAAGCTCACTTCAATCAAGACTAAATTTGCTGTGCAGGAAGCTTTCTGTGGCTTTACACCAGACATCTGTTTTTGGGTCCTCATTGGGACCAAAAGGGAGCAGCCCGGGCTTCTGTGCCAAGCAGCCTCTTTGGAACTCTTTGCCAAGTTATTTGTCACCGAGGATTCATTGACCAGGGCAGCCGGCAGCCACTCAGCCTAATGGTGTGACCAACTGTCAGCTCATCTCACAACTGGCAACTAGAAACTTCTGACAGGAGGACGTGGAGGAAGAGGAGAGAGAAACCAAATCAGCAAGTGGAATCACCCCGCACTGTTAACGCAGTCATGTGCCTGCTGTTTATTGCCTGTCCATTTGCAAGCAATCCAGACAGAGCCGTTACTCCCCGAGGAAGCTTTAGAAAACTCTTAAGTGCCCGACCGTCCTGTGTTTTTATTGGACATGTTTTAGTTTGTGTGATGCATGAGGTGATAGGAGGCTGGAAATCAGGATCAGCTGTACATGACGACGGTGACGCTCTTCACAAGCTGTTATCGGCCTGAGCCATCTCGGCCACAGTACTCAGCCCAGCTGGCCTCTCGTGCTTGGAAGTCTGTCCAGCGCTGGTTTATCATAAAGCTCGGCAATTAAGCAATTACCTTGAAATGTAAGGTCTCTGTGATAGTGATATTAACAAAGCAGGCTGGAGCAGACATCAACAGTACAGCCTGGGATGGGGGTTAGAGAAAAGAATGCTTTAATACACCCGGTGACGGCAAACACTGGCATTCTTTTTTGTGTGTGTTGCTGTTCTGCATAAACGGCACAGAGGACAACGTGGACCCGTCAGTTTTCACCGCCCTTGTGTGTTGAAAGCACTTGTTGCTGTTTTATACGTCATGTTAGACGGTGGCACTGACTTCACCGCTCATCGTGAGAAGCACCGAATTCCTGGGTTGAAGTCAACCGATGCATTTGCAGCATCAGAAGCGTTACAGACGTGGAATGGCATGTTTGAAAAGGTATTCCACCTTGCCAGGGCCGGTGTATGAAGCCTAACACCAGAGAGTCACTCCTTCTCACCCTTTTGAAGGGAAGTGCCGCTGGACATCAACACACATCCCACTGAAATAGGCTCGGTGGGAATGACACAGGCAAAGAAAGACAGTGGATCCCTGCACATTTGTGCTTCAGCAATCAGGGACCCTAAAATTTGCTGATTTTCTTTTGGGATAATTTTTTTCCCCCAGAAAATAAGCAATTTTTTACAATGTTTTTCTCAGAAAATATGCTTTTGCTGCATAAAACATCCCATCCCTCATCTTCATCTTCAAAAATGGTTTATTGTTTTTTTTTTTAATTAATTGCTTTTTGTACTATTTTTCTCTTCTGTAGTTTTTTTCTCATTCACCCAAAGTCGGCAATACTTTATAAATACACAGGCAAAATGTACAGAATACATATACCAGTCAAAAAAGCCCACAGTTTTTACATGTTTATGTCTTTTTCACCAAGCTTTGAGATTTCACACTTTTTTGAACACTCGCTTGAACGCACCATAGTTGCTGTAAGACGCAAAAGTGAAATTTAATACAATAATCCAGCCTCAAAACTTGCAGTGAGGTGAAAACAAGTTAATATATCTGGTCGTAAGCAGTCTGGATTATGCAGACACGGGCTGGAGAAACAGCTTCTCGGACCCTGCAGATCAGGGGAGCCTCCTGATGCCACTGGCTGCTTCGGAGTGAGGTGGAGGCGGTCCCACAACAGACAAAACGTGCAAGAGCGTGACTCCGATTCACCTGTTCTTTCGATCATCATTATCATTTCAAATGTGTTTAATACGGAAGTGTGTGAGGCATATTTGAAGCTTCATCCCGGATTTCACATTCAGCATTTAGCTTGTTAGCTTCCATCGCTAGTGATTAGGATGACCATATGACCAGCAAGGGGTACTCAAATGAGAGATGCCTCATAATTTCAATACATTTAAAGTATGCCTCTTATGTATGAGGAGAAAATTGTTATCTTACAAAATACTACCAAAAACACAAATTCCAAAGGAAGAATGTGCAAAATCGTTGATGAAAATGATTCCAAAAACAGAGGTCAACTTGACCTCACCTGAGGTCACCTGAGGTCAAATATCTGTTAAGTTTTGAAATGTAACCAATATTTTTCACAAAAAGGTGCTCTCTGTGAGACTTCAACTTCAGAGGATTACCTCTGTGCCTATGTTTTGCTTTTTTTTGGCTTCCTGGCCTGGATCTTTTTGGCAACACTGATTCAAAAATCCGCCCACACGGCAGCCTCTCAAAGATTACGGATGTGATTATAGGACAGGAAAACAGGACATGTCCTGGGAAAACAGCACGTTTGGCCACCCTACTAGTGGCCAATGACGACTGACGAGAGAGCTGAATGTAATATACTAATTACATCAGTCACTTTCATTGCAAATGTTGATCCGAAAACAGACGAGAACGACACCGTCAAGCCAGCAGGAGGGTTTGGAGGGGGAGGAGCTAGTCGTGTGGCAAAAATAGACATATCAATTATACTAGGTCCCCAACTTCCGAACACAATTGGTTCCAGACGACCGTTCTTATGTCAAATTGTTCTTAAGTAGGGGAAAAGGTAATATTACCAATGATATAGGTACTACATGTACGTGTATACATATACAGTATATGCGTATGTATGTAAATATGAGTTTGTATGTATTAGTAATATAAAATGAGGATAATTAATGAAAAAAAACAATAATAAAAATGATATAATAATACGTAATGATAAATGTTATTTAGCGTTGAAGAGGAGTGGTCAAGCATACGTCGTTGTGGTGGAGGAGGAGAAGATATTGAAAAAAAGGACAAGTCGTCGTCGTTGTTAGACTCTTCTAAAAGAGGTAGTGTTCTGTGGGTGGTGTAGAATTAAGCAGGCCTATTAACTCTTCATAAACTTTAATCACACGCTCTGTCCGGGTTGTATAATTTAGCTTTCCATTTAGCTTTATCTCCCCAGCGTCTAACTCTTCCTCTGTTGGTCCCATTAGCTCTAAGGCTGCCTCTGTTGGTCCCATTAGCAGTGTCACAGTGCCCTCTACTGGTCAAGCATGTACAGTAGCAGTATAATTACTGATTGAGCGACTACAATGCAAAATAAAATAAAATATAGACCAGTCGGCTTGTGTTCGTATCCGCGAATGTTCGCTAGTCGGGTGTTCGTAAATTGGGGACCTAGTGCACTTGCGTGTTTTCATCATTTGCTGGTAGGCAAGGAATGTAACTAGGTTACACTCCCTGTTATATTCTGCAGCACCCTGTAAGAAAGGGTTACAGTTACCACAATATCCCGCCTTCACTGTTTTCTGTCCCAAAGGCACGGGTGGATAAATGCCACATTACTGATACTCTGATACGGCTATTTTGTATCTTCTTTGGGTGAATGTCTCACGGCTAAAGCCGTGTCACACATCTCCAGTTTATCTTTTCATTAGCTTCTCATGCACCAGAACAAACACGGCATCAATATTGCAACAGTAGCATTGTACAATATTAATGGCGGATGAAATGCAGTAATTAGACAGGGAAACTATTTTAGGTTCTCAGCAAGCATATGGAAGACAAATCAATGATTTCAATGGAGCCATGAGAGGACGTGAGCTGCTGATCCCGTGTGTGGCTGTAGCTGACAGGAGGGGACCGAGGGCCAACATTTTGTTGTCACTGGGAACAAATGGTGACAAACGATGGCAAATTGGACTGAAAGCCCCCCGCTGAGCTATGGTCTCCCGCTGGGGCGCCAGTAGAGCAAAAGAGGTGCTTGGAGGCGTATACACATGTATGAAGGTATCCAAATGTAACAAAGTTGACTGAAAGGAACACATAACAAAAAGAGCAGAGAAAAGAGATGACGGACACAAAAGGCTCCCTCTCCATTTGATCCAATGTTTCACATGAAAGACGTAAGGACTAAAACAGTACTTGGCCTAATCCTGTAAAACTATAAGATCAAGACAGATGGAAAGTTTTCTGGGGAAAAAAACAACTTCTGACTTCATCCTGCGCTGTGAAGTGTGGTAGGAGAAGTAACCACAACACAGTCATAAATAGATTCTATGGTCCACCGCCATGTACAAAAAGTTTATTTCATTTAATTGGCTGGATAAGACAAAGATTTTTAATTTCCCCAGAGATTTTGCACAGCAGAGAAAGGAGCTGCATTGAAAGCAGTGCCAGGAATGTACAATTTTCTCCTTTCCACAGGCGAGGCTGGGCTTTTCCCCTCTCTCGCTCTCTCTCTCCCCTCAGAGAGCCCCCACAAATATTGCAATGATTATGCAGGTGTTTAAATATCAAGCACACGAAAATAGTCTTACAGTCTGTGAACCCCGGCGTGCCGTGTCTCCTAAGACCCATCATGGCGCTCCAGTCTGGAGGACACACAAGACCCCGTCAACCCCCGCCCCGCTCGCACACAGACGCTCCATTGTGCGCTGGCACAGATGAGATTTGCATGCATGTTAGACTGGATTACACATGCAGGCTATGGGAAGACGGACCCCTGCGGTGTCCCTTCACCAAAATCATGGGACTTCTTCTTTTCAGTTGACCACTTCAAACACATCGCACGGCTTAATTGTCTCAGGAAGGTATAATCAAGAGGTCAGATGGTGCCATTTCGGAGGAGAAATAGTTTCTTTGGAGTTGAAATCAATCTAGGCAGTGCATGAAACGCTGGTCAAATTGATACGCTGCACTTGTGAGAAAGGGTTAATTAGATGTGCGCGTACCAAGATCTGGAGATAGTGTTTGTTAAGAGGATGGATATGAAAGGTAGGAGCGGCGAAATCCTCTTAAAAAATAGCCGACACGCTTCGATTTTAAATTCAGCTTGCAGCGATGTTGTCGTTCCTTGATCCCGTTCTTCGGTCAGGCTTCTCCATCATTCGTCGGTGTATTTATAGTGCGTTTGTTGACACTTGATCAGAGACAGTGAATCTGCTGTCTCAAAACACGTGTGTGTCATTAGCTTTATTCACATTAAATTGTTAAATGCCGCCATCACCGAGCAGCTAAGCCCCGCCGAGCGTCTCTGCCCTGCAGGATTATGACTAAGACAGGATTTGATATTGATCCTCGCCCGCCCCCCTGTTACGTTCTCATCATTTCATATTATTCGTCACACTTACAGTTAATGAGATCGGCAGGCGTCCCACAGGTCCCCGTGAACCTCAACCTTAACGCCATCAGTCAGCAAGCGTGACGTGCTTTACTGCCACGCAGCACTGATGTTAGAACATGAGCTGTCTTTTTTCACCACACGATTAAGTCCAACCTCAGATTTTTCATCGAGAGCCATGAAAATAAAGTGTTTGTTTCAGCACTACGGGCTTCATCGAACATTGAGCCCAGTGGCGTTCTCCACCTTCACAAGGGCCAGACCGTGAAATGTGGGATAATTTTACTGCGCAGTGGAACTAAACCGGCAGATGAGCAAATTCACAGAGATCCTCTGCTCACGTATGAAGAACACCTCCACATTTGAGTGCCAGGAATTCAACCAAAGAATTTCCAGACTATACAGCGTACCGGCATTTAAGCTGCACCCACTAAATTTAAGATTTGTACATGCATATAGGCCGTAAGGATCTATAAGCCGCAGGTGTAAACATCATAGTATGGGATACGCACACAGAAAGATGTTACACAGAAAGTGCTTTTCTCCAAACAGTGCGTGTAATGTGGCTAGTTAAACAGTAGCCGACCAGAAAAGTCATTCATAGCTGTCCTTGTTCTCCTCCTGGGAACTAAAATCACTAAAGTCGTCCTCTTCGAGTGTCGGGACCGAACAGCCCTCAGCACACACGCTGCCGGTCTCTCTCCTTCTTTTGTTGTGCTACCGGCGTCACTCCTGCTCCGAAGCAAATCAGCCCCAGAGCTTGTGCCGTCCTCGCCAGTACGCAGCAGTCCAGCCACCCAAAACCCGCCAGCGACAGTGGACCTCCGGACGCCACTCCACGTTGCCAAGATCCACCGGCAGACCCGAGCAAAAGCTGGTAGATTGATCGCCGTCAACCTGAAAGCGCATCACATACACCTCTCCACGCGTTCTCCATGACGAGTAGTGATGTGCGGATCGGTACTGAAATATCGATACCTCCGATTGCAGATATTTAGGCTCTAAAATCAATTCTCAAATTAAAATATCGATACTTTCATACTTCAGTATTTGAGGTAATGTATATCATTAACAGGAACATTATTGAGAC
Source organism: Dunckerocampus dactyliophorus (assembly GCF_027744805.1). NCBI lineage: Eukaryota > Metazoa > Chordata > Actinopteri > Syngnathiformes > Syngnathidae > Dunckerocampus > Dunckerocampus dactyliophorus. The sequence continues at coordinate 7,150,143 of NC_072820.1, forward strand.
CTTGTCTAAATGTTATAGTTTTTTAAAATAAATTAATAAATTCATCTGATGTCTTTTATTCTTTTTTTTATGAGCTATGCTATGATTTGACCAGCCTGAATATTACTCAGTATCAAAAAGATATCAGTAGTATCTCACATCGCTAATGATGTGATGACAAAGCTCAAAATGACAACTCCGAAGCACACGAGATAGAACGCGACCACAAATGAGCAATATCACCGTATAAGCCGCAGGCTTCAAGGCGTGAGAAAAGAGTAACGGCTAATACACCGAAAATTAAGGTATGCCTCTGAAGTCGTTTTTTTTTTTTTTGCTGCGTATTGGTGAGGTTACAAGTACATTAATGCCTTAAGCTTTGTGCAGTTGTATTGTGGACACAGTAAAGTCCACAGTGACTTCATGTTACTTTACGTAGTGTTGCTGCATTACACACACACTTTTGTTGTGAGCAGGCGTCGTTTCTTTCATACTGATGAATACTTTCATTTTTATACATGCATACTGCAGGCCTGCGCTCTACTGAGTGTTTTTCTAGTCGCTAAAAGATAGTCCAGTTCCAATCATAACATACTGTAGTCTTAAAGTGCTCATGACACCAAAACACATGCCATGCAAAATAACACTGAAAGGTATATGCATATGCTCGAATGTTGACACTATTTTTTACATTTTTTGCCACTGAAAAGCAAACCTGGTCCGAGACTGGAGGAGAAGGAGGTAGTGACGCGTTGGAATACAGTGTTTTCATATGGTTGCAGTGACTTCTTCGTCCATTTTCTATTCTTGTTGAATGTATTTTGTGATAATATGCCCGCTCGTTGTGTGGCAGGCTTTTGCTCGAACACTCGAGCAGACGGAGTAAGCCTGCTCACGTTTCCAAAAGACGCCATTCGCCGCATCAGATTGTTCTGCCGCATTTTGGGGATAGTTGTTTTGATAGCAAATGCTTATTTATTTATTTATTTATTTATTTATTTATTTATTTATTTTGGAAAAACCGATTGAGTGAGCGAGGGGCGACTGTACTTAAATTTTTTCCTCAAGTGTTTTTGTGTGTGTGTGTGTGTCATGAGCACTTTAACCTTTCGCAGCATTTTCAACTCTTGATAACACATTCATGTGAGACGTGTCGATATTTCACATATTGTGGATAGATGCAGCGGCTATCCCTCAGAGCCCATTCAGGTGCCACACAACCTCCCCGCCGCCCACAAAAGGACATAAATAGACAAGTCAGCGGCCGGGGGGCTTTTATGTTAAATGTCCCAAAGGTACGCGCGAAGCGCACTCTATGAAATTTTAAAGATACACAGAAGAGCCATTTGATGCCGCAGCAAATGATGACATCTAATAGTGATTGTTGCCAGGGAGATTTGATGTTGTAATGTATAAGCAAGAGCCGAAGACCCAATAAGATTATGTAATTGAGTGGTGGTTATGGGATAAATTCAGGTGAAGTTTCGGTATTTGCGTGTTGGACTACTGACTGGCTCTAAACGGCTCCATCCCACCGCTGCACAGCATGACCCGGCCTGCACCGAGAATAATAACTCAGCTGCAAGCGCTTATTTTAGTCTTGAAATCGCTCGGTGGCTGCAGCCATTATTCAATGTTAAGTACAGTTTTGAGGTCACTGTTGCTCTGCAATGAAGTGAACCGTGGCGTAATTACATTTACTCCTCTCAGGGTTTATTCTTGCAGCATCCAACTCGCTCCTCACCTGAGTGCTTTATCTTGACTGAATATCCTCTCCTCGTCTAAAAAGGCGGTTATCATTTGCGTACATTGAGCAGCTGTGGGGGTAAATTGACGCCGCCGAAAGATAAAGATAATTGGTCACAAAGCGCGGAATGGTATTTTGACGTCAAACAATTGTGTTTGGCAGCTCTTGCTGAAGGTATTAGCTGGACTGTAGATGGCTGTTAATGGCCCCCACAAGATAGATGAGTTCCACTGCTGAAAAATACAAAGGGACTTGAAAACGGGCCAACGATATTCAATCCATAATTTCCAGACCTGCGCCTACAAATCATCTAAGTGGGAGATTTAATCTTCCGGGAATGTATTTATCCTGGGTGTCATTTTGCTTCCGCGGATGAGCCCATTTATTTAAAGAATCTTTTAAAGAGACGTCAGTGGCTGCTTACTGCTCAGCTTGGTCAAAGATTTACGGCGTCGCCATCTTTGCCGCTGATTTAATAACTGGGTGTCTTTGCCGGGGTGTGGCTCCAGTCCAACACTCTGTATATGCGTGTGAGAGAGAGCGAGAGAACGTAAGATTTAGAGGAATTGCTTTCTGTAACCAATGAAATGACTTCTAATTGACAGTATTATATGACGGAACAGGTGTAATTGGAAGAGATCCTCAATCTTGAGCTTCAAATGGAGATGTGCTGCTAATGAGCTGACAAAAAAACAGAAAGCAGAAGAAAGGACAGCTCCTGGCTCGGTATGGATGAATACAAATCCATTTTTTTTCTTTGTGTCTGTGCCTCATCAGATTTAAAAACAAGATGAGCAGGCGGGAGTGCAAAGTGATTTGATTCATTGCATTTGACGGCGGCCCGGCAGCGCCCATGTATGCAGATGCTGCAGCCGTTCAGGTAGCCTCTCTCTCTCTCTCTCTCTGCAGTTCTTATCTGTGTGTGTTTGTATTCTACACACTGGCATCCCCTCACATGCCTTTAATCAATTGCCTCCACCCACACCAAGCATCCACCCACACTCTCATAAGGGAGCCTTGGTAAGATTAATGCCTTGAGGGTACACACATACATTTTAAGGCAGACTTGCTTATTGGTTAAAGCTCATTGTGATGCCAATGGAAATCTATTCCGCTAATTATGAGAGTCATCTTAGTATTAAGTCTAAAGTTGAACGCAACAGATTTCGGTGGTACAGCCGGTGGTACAGCCCGTACAGCAATTCAGCATTGACAGTCCTGCAAATGTGTGGATTTTTGTTCAAAAAATATTTCGTTTTCTCTGAAAGCTAGCCGTTTGTTGTGCAGAAAGCGCATCTCGTTCACCGTAAGTCAGTGATATGCAGGTAATATGTACAGCATACATATACCACCGCTTTAAAAAAATCCCACAATTTTTACTTATTTATATCTTTGTGCTTCACTGACAATATTTTTTGTCATGCGTTGAAATTTCCCACTTTGTTCATCGGTCCTTGAATGCACCATAATCGTGAGATGCAAAGGTATCTTTGGCTACCAAAGCACTAGCTTCGACAAAACGTATTCATCAGTGGTGAGTACCGATACGTTGTGTACTTTAAATGTTTTTAATAAGTGCATGCGGCATATTTATGATCATAGATCATAAATCATAGAGTTTATGATCGCAACAGTTTGAGGTTGGAACAAATTCATTCACTTTCCAGTAAGTTGGGGGAAAAGCATTAATATTAAGGGATATAAATATTACCATAATATTATGTGAATTAAGTCGTAATATTACAAGAAGACATTTTAAATAGTTGGAAACTAAAAACAAAAAAAAAAAACAACAACAGAAATGGGAAAAAAAGCAGTGATTTTATTTTACGAGAATAACGCCAAAATATTAAGAGAAAAGTCATTTATACTGGTAATATTATGAAGAAAACTAATGTTATTTTAGTAGCAGAAAGTTGGAATATTAAAGAAAACTTTTTTTTTTTAAAGTCAAACAATTATGAGACACAAATAAACAATATTAAGTTATAATATGATGGGAATAAAATCAAACTATTTTGAGAATAATATTTTGATATTATGAAATAATATCAATCTAAAAATAATATTATCAAAACAACATTTATGAAGATTATTTATACGGACAGCTGAAATATTTGAAAAATTAAAAAAACAACAGCAAAAATGTTGATACTGACAATACACTTTTTGATGCAGACTTTTCATGAAATATTGATAACTTTTTAACATACTGTATCTACATGTGTTGCTGCACATAATATCAAAGTGCCCTTGAATCTTTTCATTTTTCACGATGTGGCCCTCGCTGGAAAAAGTTTGGCCACCCCTGCATTGAGGAGTGGGACAGGAGGACATAGCTATGGGAGCTACAGTGCTAACATTACAGTTCGACAGGCTATCGTGCTAGGTTAGCCTGTTTGTTGATGAAAAACAAAATGATCAGGCTTACAGCTCCCACGTCTGTGGCTGACTTATGGCTAGTTGCCAGTGTTCCAGGCTGTATTTTAAGATGTGTAGCGAAGCCTGTTTTTTGTTGTTGTTGTTGTATAAAGCTGTCCTCCGTAAAGTTGTGGACATGTGGCGGGCTCATCTAGCTTGAAGCGGTATCATGTCCATGAGGAAGGATTGTTTTCATTTTCGTTCATGTCGTCATAAAAACCCGGAACGTCAAAACCTACCTTTTGAGTGCTTCTTCTCTCGAAAGTGAGATGAAAGATTTTTCTCTTTACAGTATTTCTGTTATAACATCATTAAAAAATTTTACATAATAAGGCGCTTTAAAGAAGATTTGTATCCGTTAGAGTATTTTTGACAGTAATCCCTCGTTTATCACGGTTACTTGGTTCCAGACTGTCAGTGAATTTCCACGAAGTAGGATTCCTTTTTCGTAGAGCATAGAAAATCTGCTTGCAATCTTCTAAATAGAGTTTTTAACATTATTAGACAGTTCTAGACATGAAATAACACCTCTATAGTCACCTTTACTCAGTAATATAGCAGACATAATAAGAGAAAATAAGACATATTGGGCTTAAATAAGACTCACACGTCAGCAGTACTTCCTGCGGTGGCTATTTTCTCATCAATATAACATTACTGACACCTAGTGACCAGTGTGGAATACTACATATCATCACAACATCTTTGAATGCATCTTCTAAATGCCTTACACAGTGGTGTGAAAAAGTGTTTGCCCCCTTATTGATTTCTTTTTTTTTTTTTTTGCACACTTAAATGTTTGCATGTGTGAGAGGTTTGGTACACTCTGGACTGGTTGATCATCAAATTAATTTAAATAGTTGTGTTGTTATTGACTAATATTTAAATTGGTTTGATGATCTGAAACAACATGCAAAAAAAGAAGAAATCAGGAAGGGGGAAACACTTTTTCACGCCACAGTAAGTCATGCGTCGGTTGCTTTGTTTGGGCACTAGTTTGATAAACCTGCATAAGGATCCTTTTTAACAGCCGTTAAGGCTATCAAATCCTTGATGGATAAATGGCCGTGTAGGTTTGGATTTTGTGTTTCTCCCTTAATGACAAAAAGCAAAAAAACACTTTTTCAAACCACTGTATTTGTATTTTAGTTCATTTAGCCATCTTTATGCCTGAAAAAGCTTAATTTTGACATTTCGTTTGTGTCTAATAGTAGGCCGTATTAAACCGCAAAGCAACACTGATACGTAACACAGCACTGAGAACCGTGAGCGTGAAGCAGCAACATTCGAAGCGTGAAGTGGCGAGGGATTACTTCATGTCAGCTCAACTAGTTACAGGTGACGGGGCCAACATTGCTGATGTTTGCAGGCTGTCAGCACAGACAAATCATCCGGACTTTTCCTGCCACCAATCATCAGGAATTGATTATGACCGCTGCTAAAAGTGCTTCAGGATGTTAAGGTGCTGTGTGCTAATTGAACCCATTAGGGATCATTCATCACCTAACTCCAGTTGTGTTATTATTTTTTTGCATAGGCTTTTGATTAAATGCACCGTTCAATAAAAATCTGTACATTTTGCGGAAGCAGACATTTAACGCACTTATTATTGTCACGGGTGAGGTGGAACCTATCCCACTGACCCAGGACTGGTCACCAGACAAACAACACTTTACATTCACATTCACACGCATGGGCAATTTAGAGTCTCTCAATAGCCCGACTTGGGTGTTTTTGGACACACACAAGTACAAGAAGAACATGCAAGACTTTACAGGTTCAAACGATATTTACTTCAAAACATGAGAGCATGTAAATTAACTTATTGAGTGGGCAGGGAATCAAATTATTCATTCTAGTTGCTTTAAAAATATGGGCCAAGATGGGCTATTTACACTGATGATGTTACAGTAAGCAGCTGGAGTCGTGTTAAAAAGCAAGCAAGTTCAAAGAGTGTAAAATCAGCTTTGACCTGATTCTATACACTCTCTTATCTCCCTTAAATGTCAAGTAGCTGAATATGCTGATCACGGCATGAAAGTACTTATAAATACGCTGTCCTTGAACCACAGAGATTAGATTTTCCATTTCAGGTGAAAAGCCTTTGGAAATCCAAACATCGGACGCTGATTGTGGAAAAATGGAAAGGTTACTGAGCCTTATCTGCAATTATGCAAAAACAGAGCGATTGTTCAAGCCCGTGATCAGTGCTACAAAGGGAATCGACTGCCTTGATGTTACTTACGGCGTTCTCCTGTCACACGCAGATGTGTAGCATACAGCTCATCCTGAGGGACAATGCAACCTGCAAGAGCTGACTGTGCACAACTAATACCTTGCTTGACGTGCGTGCTGAATTGCCAATAAGGAAAATGAAGTTCCAAACGCACCCTGTAAAAAACATAAATATTGCTAAGTGACAGGTACAGTGGAACCTTGGTTAGCGTCATTAATTCGTTCCTCTAACCAAAACGGATGCTAACCGAATCAATTTTTTCCCCTTAAGAAATCATGGAAATCCATTTACAGGTTCCCAAAATTAACATTTTCTCACATTTCTCTCTTGTTTAAACACTCTCAAAGTTCCAATTTTACCTTAATTGAAGGCACAATTCTTGACGTGACTGTCCCCAAAGACCACACACACCACTTTTCCTTTGGGCCATGATTATTATTTTAATTTAGTAGTGTTTCTCACGCTCAACACTGTAACCCAAAAATGGAGCCAAACAAAGTTGCAAGTGCCAAGATCTTGCCAGAAGTCGCCAGAAGTCATGATGATGTCATTGGCTACTTTGCATACTATTTGCATATGATGGTGTAACAGATACTTTAGGAAAAAAGCAGAACCTCGTAGGAGAGACAAAAAAAGTGAGTAAAAACGCCTTAATTATGTTTAGAACTACAAATAATCTTGATTCTTAGTTTGTTCATTTAAAATTGGCCATCACTTTATCAAAATAAAATAATTTTAATATTTTATCTTGGCTAGCGCCTCTCAAAGTCTAGACAGCGTAATGATTACATCCGGACTCGCCTCCCGCCGCCACCTTTTATCTTGTAGTTAGGACTACTTGTTTAACTTCTCACACATCGTTCTTCCATCACACGTTCTGACACACTGACAGGTACTGGAAGTGAGTCAGAATGAGGCTTGAGTGTAATGAGTAGTAATTTAATGAAGATTAAGAAACATTTACGTTTTAGATCCCGCTCTGTAAAACAGGGCAAGATCCACCCCAGTGGTATCGCGCCTCTCGCATGCGTGATTCATGGATGCGTGGAGCTCCACTATGCTCTCAGTGTGCAGCGGGAGCTGACAGTGCACTGATGGCTTGTGACTGTTTTGGGTTACGAGGCGGACCCCTCAGGAGCACCGGCTACGTCTCAGTGGGAACACAAACTGCAGATCAATACGTGTTTTGACCTGTAAGTCCCCAAATACCAGAAAACTCTCCAACCACGCCAGAAATGGTTTCTACATTTGTCGCTAGTTGCTTTTGAGAAATACAGTATGTTGGCAAGAGGGTTTGGAATGTCGGCAGATTTAGCGACAAAGCCGCCAAGTTGGCAACCCTGATAACTGAAAGGTGGCATCCCAAGAGATGTCTCGCCTCTTCACCCAGGGCCACCGGCTAGCTTCCTCTGCTGCCCCTGAGAGGTCTTTGATGGTTTGGCGTTGGGCTTGGCCTCGAATTCCCTGATCACTGAGCAGCCTGATGGTAGACTTTCCCACGAAGCCTCTGCAGCCGACTTCCACGGGGCAAACCTTGGCTCTCCATCCTCGTTTTTCAGCATCGGTTGCCAGCTCGGCGTTGCCAGCCCTTACGTTCGAAGGCCTCCTCCACAGCATCCCCCCTAGGGAACAGTGAACTCAATGATGTAAACTCTGAAGTGTGGAGGACCAGAGCATGAGGTCGGGTCTGAGGTTTGTTGTGGCAATCTCAGATGGAAAACAGAGCCTTCGGTTCAGTCACGTCCCCCTCCAAGCTGGCTGATGTCCGATGTTGTGTGGACTTTAGCTGGTGTTGCACCTTCTCTGATGAACGCTCTTGCAGATGCTGAATGGAGTGCTGGTGGAGGCAGGGCATAGATCTTTGTGCGTCTGGTCTCCAGAGTAGCTGCAAGGCACTTGAGGTCATAGTTGTGTCGGCAGGCGTAGCGCCTTTGTAACAGGCTTGTCTTGCAGCCAACCAGAATGTGTTTCAGGTTGGCTGGAGATGGACAGAAAAGGCATGTTGGATCTTCATAACACCATTGGCGGAGGTTAGAGGGGGTAGGTAAGGCATCGTATGTGGCCCGTAGGATGAAGCTGATGCGAAACGTTTCCGTGCTCAAAAGCTCCCTTCAAGAGAACTTTCTCCTCTCAACTCCCTCCCACCTCATCCGCTGTCCTTGCTTTGCTTGCCAGACAGCCTTTGCACATCTCGCTGCCTGCTCCTGCCGCCGCGCCTCCACGATGACCAGATGTCGGCGCTGAGCTGGAGCGGCCCGCTTAAATAAAATTATAATTTTATTGTGCATTTATACATTTCATTTTCTGCAATGGCCCATGCACATGGAAATATATTCTCAGATATGCTCTTTGTGATGTTGTCAAAGCTTTGTGTTTTGATTGAGGCATAAAAATGCACTTTTTTTTCCCCCTGATAAATATTAAGCAATCTGCCATGCATCACTATTTTTGAACAGGCTCTCCTGTCAGCAACACTGACATGAAGCCGATAGGACGTTGACAGCTCCACTTTTACACTCATTGTGTCATCTGTTTCATTTCATGTGTTTATTTTTTAGGAGAACGAAAAAGACTGGAGACAAGGAATGAGAAGTTGGGTCACATGGAAAAACCTCTCCTCTTATCTTTCCATCAACACCTGGGACTATAAATAGTTTAGTTGGAGAGGAATGGCTTTCATCTTCAATGCTGCCCCATGCAGCCACAACACGAGAGCAACAGTGCCCCCTTCTGTAAGATAACAGTATTAGTCAGCAACTGAAGCACATGCAAGGTTGGCCAGTCTGCAGGCACAAAGCTTCAAAAACAAGAGTATTTTAACTCCATTTCTGGCAGTGACAGTATGTTTTATTTCTTCTGTCCTTCCGCATTGATCCTTTCTGAGATGAAGGGCATTGCTTCTGTTTTTAGCTTCTCCAGCTCTTTTTCACTGCCTGCAGCTCTATCCTCCACTGTCAGAGCTCTGGGCGCACTGCACTGCTCTGGGCTGAGTCAGGCGGCCGTATGACAACGCCGTCATAACCTGAAACAGATACAGCAGACAATATCTCTTTAGAGAGTAGAGCAGAAAGCAGAGGCCATCAAAGACATGCTGAGTTTAGTTTTTGGAGTGTCGAAGTGTGTCCTGAAGCTACACGAGTTGGGAAGTAGAAAAGTTGTAGTTTGAAACTTGACAAAGAAGTAAGAGCCTTAAAATCCTCCAAACCAACAGGGGGCAGCATATTCCTATCATACAGAATAGCGAGACAGGATTTCTAAAAGTTGTTTTTTTTTCGTAAGACTTTCCCAACTTGTGTAATTCAACAATTCTCACAGAGTTGATTGGATGTTCCCGTTGTTGTGGGTACTGGTTGAGCCAATGATTGCGTTCAAACAAATATTTTGAATGGTGGCAAAAACAAATTAGCAGCTGCAGTCAATCCTGGTCCCTCATGAGAAGTTAACAGAGCTTGACCATGTCCAATTAAAATTAGGCCTTAGGATGACTTTTTTGTCGATTAATTTGAAGCTTGCCGTTTTGATTAATCGAGTCATCGGTGAGGCCCTAGAAAAGGGGGTAACCAAAGTGCGGCCCGGGGCCATTTACGGCCCATGGCTGCTTTTTTTTATTAGCCCTCAACACGTTCTAAAAGTACAACTAAGCAAGAAAAAAAAAACAACAACAAAAAACAGAAAAACAGCATTAATTTGACAAGAATAAAGACAAAGTATTAAAAGAGTAAAGTCATAATGTTAACAGAAAAAGAGCATAAAGTTGAAATATTCGGAATATGAGAATCAAACAAAACAAAGAAAGCTGCAATTTTCGGAAAATTCTGTTAGTTATAAGGGACTATCCACGCGGAAACGTTTTCAGGTCAGAACGGCAAAGCCTTTTCTCGTTTCAGCCTTTCAGCCACACGGAAACAGCGCTCTGGGTGACCTGAAACGGTATTTCTTGAAAGCGGCGCCCCGAGTGGGAAAAAGAAGTGAGCGCTGCCGACACGCCGACGTATTTGCTGAATATTTCGACTAGGATGACTCACCCCAGTCGATGTTCTCCTGGTATTTTGTTGTTTTATACCCCATAATGACTGGCAGAAGTAATTCCACTTCTCGTCTAGATGAGCCTTGGAAAGCGGAAGATGACGGACTTGCATTGTGGATGCATTCTTTCTTCTTCTATGGTTTGGTGTGTCACATGGTTACGTCTACGTGTCTGTTTACAGCGCCATATTACATCGTTTTCACTCAGTGATCCGTTCCCATCTGGATGCAACTATTTACCAATCTGGCACAGTGTGAACGCACATTTTTTCAACCCGCCAATAAAAAAATCCGAGGAGCATTCCCGTGTGGACATACGTTACAATAATAACGTCAAAATATGATGCGAATAAAATCATACTGTAAATGCACAAGAAGAAAGGTGAAAGATTTGTAAAAATGTAAAAAAAAAAACAGCAAAAATATGACGCTTTGTCACTGATAAAATGAATAAATATACAGTAATTTGCTTATATTTAGTTTTTTATTCCATATTTTTTAAATATAAAAAGACGCCTGTGCATCTACAGTACAGTAGGTTTAAAAAATGTAAAAGTGGCCCCCGCATCTTTTGATTTTTCCTTATGCGGCCCTCAGTGGAAAACGTTTGGACCCCCCTGCCCAAGAAGGACCAAATCAATATGAACCAAACACAAACATGAAATGGTTTGGTTGGTGTCATATCAGAAGAGGCAAAAATGCCGATCACGGTTTTCCAGTGTCAAAGCTGAAATCTTGTTTTGCCTAAAACACAAAGATAATTGCTTTGCTTTCGTGGATGACTGATGACATTTCAAAATATTCACAACTGAGAGGCTGAAATCAGAGAGTATTTACATTTTTAAATCAAACAAACGATTAATCAAATACCAAAATAGCTGTCAATTCACGATATAATAACCTACTGCCAATAGTTAGAAGCTTTATTTTAAGACGTGTAGCGAAGTCCTTTTTTCCCTTTATGATGGTGGTCATAAACAGACCCAAGGGACACATAATTACTGTTACAACACATTAGAGGGGCTCTACAAGGGACACTTACTGAGACCATCAAGAGGAGAGCCAGCATCACGCCCAGCATTATGTATAAATGATCGGTCAGTCCGCCAGCCCACAAGGGACCCAGGATGGTGGCGAGGCCCCCTACTGATCGTCTTACGCCTTGACTGAATCCTTTTGGTGACACACAAAAATGCCTTACATTCACTTGCACGAAAAGAGGGCGACAACGTGAAAGGTGAACAACCGACATGCATTTGTTCCGCGTGTTGTTTCTGTTGTCGCGTTAAGCAAAAGGGGCCGAGGTCACCTTGTGTTTTCTCTGCCGTGACTTTGGAGAACAGAGACACCTGAGACACTGCGACGAAGGGGAGCCCCAGCAGCTGCAGGAACACGCCGATGACGAAGGCCGACATCTCCCACTCGTAGGTGCCTGGCAGCAATGGAGCAACAATATGAAGGTGCAGTGATGTGACTATTAACTGGAGCAGGGTTGTGTAGCAGGATGTTTCCTGATGGAAAGCCATCCTGCTTACATCAGTAACCTGGATAGGAATATCATGGAGGGGTGTTGTTGGGACACCATGGCTCCATCCGTTTGGTTATTGAGCCTCTGGGAACCTGAAGTGCCACCATAGTTGCTTCTTGCTTTGTCAGTGTGACCAAAACAAGTATACTAATGCGCATCATTTGTGCATCACTCTACTACTAATACTATTTTTCTTCTATTATAATATCGTGTAGCCAGTCTCTCCCTACGGAAAAGGCTTTTTGAGCATGTCTTGTGGTCTATTATTGTAACTTTTACATGCTATCAAAGAAGACTCTTACTTTAGTGCTGCACCAAATCCATAGTGCTACTTTTCTTATTTTTCTAAATATTAAAATAGAGCAGTAATTTAATTGTAGAATTATTGGCGGTAACAAGCATATGGCAATTTTTTTGCATCTGTTTCCTGCAATCAGGCTAAAATGTACAACATGTGAAGTTTTTATGCTGGATTACACATGTCTGTGGTTTTTTTTTTTTTTTAGTAAATCATCACTGCATACCCCCGGAAACTACTATGTTTTTTCCTAGCGCCCTCCCAACTGAGAGGCGGGTCTCAACTCTCATGCGGTGGACCTCGGTCTCATCCCTAGGCTTGTCCAGGGACGAACCAAATGAGTTACAAAGTTAGAAAACCTCTTTAAGACCCTCCAAATATACGATTTTTAACATTATTAGAGCCCTCTAGACATGAAACACCTTTACACTCGTATTACCCAATATAGCAGACATAATAAAGGAACGTAACACATAAATAAGACTTGTGCTCGTGTGTGTTACTATAAATGTGTCCTCCTCAGGGAAACTGAGTGAGGGGCGGACAGGAAGTGACGTTGGGGGTTCAGAGTTGAGTTTCAGCTTTGCATGCAGTGGCGGTTCGAGCTATGGGCCTTATGGGAAATTGCCCAGGGTGGCATTCTCCAGGGGGCGCCGCAGCAGCAGAAAGAAAAAAATATCCTATTTACTAATTCTCAGCGCTCATCAAATCCTCATCAGGCCAGCGCATGTGTGGCAGATGGGCGCCCTCTACAGGCGTGATACTTACGCTCCCATGCTGGCCAAACGTCCACTACGTGCTGTGGATCAAACCAAAGAAGAAGCGAGGGGGCGGGTGGCGCTGGGCCTCAGCCCTCAGATTAATTACAAGGTTGTGAGATCATTGGAACATGAAAAAGAAGCCTGTTGTGTGTTTCACCGAACATTACAGTAACATTACTGACACCTAGTGACCAGTGTAGAACACTACATATCTTTGAATGCGTCTTTTGAATGCCTTATATTTGTATTTTAGTTCATTTAGCCATTTTTAAATGTAGATGCTGACAGATGCTGCTGGATGTGATGCTGGGAAAGACGTCAGACAATAATGTAATGTAATGTAATGTAATGTTCCTGGTGTGGTGTGAGAACATGGTGCTTGTCACAAATAAAACACAGTTATTTAACGCTTTTACTTGCTGGTACAAAGTGATCTTGTGTTCCGTTCTCCAGTCCTTCCTCCTTCCACAAATGGCTTGGCAGCTCCGCAGAGAGCTCGATCTGAAAGTGAAACCTCTGCCAAGCTAGCAGCCACTCGATTTTTGTTCTGGGCCGCTCTGCACTGCGCACATCTTTGTGTGAATCTGTGCCCACTCAGAACGTTGGATGTTTCTCTCTCCAGTCAAATCCTGTAATCTTATTTTCAAAATGCAATTTCATCAATCAGACATGCTTCTAAACGGACCAGGACAAAAATCACGTTTGCACGTATCTCAGCATTTAGATTGCTTTCTTTGTTTTGCTGTTTCAGCCTTAACAAATAGCCTACAAATGCATGATATGCTTTAACAAATGGCATTCTCGTCTAATGAGATTACTCTAATCCCTTTATATGTACTCAGGCAATTTCCCGCTCCAGCACCTGTCGTTTGTCATCACAGTGAAAAACGTGACAAGCCGAGACAGACGCAAGCCAACATGAAGACGCGGGATCCAGTTTTGCCTTCATGGTCTCCAGCTGGCCTTACAAATGCTGAATGGTATCATTCACACAGCATATCCACTTTAGCACATATGCAACCAAATATGGCTCTGCCGTACTACACGGCACCGACCATACAGAAAATAAGCGTGTGTACCACTGCATGCATGTTTATATTTACTAGGCAGGTCAGCACCTCGAAGGTTGCAGAGGAATACGAGGCACCAGATACAGGCGGCGCAACAGATGACCAGGCCCACCGCCAGCACTGCACGGTCCGCCACCTTCCCGCTCAGCCAGCGAACAAAGAGGAAGCCCAGGATGACCTCCACCCCGCACAGGCTGTACATCACACTGTTTCCCAGCTCGCCAAAACTGAAGTAGCGTTGCGTCAGAGGAGTCACCATGGTCTGGGGGGGGTTGAGAAACATATTGTTACAAGGTCGCCCACAGAGATGAAATGGTTCAGTCACTGGAAGATTAGAAAACCGCTTTAAATTCCTCACAGGCTTCACGGAGAGCGGATCAAAAGAAGTGTTCCTTTTCTGATATGAAAATGATGACAATCAAGTCCAATACTGTGCCAAAGCAGTTTAACCATTTATCCATCAGGTATTTATTAAAACAGGACCTGACACAGTTTTTCCCACTGACAAGCAGTGTAGAAATATACAATCAAATTTCGTTTTAGGAACCACATGATTGGGTTTTTGCCTAAATTTTACCCTGGTTATCGTAACAATATTGCGCATAACAAACCAGTCCATTTGTCCCGAAATCGAGTGCCCGAACAAAGCAACCGACGCATTACGTACAGTGGTGTGAAAAAGTATTTGCCTCCTTCCGGATTTCTTATTTTTTTGCATGTTTGTCACGCCTAAATGTTTCAGATCATCAAACCAATTTAAATATTAGTCAATGACAACACAGCTGAACACAAGATGCAGTTTTTAAATGAAACTTATTATTATTAAGGGAAAACAATCCAAATGTACATGGCACTGGGTGAAAAACTGCAATCAAACGTTTGTGATAACTTGCAATGAGTCTCTTACAGCGCTGTGGAGGAATTTTGGCTCACTTATCTTTGCAGAATTGTTGTCATTCAGCCACATTGAAGGGTTTTCCAGCATGAAGCGCCTTTTTAAGGTCATGCCACAGAATCTCAATAGGATTCAGGTCAGGCCACTCCAAAGGACTTGCTGGTGTGTTTTGGATCATTGTCCTGCTACAGAACCCAAGTTCATTTCAGCTAGAGGCCACAAACAGATGGCCGGACATTCTCCTTCAGGATTTTTTGGCAGACTGCGGAATTCATGGTTCCATTTATCACAGCAAGTCTTCCAGGTCTTGAAGCAGCAAAACAGCCCCAGACCATCACACTACCACCACCATATTTTACTGTTGGTATGATGTTCTTTTTCTGAAATGCGGCGTTACTTTTACGCCAGATGTAATGGGACACACACCTTCCAAAAAGTTGAACTTTTGTCTTGTTAGACCACAGAGTATTTTCCCAAAGGTCTTGGGGACCATCAAGATGTTTTCTGGCAAAATTGAGACGAGATGTTCTTTTTGCTCAGCAGTGGTTTTTGTCTCGGAACGCTGCCATGCCCAGTGTCTTTCTTATGGTGGAGTCATGAACACTGATCTTAACTGAGGCAAGTGAGGCCTGCGGGTCTTTGGATGTTGTTGTGGTGTCTTTGTGACCCCTTGGATGAGTCATCGCTGAGCTCTTGGGGTAATTTTGGTTTTCCGGCCACTCCTGGGAAGGTTCACTACTGTTCCATGTTTTCGCCATTTGTGGATAATGGCTCTCACTGTGGTTCGCTGGAGTCCCAAAGCGTTACAAATGGTTTTAGAACCTTTCCAGACTGACAGATCTCAATTAATCTCAATTAAGTTATGTATTAACAAGGGGGGGGGGCAATCACTTTTTCACACAGAGCCATGTAGGTTTGGATTTTTTTCCCCTTAATCATAAAAAGTTTCACTGTTTCACTTGTGAGTATATTTGCTGGAATGTCTGTGACAAACTGAATGTACGCTTCGTCTTGTGTATTAGAAATGATAAGAAGTGGGTTTTGTCGTATAATATAAATGTGTTGAATTTACTGCAGCATATTTTGTCAATTGCTGTATTTGTTTATTGGAACATTTTCACATGAATACTGTCACTTTAAGTTTAAACTGCTCATGTTAAGCGAGAGAATATTTACTCAGCTACTCTTTTGATGTACATTTTGGGTGAAAGTATTCCAGTACAGTCCTAACAAACATGGCTTGAGGAAAGATCGTGTCCGTTTGTCCTTACTCAATATTTCCACTTTTCAAGACGTTTCCACTGACTCACTGTTCCTGCATGGATGCGACTGCTAAATAACCCGCCATGGGGGCCAAAAAAGGTACCTGTGCCATCAATTTGATATTCCAACCTAGCCTTCCTATTCTTCTTGCTAATGAGTGGTCTGCATCTTCTGGTAGAGCCTTGTACTTTTGTTCATGAAGAAGCTCATGATACTTTCACTCCTGCCTTCTGCGGGTTGTTGCTGAACAACTAACAGTTGTTTTAGGGTGTTTCTTTACAGCTCTCACAATATTTCTGCCATCAACTGCTGATAATTTCCTTTCTGTACCTGTTGGATGTCTGTTACTTAGCGCACCGGAGGTTTCTTTCTTCTTCAGGACATTCCAAATGGTTATACTGGCTATGACCAATGTGTGTGCAATGGTTGTGATTGAACCATTGGGTGTGCCTTCTGTATTACATCGTTTTCACCCCAGTCATGTGCTCACGTCTGGGTGCAACTGTTTACGGTGTGGACGCACATTTTTTTCAAACTGCCAAAAAAATAACAACAACCCAGGAGCGTTCCCGTTTGCACATGGCCTAAGTCAGGGGTGTCCAAACTTTTTCCAGCGAGGGCCACATACTGAAAAATGAAAGGACGCGAGGGCCACTTTGATATTTAGTAAAGCAACACATAGAGATATGCTAAGAAGCTACATGTAGCTCAAGAAAAAACTGCATTTCACCTTTGTAATGTAGGTGAAATGCTCCTAAAAATGACGTTTTTCCCATAATAATACGGGTTTATTCTTGTAAAATTGCGGCTTTTGTTCTTCATTCGATTATGACTTTTTTCTTCATATTTTGACTTTATTCCTGTAAAATTTTAGCTGTTTTTTTCCATTTCTGCTGTTTTTTTTCATTTTCCAAATGTTTCATTTCAGCTTTCCTTATTTCAACATTGTTACTAAAATGATATTTTTCCTCATTTCACAAGTTTATTCTCATAAAATTGCAAATGTTTTCTCTATTTTTTTCTCTTAATATTTTGATTTTATTCTGACAAAATTTCTGTTGTTTTTTTTGTGTAATATTTTGTATAATTTTCCAAATATTTAAACTTTCTTCTTGTATATTTTTCTTCTCCTGATATTTTGACTTTATTCCTATGTTATAAATTTGCACCCAACCTAAGTTTCAAAAACTGCAACTTTAGTGATTGTTTTTTCTTTAATATTTCAACTTCACGCCACTAAAATACATTTTCCCTCATACTATTACTTTATTCTTGTGAAAGTATGGCTTTTTGTCCCTGCTGGATTACAACTCTTCTCTTAATATTTTGACTTTTGATGGATTTTCCCATTTTTGCCGCTGTTGTTGCTGTTTTTTTTAAGTTTCCTTGTTAAGTTACATTTTTAGACTGTGCTGCGGGCTGATAAAATCACAGCCGCGGGCCACAAATGAGTTATCCCCGGGCCGCACTCTGGACACCCCTGGCCTAAGTTGTGCATCTGATCCAGATGTGAATACTTGGAAATAACAACAGAAATGTTGCTCTCTGGTCTCATATTCATCTTTTGATGTCCCACCCAAATGCACTGTAGATTTCAAGGCTGAAGGCAAGTGTCAAGGGTAAAAAGAATGTACCACCCCAATGAAAAGTTATTGTACTCTAAAGATACGTTGATGTACGTTTTTTTTTGTTTTTTTTTACTCTGAATTGCCGTCACACCGTTACCTGATCATTTCTCAAAGTAAGATTTTTGTGGGGTTGAGGCTCTGACAGTCTAAAGCAGTGTGACGTGAGGACTTTTCGGAAATTCCGGCTTGATGGGTGCCGGCTGTGGCAGCTCTCACCTCCAGCGCAGTCTGATTGAAGAGCGTGATGAACTGAGCCGTGAGGAGAACAATCACCTCCTCCCTCAGGAACTCTACAGCGTGAAAGACAAAGAGTGAGCAGCACTGAGCAACCAAAAGAGGGGGAAAAAAAAATCATAAAATCAGCTGAAGTGCTACCATTAAATTGAAAGCTTAAACTGGCGATTTATGCCGGCAAAGAGAAGCTGAAAGGGAAAAGAAAACTTGGGAGCTTTACGATTGAAGAGGCAGGCTGTGCACAACTTGGCCTGTGTGCGCCTTCAGTGGGAGATAAATGGCTGGCTTGTTTTTCTTATATCCAAACCGCCATGATGACAAGAACAAAGTGTATTCTTATCATTTCCAAATTTTGATCACATCTACTGCAGTCGGAATTGTTGAAAAAGGACTTGAGTGAAAACCGAGCGGTGCTTGCTGCTAAATTTGGATGTGTTGGCCAGATGGCTGAAGGGAAGCGCTTGATATTACGCCGTGGTGTCAAAGCAAGGATGATGCTTTCTATGGAAATGTGGTTATTAGGTCTGCTTGGTCATCTTTTTATACTTCTGCACACTCAAATCCAACAAAAGAGGTGCATCAAAAATAGTCTTAAGCATGCTCAATTTCACTGACACTGTCAGAAAGGTGTTCATTTTAACGTGATTATTATTTGGCTGTAGTTTGCAGTGCTGCAACTCAGTTCTGAAGACAAGGACCTCCGAACTGGGCGCACCACGGACGGCGTCACACCCAAATATCCTACTTCTGACACCGTTTTTCAAGGAGCTTGGTGAGTAGTGCCCCCGACCTTATGTTTATACTGTATCTGTAAGGTTGAAAAAAACCTGTCAGAGAGCTACTTTTTAGAAAGTAGTTCAGAATGTCATGGCTTCATTCTATCACGCTTTTCCAGAAATGTTAATTAATATATCATGCTGCTGTGTGGTGGAATACGACCTATTATAAGTCCCAAAAATATGCATAATTTTAAGCTAATCGTACTATTTTGTTGCCTAAATTAAGCATTTTCAAGCAAAATGGCTAAATGAACTCAAGTGCAAATTCAAGGCATTCAAAAGACGCATTTAAAGATGTCTGCAACGATATATACTGTAGTATCCTACATTGTCAGTAATGTTACATTGATGAGAGAATAGCCAACGCAGGAAATACTGCCCAGAAACCGGAAGAAACAATGACAAACTCTCTCAATGCTAACGTGTGAGTTTTATTTATGCCTCGTATGTCTTATTGTCGCTTGTTATGCCTACTATATTGGGTAATACGAGTGTAAAGGTGACAATAAGGGTGTTAGTTCATGTCTAGAGGGCTCTAATAATGTTAAAAATTGTATTTAGAAGGTCGTGAACAGGTTTTCTATACTCTAACTATGAAAATATCCAATTTATAAATACAGAATCCTACTTGGTGGAAATTCACTTATCACGTTTGCGTCTGGAACCAATTAACCACAATAAACTGTGTTGCCAGCTATTTAGGCTGGACTGTGATGCAACAAGCTGGGATAGGCTCCAGCATACCCCCGCGACCCGAGTGAGGATAAGCGGCATAGTGAATGAATGGATGAATATATCCAACACAGGTGCCCCATTCCAATCTACAGTAAATAGCGTCTTACCCAGCTCCGGAGTCAATCACACAGGCGTCACCTGTCCCAAGGGAACGCCAAAAAGGGCATGCCATGAATGGCCTCATGTCTAACCAGCCTACTTCTGACACCATTTGTCTTAGACCTCTGATGACTAGTATACCTGGTATCTACTGTATGTATATCTGTGTCTGTTTGGTTGGGAAACCTGTACACTGACCATAACACCAAAGAGCCAGGGTCTTTGCCATAGTCGCCAGATGCCACACTCATGTATACTAGGAGATGTTTTTATTGTTTTGCATCATCTCGTTTGTTCAAGTTGTCCATTTTTTTCCCATGATCAGCTGATGAATAGTTTTTTGCTGTAATGCATGATTGATTATTTGGTATTCTTCACTTAGATCAGAAGTTCAACACCAATCCGGGTGGTGGCTTTGACACACTGAAGTCCTGTTTTTCATCCCCCCCCCACTTGTACAGGCTGATAGATGAGCACCTTTGCTTTAGTTGGGGCTTTTGAACAAAGCTCTCTCTGCACCCTGCTGAGACCAAAACCTTTGTGCTTCCCTTAATATTCCCTTTCTTCCATGTCTGTGGGCTGGGAGACTCGCGTTGAAAGTCTCCCAGATGTGTTTCAGGCCTCACAACTGTTATGCAAAATGTGACTTTTTAGTGATATTCTAAGAGTAGTATGTGTCCATCGGGCCTGTTTGTAACCACTAAACATGACAATAATGGATCATTTCTCACTTGTTTGCTCCCCTTTTGAGATAAGAGGGGACTTCAAGGTCATGTAACACATGACATGTAAAACTCAGGCTTTACTACACATCTTAAAATAAAGCCCGGAGCTCTCTGCCAACGGTCAGCTACAGACGTAGGCTAACCTAGCATGATGTTTATGTTAAAATATGACTCTGCTCACATAGCTATGCTAGTGTTGCTAGCGTTTGTGGCCCTCTGTCCCAGTCCCTTATCTATTATGTTGGACAAGCACAGCGCTACAGTGTGTATGTAAAAAGTGGATAAGGTACACGTTAGCGCGATGTCGTCCCACACAGCCGAGAAAAATAGACGTGGACTAGCTCATTAGCATTAAAGCTGCAGACACATAAAACTGAGTGTTCCCAGTCGGGCTTTAAACTGTCTAAATTCCAGCATCAAGACGAGATTTTAGGCAATACACTTCCAATGCACTATTGTGAGGCCCTGAAAATTATTTAAGACTGTTGAAAAATAGTTTAATATGGGACGCTTGGACTAAAATTGTAAAAACATTTAAAAATTCGCCTTTTCCTTCCAAGAGCTTCACTACTATTAAACATACACAAGCAAATCCCAGTTACAGTATTTCTTGTTTCGATTAACTACGGTATATATAGCTGGCTAGTTGGAGGCCTTTTGCTGTTGCAGTCATTCATTCTAAGATCCGCCTGCGTTAAAACAAACTCAAGTCATGTCCAAACATGAAGGACCAGTCACAAAAAGGAGCCATACCATATCTCCGAAGGAAAAAGTCCTGGCAAAACTGCATTTTCTTGCGTCTGGATCATTTCAGCACACCCAGCTCAGTTCATGCCAGGGTAATAATGAGTACGTGCGTCCCTTAGCACAGTGGTGGGGGCTTTAGTGTGGATTTCATCAGGCTATGCAGCTATCTACTAAGCAATATTGGTGTAGATAACAAGTGCATTTTCGACATGTTCACATGAATATCATAAGCTAATAAATCAGGGGTGTCCAAAGTGCGGACCGCAGGCCAACTTTATTTGTAGAAATAAAATTAAACCAAAAAAACAACAGCAAAAATGGGGAAAATAAAGTAAAAAGGCAAAATCTTAAGAAAAGAAGCTGAAATGTGGGTACTAATAACTAATAATAAAACAGAGCTTTGACTTAAAATAGCTTAATTTCCAGACTACAGAGCACACTGGTATATAAGCCGCACATACTAAATTTAAAATAAAGATTTGTACATAGATAAGCCGCACCTGTCTGGAAGCTGCATGGGATATTTAGCACACAGAAAGATGCTACACAGAAACATTTTTTCAACTTCTGATTAAATAAATGCTTTTTTCCAAACAGCGCATGTAAAACGGACAGTTAAACAGTAACCTACCAGAAAAGTCATTCATCGCCGTCCTCCTCCTCCTCCTGGGAACTAAAACCACTAAAGTTGTCTTCTTCAGCGTCACATTTGAACAGCTTCGTAATTCCTTTGTCATACACTTTGTCAGACTCTCTTTCGTCGGTGTCGCTTTCGTCTCGAGGCAAATTAGCAGTCTAAACAGAAGCCGTAGTCATTTTACACCTGATCAAACTTACTTAAGATGTGTCAGATCCAAACACAATCTCTGCATAAGACTTCCAAATGTGATATTCGCGTCCACGTCACACGTCCACTTCACTACTTCCCGAGGCTGCACTCGAGCATCATGGGAACTGTAGTTCTTTTAGCCATGAATTAGCCGCATGACTGCACAAGCCACAGGGTTCAAAGCGCGGGAAAAAAATAGCGGCTTATACACTGGAAATTACAATATATATCAAGGTTCTTTTTGCCTTTTTACAAAATTTTAAAACAAGTGGGCACCGCGTCCTTTGATTGTCAGTATTCGGCCCTCAGTGGAAAAAGTTTGGACAACCCTGTAATAAATTGTACATTTCTTCGTTTAATAGGTTGTAGTGTAAAACATGTACATTTACTCCACACCTCTTTTGCAGCTGTTAAAAATTGTGCATGCAGTCAAAGTAGATCACCCGCAACACGCCCACTAACAGCAGGCGCAATTTTGTAGTTTGCTCATGCAATTTAGCGCTGGTGATTCAGGATCTTACTAGATCGGGCCCCAAAGGTTCTATACAGTCGTCTCTCCTTTATCCCGGTTAATTGGTTCCAAACCCAACCACCAATCAATATGAATTCATGGGATATTTTCGCAGTTAGAGCATAGAAAACCTGTTTATGACTTTCTAAAGATGGGTTTTAACATTATTAAGGCCCTGTAGACGTGAAATAACACTCTACAGTCACTCTTACGCTTTATTTTTCTTTGTTTACGTCACATTGCGCAGTCTACGGGATCGCTGCAGGGACAAAAGACAGCTGCCGCTAGCATAGCGATCTACCGAGCTAGCTGGTTAGCCTCTCCAATTTACTTATTCTGAACTAAAGAAAGTGTTTCGAACAGAGTGAGCGAGAAGGACAAAGAAGCCAAAAACTTACCGCTTCCACGCAGAATGAGAAGTTTTTCTTTTCTTTTGAAACCGCAATATCGTGAGGGCGCAAACGCATGCTCCTACTTTTGCGTCTTGCTGCTCGAACTGAGCACTTCCCCTTGTTTTGCTGCAGACATTCTGGACTTGTAAACTTTTCTCAGCCCGTGAATGAATCAATAAGAGGAATGTTTTCCACATCGCCAATTCTTTCTCCATTTCATCCACAACTCAACACAGCAGGCTGGTCAATAAAGACCGTCTGCTGTCCATCCAGCCTTTCCTTTGCCACGTTTTCACAGAGTGAAAGAATCGATATCAAGGTTTGACGCGTGCACACGTGCAATCCACGCACAACATCGCAGCGTGGACTTGTTCATCAATAGCGGCGTTTAAGCACAGCTTCCATGCAAACTGACTCTCATCCTGTAGGATATGTCATACAGACACGCTGGAAAAAAACAACACAGTGCTAAAATCAATATAATGGAAATATGATCTCGCATGCGACAAAAAGAATCGAAGTTTACTTGTGTGTGCGGGGAAATCAATAAGTAGGAAACGTGTCTTCCTTCCTGAGGAGAAAAGCTCATCATCCTGACTGTAGATGGACAGCTAAACTCACTCACTCACCTCTGCTGGCGCTAAAGTTTTGGAACGCTGACCAGGAGGCCTCATGGGGTGGTTGCATTTCAGATGAGGCGGAGGCCTCCGATTGGTGGGGGGTGACAGCTCTGTAGGTGCGCACCTGCTCATCATCTGACCCCATCAGCGGCACATCTTCACCTTCCCCCTCCTCGTCCTCCAGTTTGAGGTCCACCATCAGGACTGCCCCCTCTGTGGAGCTGACAGCTGGTGTGTCCCAGTACATAGCCAGGACCACAAACTGCTGCAGCACCCACAGCAAACACATGAAGATCTGAGAGGAAGAGGAGGAAAAAGACTCCATGTGTGGACCACATATGCACTTTGTATTTGATTTTACCCATATTTATCCGTGTTTAGTCCCTGCAATGTAGCCACAGTAAACACTGGGGACCAAATTAGGACAAAAAATAAGAAAACCTACACAACAGACTTTAAATTGGTGATACAGTAATCCCTCGTTTATCGCGGTTAATTGGTTCCACAGTTTCCGCGAAGTAGGATTCCTCATTTATAAATGGAATATTTTCGTAGTTAGAGCATAGAAAACCTTCTAAATACGATTTTAAACATTATTAGAGCCCTCTAAGCATTAAATAACACCCCTATAGCACCTACCTTTACACTTGTATTACCCAATATAGTAGACATAATAAGAGAAAATGAGCCATTCATGCTCATGTGCGCTTGTAAATGTGCTCCCTGGGGGAGGAGAGTGAGTGGCGGACAGGAAGTGACGTCTGGGGTTCACAGCTGAGTTTCTTACCCTTTGCGTGGGTAATGGCTGCAAAAGTAGCCCATGGTTTTATTAAGATTTTTTATGAGGGATTATTGTGGCTGTTGTGAGATCATTCAAACCTGCAATAAAAGCCTGTTGTTTTCCGGAGATTCAAGTCTGGTCTTTGCAAACATTACAGCGGGGGGAGGGGGGGGGGGGCAAACTTTTTCCAGCGAGGGCCACATAGTGAAAAATGAAAGGACGTAAGGGCCACTTTAATGTTTTGTAAAGCAACACGTAGAGATATGCTAAGAAGCTACATGTAGCTCAAGAAAAAACAGCATTTCACTTTTGTAATATAAGTGAAATGCTACTAAAAATGACTTTTTTTTCCATAATAATACAATTTTATTCTTGTAAAATTGCGACTTTTGTTCTTCGTTCGATTTAGAGTTTTTTCTTCATATTTTGACTTCATTCCCGTAAAATAACTGCTGTTTTTTCCAAAAAAAATTTTCATTTCAGCTTTCCTCTTGCAAATTTCCTTCTGTAATTAGAACTTTTAAAACAATAATGTATTTTTCTTTATTTCCACATTGTTACTAAAATGATCATTTTGCTCATTTTTGATAATTTTTGCTCGTTTATTCTCATAAAATTGCATCTTTTTTCTCATTAGAAAACTCTTTTTTCCCCTTAATATTTTGACTTTTACTAATTTTAATCGTTCGAATTTCTGCTGTTAAATTTTTTGTATAATTTTCCAAACATTTCAACTTTCTTCTTGTATCTATTTTTCTTCTCCTTATATTTTGACTTTATTCCTATGTTGTACATTTTCCCCCAACCTAAGTTTCCAAAAATAACAACTTTATTCATTGTTTTTGTCTTTTAAAAAAAAAACAAAAAAAACTTTTTCTTTAATATTTAATATTTCAACGTCATGCTACTAAAATGACATCTTTCCTCATACTATTACTTTATTCTTGTGAAATGATGGCTTTTTTTTCATTGCTTGATTACAGCTCTTCTCTTAATATTTTGACTTTTAAAGTGATTTTCCAATTTTTGCTGCTGTAGTTTTTTTTTTAAATGTTAAATTACATTTTTAAAATGTGCTGCGGGCCGCAAATGGCCCCCGGGCCGCACTTTGGACACCCCTGCATTACAGCGACATGATTGACACCTCGTTTATGTTTGTTATGTTTGTTTATGTTAGGTTATGTTTGCTAGTTACATAGTCATGTTTATATACCCCCCCCAAAACGATTTTTAAATACGAACGAATCATCTACTAACAAGTAAGTTCTCCTATTTCCTGAGCTAGATAAAGTCCTTCAAATCCTCCTGGGGGGTTATTATTACCTCACAAGTGAATCATCTCAACTCTTTCACTGTAATTGATAAGAACATTAAGCGACATGTAATATGGTTATCTTTGTGATGGAAAGCTTCGTCTGTAGAACTACTGCATTCTCTCCGTCGGACACTGACAGCAGTGCTCTTGTGTCTATGTTTGTTGTGACTGAGAAAAAGGTTGACGCCTTCGGTAGTTTTGATAAAAACTGTTTGTTTTCCTCCCGCTTTCTCGCCTCCTCTTCTCCGCTCCACTGGGATAAGTGCGCTTCATTTTTCTCCAAAGCGCGGCAACATGCACAGCAACATGGGAGCGGTCGAAACGATCACGATAGATTACGCATCTTGATATAGTTTTAAGCACGTGATATAAGACTAAAAAGAGTAATATGTACGGTGTTCCCTCGTTTATTGCGGGGTATAGTTTCCCAAAATAGCCCACAATAAGTGAAATCCGCGAAGTAGCCAACTATATTTTTTTACAATGATTATAAATGTTTCAAGGCAGTAAAACCCCTCAACGTACACTTTGTACACTTTTCTCAGACAGGCGATAACATTTTCTCACATTTCTCTCGTTTAAACACTCTCAAAGTTGAAATTTCGTTTGAATTTGAATGATCACTCCACTGGGTTGGACACAAGACATTATTAAGTGGCTCACGTGTCTTTCACTCCTATGGCCGTGCGTCTTTGTATCCTTGTTAAAACATATTGCTCCTGTTGTCTTGTTTTCCTCACACGGTTAGCTTCTTCTGTTTCTTCTACTGTTTACAGTATTGGCGGTTAGCAAGCAGCTCATACGGCTAGCTAGTTTGGTAGCCATGACCACAACAAAAGACGGCACGAAGTAGATTGATAGACAATGGTCAACAGCCAATCAGGATGCAGAAGACAGTGGGCGGTGCAGACAGAAGAGGGAGAATGAGAGAGACAAGGCCGCCTGTGCTAAGGCACAGAACTACAAGACTCAACTTCCCACAATGCAATTCTTCTTAAAGGGCCAGGCTCGGCCTGTAACAGTGTTTATATGCTGTCAAAGAAAAGAAGAAAAAAAGTATTAAAATTGCACAAAAAAAATCCGCAAAACAGCGAGTCCGAGAAAGGTGAACAGCGATGGAGCGAGGGAAAAACGAAGAAAAAAAATCAGTTTTTCATGAGTCTTTTGGGGGTCCCTGGAAATCTGAGGGTCTTTGGCATTTGCCAGTGTTTGCCTAATAGGTCCGCCCACTTTAGTGACCAGAATACTACCGTAAATTCCGGTGTATAAGCCACTACTTTTTTCTTAAACTTTGAACCCTGTGACTTACACAGCACTAATTTATGGCCATGTTCTAATCTCGTTTACATCTCCTTTACTTCAGAACTACTGCTAATTGTTCAAATACTGTGCCACTCCTGAGTCAATGAGCTCTTTCTTTGGCAGGAGCCAATCACAAGCTATAAGGGAAGTCAAGACGAGCTCGTCAACCCATCGGAAATTGCAGTTTATTACTCAATATAACAGTCTGACTCACGGTGTCACCTTAGAAAGAACGCTAAAATCATCACACGGCAACTTAACACTGAAAAGGTAGGTGAGAAATATACAAGTACCTATACGAGTTCAGAATAAACAACCTCTGTCTGCCTCTGAGGCAGCTGAGTGAATCATTGGACAATGAAGTGCTTTGCTGGGAAGAAATGCATGATGGGAAGCCGTTAAAATTTTGTTTTTTTATTCTAAACTCGTCTTGGTACTTGTCTTGTATATTTTGTACCTACCTTTTGACTGTTAAGTTGCTGTGTGATCATTTTAGCGTTCTTTCTAAGATGACACCATGAGACAGACTGCAATGACCTCCTGTTTCTCATAGCTCGTGATTGGCTCCTGTCAAATAAAGAGCTCCCTGGTCCTCACGGACTCGTGCGCGCCACAATATTCTATTTTATGTCATGGACATGTGCGGCTTATATATGTACTAATCAGTTTTTGTCTCTGAATTGAGTGGGTGCATCATATACACGGTACATATCATCGACATCTTTGAATGCATCTTTTGAATGCCTTGTATTTGTATTTTACTTCATTTAACCATTTTTATCCTTGAAATGTTTGATTTAGGCCAAAACTATGTAACAAACTAAAACAGCATGATTTATTCATGACTATAAACCGGAATAGAGTGAAATTCCAACCGTGATGTGGCGACGGACGACTGTACTTGTGTGAGAAATGACAGGTCATTAGCTAAACCACCAATTTATTTGACTTTTTGCTCATGCAGAGTATTTCTACAATGTATGAAAAGTTCGTATCCTCTTTAGAGAATGAAAAGGTTATTGTTCTTTGTGCAAATATACAAAATGGAGTGTTACAAGTCTGAAGAGGAAGTAATAAAATGCCACAGAGGAGTTCTGGAGTTCCTCCAGACTGCTATGAGTTTTTCGGGGATCCTTAGATTACTGATCAGGATGTTATTTTACCCCAGGAGATGTAAACTTGTTCACAACAAAGGGTCCAAGTTTGAAATCACACAGCCGCAGGAACAGGTTGAACGCTGGCCCTGGAGAGAAAGCAGGAAGAGCTTTAAAGATGAGATAGCATAAAACACAGGATGTGGAGACACCAGCCGCACCGTGGAGGTTTTCACTTTAACTCTCGCAACCCTTTCTTGTGATATTTCTTAAAAAGACACATACTGCGAAGAGAGGTAGAAAGGATGCCTTTCTGCGTGCGTGCGCGCGTGCGACTAACCCACAAGGAGACCGGCTTGTCGACAAGCCATGATGGCTGCAAAGATGCTAGCTCGCTCATGTGGCTGGGTGCTCCTGGTGAGGTAACCAAAGATAGAGGACCCTGCTCCTGCACCGACACCTGAGAGGACAACAGCAACCTTGTGTTACAAGCTCAGAATGTCCTGATACACGTGTGTGTGTGTGTGTGTGTGCGTGCGTGTGTGTGTGTGAGTATCACCTGCCACGAGACGACTACATAACAACAGCCACTTTGAATAGCCAATAAAATACATGAAGTTACCTGAGAAAAAAGTACAAATCATTTTCAGGACATTGAATTCATTTCTACAGTGAAACAAATGCTTGTTAAGATCTGCTGTATAAAATACAGTGTGACTGCTAAATAACCTGCCATGGGGCAAAGTACGACGATGGCGCCCTTTTCCCTCTAGGCCCCGGGTCATCTTCACCGACAAGTTTTCAATTGAGGTAAAAGTGTTCATCATTCGTCATCCAACACTCATCATTTATTATGTAAGCTAGCATTGTTTTTGCATTGTTTTCTGCACTACTCTGATTATTTTCAATACGATTGTGTTTGTTTTTCGTGCAAATCTTTGGGTGCCTGGAACAGATTCATTGGATTTACATTATTTCCTGTGGGGAAAATTGCTTCGGTTTTCGTCAGGACTTTTGGAATGAATTAACAATAAAAACTGAGGCACAGCTTTATGTCTTATATATTTGAGCTGGAGCCCATCCTAGCTGACCAAGAGACACGGCACACCCTGAAAAGGTTGCAGGAAACATATAGGCCACCGTGCAACCCGCAATCATACTTATACAGTAGAACCTTGGTTAGCGTACTGCTCGGTTAGTTGTGTTGCCTTAGTTTGCGTACATTTTCCGGTTAGCGTACAATATGATGCGCTTCTTGTCGTGGTATTGATTCACTGCGTGTGTCCAGCTGTGTTCTTCATCAGCAGTTGACGCTGTTCTTTGCTAACTAACACAGTTACGCCACGAGTCTCTGCTTTTATTATTGCTCACGCCATCTTTGTCAACAATCATGTCTTCAGTCAAGGTAAAGGTGATGTTAATGTTACTTTATCCATTTCATTTGTCATTTACATGCATTTCAAAGTGCTTTCTGCATGTAAAATTATAATTATAAAACTATACAAACGTGTTTGTGTTATTATTATTTCTTATGGGAAAAATGTACTCGGTTTGTTGGGAATGGAATTTTTTCCACTTGAAAACACACGATCACAAGGCGGAACAAACCTGTTCTTTTAGTTATCTTGCATACACACACACACATAGTTTCGTTATGAGTCACATTGCTGTCTCCTGGCTGAGACGCTCAACCACCTGGCCAAGTCTGGTTGAAACCAAATCAGACCAATACACCAACAAGCAGTTAACGGGAACTTTTCTGATCTTTAGGACCGCCTCCACGTAAGGCTCATGAGGAAGAGGAACTCAGTTTCACTTTAAAGATTGATCGCACTTTGCTAGACCTTGGCTTGGTGGCTGACCGCTCTCTCCAGTGCTGGCATTACAACTGCTTGGATTCACTAAATAGAATAGATTATTAGGACCGCCTCCACGGAAGGCTCACGAGGAAGAGGAACTCAGTTTCACTTTAAGGACTGATCGCACCTTGCTAGACCTTGGCTTGGTGGCTGACCGCTCTCTCCAGTGCTGGCATTACAATTGCTTGGATTCACTAAATAGAAGAAATTGTTAAAGTCACCTTTTGAGTCAGATAGCTATTTCACAGTTGAAAGAATTAAGGACCCCAGGTGGTCCCTGCCCTAGTAAAAGGTTAGCATATGTTTCGGTTCGAGTTGGACCTTCTGGAATGGATTAATGATGCTGACCAAGGGTCTACTGCATAAATATATACTGTATAGTACTATTACTATTTAGATGCCTTTTATTTGTTGAAAATACACCCCGGCTCCAACCGCCACTACAAATGCAGTAGTAGACATACTGTATGTAATATTAACATGACGCATCAGAATAGACAGACACACGCACAGCAGTACTCAGCCTTCATTCTCGATAGCATTCTTAATAAGTCACGTGATCATGTTCTTGCGGGTTGGCAACTTACCGGCAATCTCAAAAAGATTGGAGAAAAGAATAATAGACTTGGTAGTTCTACTGCGGTCTGACCAGCACCCAAAGAGCGGACCACTCAGAAGGCTGCTCAAACTGAAAGCAGACAGACCCAGACCCAAGAAGTACGGAGGGGCATCTAAGATCTGGAGGTAACGCCATATTGTAGGCAGAATGACAGCTGAAAACACCAGGAAGGGAATGAATGAATGAATAAGACTTTATTAAGACTTAATAATAAGACTCCATAAGACTTTATTTACCCATCTGATGCAATCTCTTTATTTATGTGAAGGCTTCTCTGATGAGGAAAGGGTGTACTCACCATACTCTATGCCACTCAGCATGAACATCAGTCCGATGGTAATAAAGGTTAGATTCCTCTTCTGGAGATTATCCATGGTGCAGGAACTCGCTACTCTTTACAAGCTAGCCTGTGTGCATGTGCTGCACAAATGTGGAAAAATCTGATAATAAGACACACCGCACTTCCAATTAAGGCGTCTTGCCCGGACAATAAAGGGAAGTTGTCATTTGAAAGGGTCATTTTGACGCACGATGAAAACAAGCATCACGTGAAGTTGAGGCTGGAAACTGAACAGCGGGTCAGAGCGCGTGAAATCAGTCGGGAGGAGTCCGTTTCCATTCGGCATTTATGTTAAAGATGTAATTCTCTTTGAGTCACATCTGCGATGAAGCTCCACGCCGTGAGCCTCATGATCAAGGAAGTGTCTCAGGTTACCAGGTGAAGTAAAGTACACGGGGCTTTATACATTTTTAATTTTGTTTTCTGCAGTTTCTTCAAACACAGCAGATTCTCCCTAAAGGCTGGAGACACCGGGTTGAAATACACCACATATGCATTACAGAAGGTTGGAGATCAACAGGCAGGACATCGCATGCAACCTTGCCGATCGCGGGGCACACGCAGACCGTTCACACTCACATTCACATCTGAAAAGTACATTTTGGGAGCTCCAAACACTGTTCTGCCCTTTTTTGTTTTTGTATTTTAAGACACTCTTTTAACATGTCATTTACCACAAATTCCGGACTATTGAGCGCACCTGAATATAAGCTGCATCCACCAAATTTAAAGACCAAAAAAATTGCGTGCACATGTAGGCTGTACTTGTCTTTTAACAATTATCCAATCATCTATTGTACATACAAGAAGTACTGTATCTGGTTTCTAATCGCATTCTATGTGTGTTATTTTGATCTTTAGTGCATGTAAACGCGTCTTTTAAGAGATCAGTCACTGTTCACACATTTTGGTCCACTTTTTGGCTCAACAGTTCTGAACCTGTAACCCTCTAAACTTTGCAGACTGTACTACAGACTGCCCACACCTCAGCTTTTGTGAGTGCACAAGCAAAATATACCCATGAATTATAACACAGAGATAATAAATAGCCAAAGACGGTCTATTGGACTGTCACATAAAACAAATTCAGTCTTTATTGGACTCCGGCAAGGCAAGTAGGCAAATACACGAGGAGGCTGGAACAATGAATTTCCTAAGACAAGGAGGTTGGTGATGGCTTAAGTTCATAAACAAAAGAGTAGCTGACAGCACAGTCGGCGTTGCCAAGATACTGTTGCCGTGAGCAATAATCCCAGTTTTGTTCACAAAAACAATAAAGTCAGGTACTTCAGTCACGCCAAACTATAGGTTGAGAAGGCAATAACAGTGGCATACAAGAAGTGCAAAGAGGGAAATAAGAACCTTGCCAACTCCCTCCAGGCAGTTGGTAAATACAGACACACACAGCAGATTTACACTAGCAAGTACAGTTGTGGTCCGGTTTACATACACTGCAACCTGGTGCTGGAGAGATGGTAGTCTGCTTCTGGACTGCTGCTGAGGTATAGATTCAATTTAAATGGTTATTAAAACCAAAAATCAGGCGCACAAGTTGTAATTAATTTAGGATCATGACTGCAGATGACAGTTTCTCTTTGCTAGCATAAAATAATTAGTTTGACAGCACTCATTTGACCGATACAGTACTCCCTTGTTTATCGCGGTTATTCGGTTCCAGACCCGACCATGATAAGTGAATATCCGCCAAGTAGGATTCCTTATTTATAAATGGAATATTTGTTGTAGCTAGAGCATAGAAAACCTGTTTGCAACTTTCTAAATACAGTTTTTAACATTACTATAGAACACCCCTATAGTCACCTTTACACTCGTATTGCCCAATATACTAGACATGATCAGAGTAAAGAAGCCATTTAAGACATAAATAAGACTCGTGCTCGTGTGGGGGAGATGAATGGGCGGTGGACAGAAAGTGACGCCAGGGGTTCAGAGTTAAATTGTAGCTTTTAGCGTTACTGTAGCTGGGTTACGGCCGGAGAACTTGCCCATGCTATTATTATGATTGTTATGTTATTATTATTGTGCCTGTTTGAGATACCGTAAATTCTGGACTATAACTACTAGTTTTTTAACGCGCTTTGAATCCTAGGCTTTAACAATGATGCGGCTATGTTATGGCTAAAAGAACCACAGTTCCCATGATGCTTAGAATGCTGCAATAGAAGCTAAAATCAGCAATTGTGTTTTGATCTGACAAATCGTAAGTAAATTTCATCACGTGGAGAATTACTACAGCTTCTGATTGGACTGTTCGCTCTGCACGTCACATCGAAGCTAACAAAAAACCCAGAGTGTAGGTAGGATTGTGAGCTTTATAGTGTGTCTTTCTGTGTGAATATCCCACGTTACAACGTGGACACCTGCGGCTCGTAGACAAGTGCAGCTTATATACGTACAAAATATGTTTCTCTTCAAATTTGGTGGGTTCGTCTTATATTCTGGACTTTACAGTAATTCCAACCTGCAATAAAAGGCTACTGTTCTGGCGATCAAGTCTGATGATTGTGTGTCTTACCAAACATGAGAGTAACATTACCGACACCTAGTGGCCAGTGTAGAATACTACATAGTACAATTTGAATGTGTCTTCTGAATGCCTTATATTTGTATTTCTGTTAATTTAGCATCTTTTATGCCTGAGAATGCTCCATTTATGCCAAAAATATGTTAAATTTAATTGAATATGCAAATGATTTTACTAACAATTCAACCACGAAACAGTATGATTTATTCATTAATTTTGGAAAAACCATGGTAGAGTGAAGCTGCGAAATTCGAAGCGCACAGTGGAGAGGGACTACTGCATAGGTCAGGGGTGTCCAAAGTGCAGCCTGGGGGCCGCAGCTTGTTTTTTACTGGCCCGCGCCACATTGTAAAAATAATATAAAACCAAACAAAAATGAGAAAAATTTAGGAAAAAGCTGAAATATTGATGCTAATAACTAATCTTTGTCTTTGAATATATGTAAAATACACAAATATCAAAGTGGCCCCTCACATCCTTTGATTTTCAGTATGCGGCCCTCGGTGGAAAAAGTTTGGACACCCCTGTTATAGGTAATCCTGACTGTATATGATGAGTATGACTATTTAGTATTTCCAAAATTATAGGCTCACCTGCAAACTCTAACACAAAAAGTCCAACCCATGGAATATCATCATATTCAGTGTGGCAGTGCAGGCAGCCACAGTACAACCACAATCACGAATACGGTAAAATTCATACGTCTTACACACTGTCAGTCAGGCTTGATGAATGGTATCGTTGCATTGTGCAACGTTAATTGGAACAGTGCTTAGTTCATGCTTTGAGAAGCAAATCTAACCCGATGAAAGAGCAAAACAAAGCAGGTGGTGTCAGTCTGCAATAAGTTATACAAAGTAATTAGTTTAAGGGCCGACTCCTCTGCCAGCTTTCTGTTCGTGAAACGACCCGCGGCCCCGGGGTCCACTAAAACAGTGAGACAGATGGATTGAGTAGGAGTGTGTGTTTTAAGTATGCCTGAGAGAGGGAGCTCGAGGCATCTGCAGAAAAGGCTATTCAACCGTGCCCCCTGTCTTTTAGTGGCTATTTAACAGCTCGGTACAGGACTGTGCAAAAGTCTTAGGTCACCACTAGCTATGTTCCTTTAGCTATGTTGCTTTGCTCGTTTTACTCGTTTAACTACAGTAATAATGAACTAATAATAGTTCAACATAGAGAGGATTTAAAAAAATGATGCTCGGACCAAGTAAGCGCCTTTTTAATTTTGGTGTGAATCTGGATAAGGGTGTATATGTAATCCCTTAGCATCACAATTTGAGTCGGTTCTTGTGTCAATCTCTACAAAACAGTACCCAGTTAACTCCAAAGTACGGCCCGGGGGCCATTTTCGCCCCGTCACTCATTTTCATTGGCCCGAGGCTCACAGAATGTGTTCTATGGCTATATAAACATGGAACCTACCCAAAGAAAGATTCAGGAAAAGTTTCAGGAAAATATCAGTTCCTGACTAGAAAAGGGAGAAAACCAACTTATTGTGAAAAGATACATTTCAAGCATAACTTTCACTTTGACCCAAATATTTTTTTGCTTTTGTGACACCTCAAATATCTAAACAACCATACCAAGTTACTAAGTATACCAACACAAAAAAGGGGTTGTTTTACATGAAAATAACAATGTATTTACAAATACAACACCATGAACTATTTACAATTTCCACATTTGGAACTGAACTCTGTGTGTGCCTGTGTGTGCACGCATGCGCGACCTTCTGCACGCTACACTCCTCCACGCTCTCTCGCTTCCTCCCTGCTGTCGAGTGTGTTTTTACATGCAAAGGATGTATGCCGAGCGCTTATCAAATGCACTTCTGCCAAAGTGACATCCATTGGCGTGCACTTGCATCATCACCTCTTTTTGCCTCTCGTGCAAAAAAAACGTAAAAGCCATATAAATTCGTCTTTGGCAATTATTGACAAATGTAACACCATGAACTGTTTACATTTTTCACATTGGGAACTGAACTACATGTGCGCATGTGTGTGCACACGTGTGCACGCATGTGTGCGTGCGTGACAATTTCC
Source organism: Dunckerocampus dactyliophorus (assembly GCF_027744805.1). NCBI lineage: Eukaryota > Metazoa > Chordata > Actinopteri > Syngnathiformes > Syngnathidae > Dunckerocampus > Dunckerocampus dactyliophorus. The sequence goes on from NC_072820.1 coordinate 7,185,566, forward strand.
CCTACAATGCGTAACCTTCTGCACGAAACACTTATCAAATGCACTTCTGCCACCTTGTGGCCGTTTTCATGTCCTAAAAGTGCTCTGAAGTGTTAATGCACTAGTGGAGAGTTGCATCATCACCTCTTTTTGTCTCCCGCGCAAAGAAACACGTATAAATACGGCATTCGAGATGCTAAAAACGTATAACTACGTCTTTTTGTATCGAATGAGTTAATAAGGTACGTTACTATATACGACACTCATTTGCTTTGTTACACAAACACAAAGTTCCCATAATAATGTTACCATTTTAATAATGTTATATACCATTGCATTGTTAAAACAAAAAATTTACTGGTGCTTAAGACAAAAGTCAGAGGCAGAGATACTGTAAATAGGAAGTCAAATGAGTGGAGAATGTAGTTAGTGGCAGTCTGCCTCTTGTGGACAAGTAAGGAATTACATCTCCTGTATCCCTTTTTTTTCTATTGGCATCTATCTGCAACTGTTTCCAAGGTAATTTGGGAGTGAGGAAATAACACCAAGCCCAGAGGTCATCAGTGTGTGAATGAGCTGCAGTAGCTGCATATAGGCCATCACCATAGTGTGTGTAAGCAACACTGCAAGGTGCTTTAATTACCCTTTAAAGGAAAATAGTGCTAATGCAGCTCATTTACATGGACAACAGTAAGGGTTGCAATTACGTCTGCTCCCAGCTTGGTGCCATCACATTAGTTTGAGGGTTGTTTTTTTTTTTAATCCTCATATGTAACATTTCAGCCTAACATACAGGGCGTAAACACATGTGTCAAATGGACTAACAAGACGAGCAATTTTCGGGAAAATAAGCGAAACCATTTAAATGGGAGGACGACAAGAACGTGCAAATACGGGAGTTTCCTGGGGGTGATGCGGTGCAGGTCTACAACTGCAACAATAAACATGGATTTCATTGTTGAATTAGAGGGACTGTATTCGACTTGCTCCAAATTACATTTCTTGAAAGTAAAAAAATATAAGAACGCCACCATCAACTAGCATACGTCACCACTAGAGGTTTAAAGAACAGACTGTACCAAAAAAGAAGTCCATGTTATTCACGATTACAAATTAAACTGCATAAAAATTGGCGTAAACCGCTGCCTCGTACACACGTACATGTCCATATAAGAATGATTATGATAGGCTCTACACTACAGTAATCCCTCGTTAATTGGTTCCAGGCCCGACCGTAAGAAGTGAATTTCAGTGAAGTAGGATTTCTTATTCATAAATCTAATATTTTCGAAGGTAGAGAATATAAAACCTGTTGATGGCCTTCTAAATTCAATTTTTAACATTATTAGAGCACTCGAAATATGAAATAACACTCCTGTAGTCACCTTTACGCTCATATTACCCAATATAGTAGATAAAATCAGAGAAAATAAGTCATTTACGACATAAATAAGACTTGTGATCGTGTGTGTTGAAATAAATGTGTTCTGGAGGTGTGGAGGACAGGAAGTGACGCCAGGGGTTCAGGGGGGTGGCTTACGGCTGCAACAGTAGCCCGTATTATCACTATGATTGTTATTATTATGTTATTATTATGGTGCATGTTGTGGGATTCCAACCGGCAATAAAAGGCTGTTGCTCCGGAGATCTAGTCTGATGCTTGTGTGTCTCAGCGAACATTACAGGAACATTACTGACACCTAGTGACCTGTGTAGAACACTACAGTACATAGCATCATGTCTTTGAATGTGTTTTCTGAATGCTTTATATGTGCATTTTAGTTCATTTAGCCATTTTTATGCTTGAAAATGCTTAATTTAGGCAAAAACTTTGTACAATTTGCTTCAACATGCATACTTTTTGACTAATAATACGCCACATTCAACTGTAAAACAGTATGATTTATTAATATATATTTTTAAAAACTGCGAGAGCGTGATAGCGGAAAAGTCAAAGAGCAAAGTGGCAACGGATGTACTTTGGTCGCGTACGCGCACTGGCCACTAGTACTACTAGACAGTATCTCTTTGACAGTTTTTTTCAAGTCTACAGATTTAAATACCAAAATTCGAACCGCATTGTGGCGAGGGGCAACTGTACATTCAATGATAGCTAACGATAGCAGCTAAACTTGACCAAATTGCTATCTTTAGCTGACAACAAAAATAAGTGGTGCGCGTGCATTTGTTACGTCTGCAAGGTTTACGTACTCAAAGCAGGAAGGGGCGGGATATAACGCGAGCAATACATTGGACTGCCATGGCAGCTGGAGGAACCCGCTGCATACAGTTTCTGATGCCAGACGTTTGAATTTGGTAAACAACACACTGAATTAGCTGGCACACATTAGGAATACTGCACGAAACCGCAAAACAATCCCATAGTAATCAGGATTCAAACAAGTCATGACATTTGTCTCAGCATCCCAGGCCCACTGAGAGGCCATTAGCATCCTACCTGGCTTACCTGTGCTGGTTTCCATAGAGACAGACATGAGGGTGGAAGGTGTTTTCGCACTCACCTTTGAGCCTCGGTAAACAACAGGGTGTTCCCTCGTGAATAAACAGCCGGCTCGTCCATTCCGCTTGTCACCGCAGGCTCTGGAGCCTGCTGCAGATAAGGGATGTTCTCCTGTTGACAGAGGGATATTTGACTTTCAGATAGAGACGAGCTAGCTTGTTAGGCGGATATCTGGCCCGGGTGGTGACTGGGATCAGAGTTGGTATGTTCTTGAACACAGCCTCCCCCCGGAGATCGTTCAGCATCCCAATTAACATCAACCTGCAGGGTGCACGCAGGCGGCAGACGCGGTAAGGGGACCATCGGCAGGGCCGAACAGACTCTTTAGAAATCATTGTAAACACAGCTCAACTTTCACTCAACTTCTCATTTGGATTTGGTGGGAGCTCGAGCGTAGATGAGCATACATACCGGTACCTGTATATGGTCGATCCAGGTCAAAGAGCATATGGTGGCTTGGCTATGACTTACGACAGAGGTGTCCACACTTAACTGAAAAATGAAAGGATGCAAGGGCCGCTTTGGATATGTTGTACAGCAACACATGTAGATATGCTAAGAAGGTACAGTACAGTATATACTGTATACAGTATACAGTTCAGCTTTGTGATGTACAGTAGGTGAAATACTACTATTATTGGTCTACGATTATCTACTATTATCAGTCTTTTTTTCAAATGTTTGCTGTTTTTTTTTTATTTCCCAAATATTTCAACTTTCTTCTGAAGTAATCTCTGTAAATATTCTTTTTGTGTTATTACAACTTTATTCCCATATTGTTTTGACTTTATCCCCCTAATATTATCATTTCCCCCCAGTCTAATTTCCTCAAAATTACAACTTGATTTATTTTATTTTATTTAAAACTTTAAAGAATTATGAAATATTATATTTATATTTAAATTCTTTCTACTAATCGTACACAATTTTTACATGTTTAACGCGAGCGGCGACTTGTTCCAGGCTCTGTACTCATGTAGTGCTTTTAATTTGATGTTGTTCCTGTCACAGTTTTGCACAATACATAATAAATAAGATGAATCAGATGGCTATAATGTACTTACGTTATGTGTGTGTTGAAAATATTTCCCGGTACCCAGCTAGTGCGATGCTAACACTAGTGAGAGCTAATGCTATTTAGAGCCATTGTCACTGACACAAACCCCCAAATAGCTGTCCTCGGCTATGCCTGCCCGTAACCAGTAGCTCCTAGCACAAATTTTAGCTAGCCGTTTAAAGCAAAAATCCGCCGAGAGATGGCTCGCATGTAAAAAAAACCTCATGAGTTGGGACACTCCTATGCCACGGTACCGCTGTATAAATGACAATAAAAAATACCTGCAGTGCAGTAACTTCTCTCTTCTTCCGGGTGACGTACTTCGTGACAACTCGACTCACAACAACACAAATAACTTTGGTCTTGTCGAGAGAGGTAAAGCTGTGAAGCTAACATCAATTTTTGCTGTTTTTTAAAAAACATTCTTCTTAAGTAATCTTCGTAAATTGTCTTTTTGTAATACTGTGACTTTATTCCCGTGTTGTTTTGACTTTATCCCCATAATATTATAATTTTTTCCCAAGCCTAATTTTCCCCAAATTACAACTTTATTTTATTTTGTTCCTTTCTCAAAATTACAATTTTTCAAACATTTTTTTTCTTTACCATTTCAATTCTTTTTACTAAAATGGCATCATTATTCCTCATAATATTACAAGTTTATTCTCATAAAAATTGCGACTTTTTTTCTATTTCTGATGTTGTTTTTTAATTTTCCAACGATTTCAGCTTTCTTCTTGTAAATTGTCTTCTTGTAATTATGACTTTATTCCATAATATTTTAACTTTAGTCCCATAATATTGTAAATTTTTCCCCAACCTAACTTTCCAAAAATGACAACTTAATTTTGGTTTGTTTCTCATCATATTACAACTTTTAAAAAAAATGTCTTTTGTCTTTAATATTTCAACATTATGCTACTAAAATGATGTTATTTTTCCTCATAATGTTACGACGCTATTCTCATAAAATTACAATTTTTCCTTGTTTAGATTCCAACTTTTTTTATCTTAATATTTGGACTTTATTCTTGTAAAATTGCTGCTGCCTTTTTTTCCGTTTTTGCTGCTGTTATTGTTGTTGGGTTTTTGTTTTTACTTTTCTTGTTAAATTATATTTTTAGAAAGTGCAGCGGCTCACAAATGGCCCCCGGGCCGCACTTTGGACACCCCTGACTTATGATAAAAAAAAATAAAGAAAAAAAAAACCCCAGATGATGTCAGAGATTAAAACCTTAAATCTTTACCAGACCTGTATTATGACCTGCAGGGTCCGGGCCTTGACAAATGTGGCTATGTATCATGTTTTAAGGGCTATAATGACACGTAATCACATTTACTGCAATACTGAAAATGTCTTTTCATAGCTGGACTCATAAGAGCTTCTGGTGCTTTGATTTTGTCGCTCATATCTCATCCGAAGTGCAACATGAAATATTTATCGCCGCCCCTCCAAGTCATTGTTGTGAATGAAACGTTTTACTTTGACTTGCATTTCTCCCGCTGCCGTACAACATGTAGTGAACAAAATCCTATTGCAGAAGGAAGGAATATAAGATGTGATAGCGCCATCCCATAAAAGCAAATATATTACTTATGTAGAGAGCACCTTAGGGTAGTGGTCCCACAGAGATCATTTAAAAACACATCAAATATCATTTTTAATAACTTCTCGCTCAACGTAATTTGCTGCTTCAAAGCAAATATAGTCTTTCTCACAAATTCCCCAAGCTATGGATAGAATTGTGAACAAACAGCGCACTCGCACGACAGGATCAAGGGCCCAGAGGCATCATTGCGACCACAGCGATCTTATGAAAAGAGCATTTCTTATGTACTTTGTAAAAGCGCTTACTTAAGCTAAGTTTATCATCATATAATGACTAGGATATTGAAAGACTGTATAGCGAATTGTGAAAGACAGCACATCCCTCAATGAGCGGAAGCTGGCCTGTTAAAGCTCTGTATGGTCTCGGCCACCGGACTGCATCGTAGCCTAGAACATCTTGATGTAGAGCTACAATTGTTTTTTTCACGTCCTCAGAGAGTTCTTTGCCATGAAGTGCCATGCTGAACTTCCAGTGACCAGTACGAGAGGGTGTAACACCAAATGTAACACACCTGCTCCCCATTCACGCCTGACACCTTCCGACACTAACGATCCACATGACCCCGGGAGGAAAGATGGCAAATTGGGCCCAGTTAGTGCAGTTTAACATAAGGTTAGACATTAATGGCCGTCTGTTGCGTTATTTTGAGGGGACAGTAATTTTACACTGTTCTACAAGCTGTACATTGACTACTTTACGTTGTTTCGAAGTGTCGTTTCTTTAGTGCTGTGCCACGAAAAGATATCATATACAGTCATCCCTCATTTATTGCGGTTTAATTGCTTTTACACTCGACCATGATAAGTGAATTTCCACAAAGTAAGATTCCTTATTTATAAATTGAATATTTCCGTAGTTAGAGCATAGAAAACCTGTTTCCAACTTTCTAAATATGTTTTTTTTAAACATTATTAGAGCCCTCCAGAAATGAAATAACACCCCTCTAGTCAGCGTAACACTCGTATTACAGAATATAGCAGACAAAAAAGACAGGAAATAAGCCATTTAAGACATAAATAAAATATAAACATAAATAAGACATAATATAGACTCACACGTTAGCACTGGCAAAGTTTCTTGTTGCTGTTACGTCCTGCGGTGTCTCATCAGTGTAACATTACTGACACCTGGTGACCAGTGTAGACTACTACACATCAACAACATGTATTTGAATGTGGCTTTTGTCTGCGTGAAAATGCTTAATTTAGGCCAGACATATGTCAAATTTGCTTATTATGCATATTTTCACTGATAATAGACCCCAGTCTGATTTATTCATTAATAGAGTTTGAAAAACAGAGTGACAGAGTGAAGCTGTGAAATTCAAAGCGCAAAGCGGCGAGGGACGACTGTTTGCAGAAATGTGACGGGTATACTCACTTTTGTGACATACTATACTATAAGTTTCACTTCTACATCTCACAGCAACTATGGTGCATTCAAGGACCACCGAACAAAGTGAAAAATCTCAACGCTTGACAAAAAAACATTATCAGTGAAACAATGAAGACATAAAAAACTGTGGGCTTTTTTAACGGTGGTACGTGGATGCTGCACATTTAACCTGTATTATGACATATTTATCAATGATTACTAATGTTGACCAGAACTGGACTCACAAGACCAAATGGGGGGGTAAGTCACTGTTGAAATAGTCCACTGCTGATGGGGATGTCAAACAACTTCATGTTAAAAAAATCCAAACTATCCCGTTAATGTTCTTTTTGTTCAGCAGTGGTTTTCGTCTTGGAACTCGGAGCCCAGTGTCTTTCTTATGGTGGAGTCATTAACACTGACCTTAACTGAGGCAAGTGAGGCCTGCAGTTCTTTGGATGTTGTTGTGGGGTCTTTTGTGACCTCTTGGATGAGTCGTCACTGCACTCTTGGGGTAATTTTGCTCGGCCGGCCACTCCTGGGAAGGTTCATCAGTATTCCGTGTTGACATTTGTGGATAATGGCTCTCACTGTGGTTTGCTGGAGTCCCAAAGCTTTAGAAATGGCTTTATAACCTTTTCCAGACTGATAGATCTCAAATAATCTCAGTTAAGTTATGTTTTAACATGGGGGGCAATTAATTTTTCACACAGGGTCATGTAGGTTTGGGTTCTCCCTTAATTATGAATAGTTTCATTTAAAAACTGCATTTTGTGTTCAGTTGGGTTGTCATTGACTAATGTTTGAATTGGTTCGATGCTCTGCGTTGCACTGAGCCCACCGCTCTTTTTTCCATGAAGTCACGCCAAACTTTTTAGCCGCTCCTTGTTGTTTGTTGGTGCTCGCCGGCTTCTTCTTCGTTGGTGTTCGCAGCTATTTCTTCCGGTCGGCGAAGTGAGCATCGAAACTGGGAATCGAAAATTTTAAAATGCGAACGACCCTAATTATTATTAACTTGGGGTGAATGAGATGTGTTATCTTCGCGGAAAAACACCTCCTATTTTCACAGAAAAAAATTTGAGACAAATGTTTGTGACCAAAAATCTGCGAGGATCCACGGCACGCTGTTCACAATGTGTACACATAAAAGATCAATATGAGGTTTGATTTCATAAGTTCATGAGGGATACACAGTCATACATGCTGTTTTCATGATTATACAAGAAATAATCATGTGAAAAGGGGGTGTTTTTTGGAGGGGTTGGTAATTGTCAGCAATGTATAATTATGCACACACTTTGTTGGAATTTGGCTTTTTTTAATGGTGGCTGTAATCATTTGTGTGTTTTGATAGTTATTTGTAATTTCTATGTAGCGTTATGCCCAAAGTGATTCATGACTTAGTAAAATTTAAATTTTAAGTAAATTATGTTGTATGGTTTCCTCCTAACTCAGTCGTGTCCGAAGTCCAAAGGACGGGGGCCATTGGCGGTCTGCCAGCAGCAGATTCTAAAAATACAATTTAACAAGGAAACTTAAAAAAAAAAAAACAGCAAAAATGGAAAAATCCCTATTAATTTTACAAGAATAAAATCAAAAACATTAAGAGAAAAAACGTGCATTCTAACAAGAAAAACTCATAATTTTAGAATTTTTGATGGTTATGTTATTAGAAACAGCAAAACAATAAATAAAGTTGTCATTTTTGGTTGTGCAAAAAGTTATAAAGTTACGAGAATAAAGAATAAAAACAACAGCAGAAATGGAAAAAAAAACAGCTCTGATTTTTACGAGTCTAAAGTGGAAACATTAAGAGAAAAAAGTTGCATTCTAATGAAAAGAAAATTGACAATTTTACCAGAATAAATTCATAATATTATGAGGAAAAATAATGTCACCGTTTTTTTTAAAGTTGTAATATTATGACAAACAAAAATTACAAAATAAAGTTTTAATTTATGGAAAATTTGGTTCCGAAAAAAGTTCTAATATTATGGGAATAACGTTTTTCAAAAAACGTTTACTTTAGAAGAAAGTTGAAATATTTGGTGAAAAAAACAACAGCAAAAATGGCAAAAAAAAAGAGCAAAGACTGAAGTTCAGACTAATAATAGGCTTTTTCACCTATATCACAAAGTTTTTTGCTTTACAAAATATCAAACTGATCCTTTCATTTTCACTACGTGGCCCTCGCTGGAAAAAGTTTGGACACCCTTGTCCTGACTGGAAATGACACAAGAAAGAAGCAGTGACTGTAAAATGTGCTGAGAGATATTTCTTTTTAAATGTTTACTTTTATTAGTTTCCATTTTTTAATGACACTTTTGTGTTCCAAATGTTTTTGTTATTAATAAAATTCAGTCAAAATTCAATACAAATGGAAAACATGCCATACATGTAGCATGTTGGGAGGCAAAGTACCACAGGTCACCCAGCATGCCTTGCGGCGGGTAAATGTGTGTAATTCTGGCATGTTCTGTACAAGGTATGTTTGTGCATAAATGTTTTTTCATCCCCACAATGTGCAGTGGCTAGGTTACACTACGTGTCACATATGTGGTAACTTTTTGTATCACGATAAAAATAAAGAGCATTTCCTTAAGCAAGCCTGGTATTTCCTCTTACTATTTCCTGTGCAACTCAAGCAAAAACCATTGAAATCTGTGTATATTAAAGGAATGACTTCATTTTGTTGCATGTGAGGCACAGGGAAGTCCTCCACACGGTGACAGCCCAGGAGCAAGACCGGAGCAGAGGTGCCGATGGACATGATGGGCACAATGTCCGGACCCCGGTGGCGGTGTCAAGCGTCGGGGAAGACCGAGCCATCCTTTTGGGCTTCAGCATGATGGCCTTCTCTGTGCTCATGTTCTTTGTGGTCGGCATCACGATGGTCAAACCTCACATTAACAGGTGCTCTGCAGTCGCACTGGAATAAAAATAGTTTGAAATGAATGCTTTTGCTCTGCAGTAGTGTAGAACTGCATTGCATTGTAATAAAAGGTGTTTTTAGGTGAATCAACACCTTTAGCGGCATGCAGTGCAGTTCTTCACTACTGCCATCTATAATATAAAACATATTGTTAAATAATAACTCTATAATATAGAGTTCCAAACCTTACTGAGCATGTATGTATTAAAAGACTCTTGCATTGTTTATTGTCCCTGGAGAACTGTAATAAAAATGTAAGGAAACGTACTCACTTTTGTAAGATACGATATGTTAAAACATCCCTTGGAGCAGAAATCCAGGAGAAATATCCGGCATCATCCTGCGCATGTCCTGTTGTGGCTTCTCATGAACTTCCCCCCGCCTCTTGTGCTGCAGTAAGTGGGAGGAAGAAGACAGATGCATGCTGCTGCACGCTGAAATCCTGGACGAGTGGGTCGACTGCAGAGGCGTGAGCACCATACCGTGCCTCACGGTGACCGTCCACCTCACAGCCTCCAATCAAAGCGCCTTGCTGCATTTTGACGAGGAGTCCGTGCTGCTTACGCCGAAGGTAGGCATGGGTGACAGCTCGTTCGTGGACAATGTCATCTGGAGCGACACTGTCTTTTGGAAATACTGTACAAGTCGTGGTAAACTGGTTCCAGACCCGACCGATAAGTGAATTCCCGCGAAGTAGGATTCAATGTCAATAAATGGAATATTTCCGTAAAAAAGCCTAAAATATCTAAAACATTCTAAAATATGACTTTTACCATTATTAGAGCCCTCTAGACATGAAATAACACCCCTATAGTCACCCTTACACTCGTATTACCCAATATAGGAGATATAATAACAGAAAATAAGCCATTTAAGACATAAATAAGACTCACGCTTGTGTGTGTTTCAATAAATGTCTTCCAGACTTGTGGACAGGAAGTGACGTCGGGGATTCAGAGTACGGCCACAACATTATTATTAACGTTATTATTATGATGATGACTTATTTTTATTATTATATGTTATTATTGTGAGATAAACAATCATAAAATAATAAAAGCCTTTGGTGGCGATTAAGTCTGGTGCTTGTCACTAGTGACTAAGGCTGTCAATCCATTCAAATATTGAATTGCGATTAATCACATTTTGTCTGTAGTTAACTCATAATTAATCGCAATTCATCTCAGATAGAAAGAAGTTTTTATCTATAATAAATTGGGGTGTAAATCTCTTTGTGGTAAACGCTTAGAGTTAGAGTATCTTAGAGTTAAGATACGATTCAAAAACTACATATTAAAAAAAAAAAATCAGTATTTTTGATACAGTATACAAATGATACTATTCGATATGATTACATTTGTCGATGTAGACGTTAATCTTACATTGTAAAATAAAGAAGCCGATTGTATGAAAGAGTCATTCTGACAGTATTTTCAAATGTGTAAAAGAGCACATTACATCGCCAAGCATGCATGGAAACATTCAGGTGCAATGAAATCATTTGTAAATAACTACATCACTTTTTTTTGTACAAGGATACACATTTTGGAAATACGGGCCATTGTTTTATTCAAGAAATAACATATAGTTAGAAATCCCACAATTTTTGCATGTTTAATGCGAGCGGAGACTTGTTTCACTTTGTTCCATGGTCCTTGAACGCACCACTTAACTTTGCAGTGTATCTTCTCCAACGATGCACAGATAAGACTACTGTATCTGTTTTTTCTTTCACCTCATATTTGGTCCCAAATGCTGATGCTATGTGGGGATGCATAAAGGTAAGATTTGATGACCTTATTGAGTGCTAATGTACATTTGAGTCCAGGCTCGTACTGGCGGATAGTGTCTCTGTATTCGTGTAATGCTTTTAAGTTGATGTTGTTCCTGTCACAGTTTACAATAATTTACAATACATAATAAATAAGATGAATCAGATGGCTATAATGTACTTATGTTATGTGTTTGTTGAAAATCTTTCCCAGTGACCAGCTAGCGTGACGCTAACGCTAGCGATAGCTAATGCTATTTACAGCCAGTCATTGAAACAAACCCCCAAATAGCTGTCCTCGGCTATGCCTGCCCGTAACCATTAGCTCCTAGCCCAAATTTTAGCTAGCCGTTTAAAGCAAAAATCCGCCGAGAAAAAAAACTCATGAGTTGGGCCACTCACGGTACCATTGTATAAATGACAATTCAAAAGATACCTGCAGTGGAGTATCTTCTCTCTTCTTCCCGGCGACGTACTTCGTGACAACTCGACTCACAGCGGCACAAATTACTTTGGTCTTGTCGAGAGAGGCGTCAGCCAGAGCTGTGAAGCTAAACTCACCATTCAAAATACCCTTTCCTTCCTTTGCCCATTTCTGCTCAATATTTGTTCCCGCTTCTGGCTTCACAGCAGCGGCCACGGCGCTGTGTTTCCCCAAACTACGGCGTGGGCACGTTAACCGCGTGTCAAAAAAGAATTAAAGGGAACTTCCGTGTTAACTTTGACAGCCCTACTAGTGACACCCAGTGAGGGAACGGTGTTTGAACCGCGAGGGACGACTGTATTTGAAAAGTCCATTACAAGCCTTTTTTACTCTAGTAAAAAAAAAAAATGTCATCATATTTATAATGAAATCCATTTTGACTTTAGTTCAAGCTACCAAATCATGTTTTCTTTCCAGTGTTTCTACGTGCCCAAATGTCAGATGGACCAAAAAGAACTTGAAGGTGAAGTCCTGAAGGTGAAAAGCAACTTGGACGCTCAGCTGGGAAGCACCTCGTCATGCTTGACGGACCCCACCAGGCACCCTGGGGACGTCATCTTGAGCAGAAAGTACACTCTGAGGAGGACCCTGTTGGCTCTCCTGTGGCCCAGTCTGATGCTGGGAGGTGGAGCCCTGCTGGTGGGCCTGGTGAAGCTGACGCAGTGCCTTGCTCATCTGTCCTCTGAGATATGTAGCGTGGCAGCAGGGGGTAGGCTGGCTGCAAAATACACCCACGGTAAATTCTATAAAATCATCCAGAGGTCCACTGTGTCCTCTGCTATGTGACTCATCCTGGCCGATGCTGTCAGACCAAACCATTTGCGATAAAACAACTGGTCAAATACGCGTTGTTAAACTTAATGTGTAGACTTAAACGTGCCCTAGAATGTGTTACATTTCCTGATTATACTGAGCATGAATCTACTGTTGAGTGAGTTTGCTCTATTACTCGATCTCTATTCCCTCGGCAGCAGCAGAGATGCTATGCAACAGCGAGAAAGTAAGACCCTGATTGGATAAATCGTCAAAAAAACGGCACTTCCAGGGAAGCTGAGCTTCAGAGCGGTCCTTGATTTTGACTGACAGCAGCCAGAGGAGTGAGCGGAGCCCCTTTTCCCATGATGCGACCCAGCCATGCACATCCGAGGGGAGACAGCGGTCAGAGCAGACGTGAAGACAGAATTATTTCAAAGCGATTTAATTCTACCTCTATTTTCGGACTTTGTACGTACTACATTGTAAGTAAACGACAAAATCCCAGCGTTTTGTTCGTTTGTTGGTTCATGAAATCATCGTGGGAGGAGTTGTCCGGCCGCGATGGAAGCAGACAGCATTGCTAAAATCATAGTAAATGTACAGTACGTCAGACCCCAAAGAGCTTCCGATGTTTCAAAGATGTTCAAGTTAGGGTTAAAACAAACTCTGGGGGTGTTTGTGCTGCCAGTACGGTTCGTTTGGTGTGTAAACTCGATCATATGAACCCCCGGTGAGCTGAAATGGGTCTCGGTCCGCTTCGAAGTGAACTCTGAACGCTTGGCAACCCCTGCTCTAGATTAATATGAGGCAAGCCTCCCCAGGAGGCACCACAACAATTAAGGGCAGAAGCCTTACAAAAATAAATAAAAACAATATACAATGACTATATATATATATACTGTACACACACTGTATATGATCAGCTCACCTTGCAGTTACTCATGATCCCTCCTTTATCGCAAAAAACAAATAAAGAATATTTTTATCAAGTGATTTTTTGACTGAAAATGTTTTTTTTTTTAATTATAAAACATCGCAAGAAAGCTGAATCGCCATGTACATTTTACAAACCCTAGTGCAGTCGTGTCCAAAGTGGGACACGCGCCACATTCCAAAAATATGATTTAACAAGGAAACTTTTTTATTTTTAACCTGCAAAAATGGAAAAATAAGCAGTAATTTTACAAAAAATAAAGTCCAAAATAATAAAAAAAAACACTTGTAATCTAACAATAAAAGTTGTAATTTTACAAAAATAATGCAATATTAGAAGGAAAAATAACATCATTTTATTAGCATAAAGTTCAAATATTAAAGAAAAAAAAGACTTTTTTATGGTCGTAATGTGAGAAACAAAACAATGAATAAAGATGTAATGTTTGGAAAATTAGGTTGTGCAAAAAGTTATAATGTTACAAGAAGAAAGTAAAAATTCTGTATTAATAAAGTCATAGTTACGAGAAGAAAATTTACAAGAAATTTGAAAAAACAGCTGCAATCGTACGAGAACAAAGCGAAAACATTGAGAAAAAAGTCGCATTCTAACAAGACCCCAAAGTCGCAATTTGACAAGCATCAATTTGTAATATGAAGAAAAATAAGGTCATTTTAAATGGCAAAGAAAAAAATATTAGATTCTTAAAGTAGTAATATTATGAGGAACAAACAATACAAAATAAAGTTGTAATTTTGGAAAAATTTGTTTGGGAAAAAGTTATATTATGGGAATAAAATCAAAATATTATGGGAATAAAGTCATAATATTATGGGAAGAAGAAATATTTGGAAAATGAAAAAACAGCAAAAAATTTAGAAAAAAAAGCAAAGTCATACTAATGATATTCTTTTTTTTTTTTAAATATACATAACTTCTTAGCACATCTACAGTATATGTGCTGCTTCACCAAATATCTAATGGGCCTTGCATCTTTTCATTTTTCAGAATGTGGCCCTTGCTGGAAGAAGTTTGGGACACCCCCGCCTTAGTGCATTGCATATTTGCACAAAAACAATTAAACTCATTACCAGTATCTTTATAGGGAGAAATGCTTTTATTCAATACAATGGATACTTGCAGTTTCTTATTGGACAAAGTCATATGACGATGACTAAAACAAGTATTTGAGGAGGCTTCATTATGTATAATATATGTAATATGTACACAGATGGATAGACCTTTTTTTTTCTCCAAAAAAAACATGCAGGGTAGCGGTTTCCTCATTGTGCTCTTTGTGAAAGTCAATCTGTGTCCTTCATTCATCAACTCTACAAGTCTTTCATATTATTTCAACAACCAGAAGCTGTCTACTGGGGTTATTAGGAGGATGGCGCACGTTAAGCAGGGTTCCTCTTTTTTTTCTTTCTTTTTTTTGGTTAGCAATTCCATATACGTGTTTGTTTATATTTAAAAATACAAAAATATATTACCTCTGTAGTTATTCAAGGAAAGCATTTGCACATGTAGTAGCAGTATCAGTTCTGTTACTTTCATTGTGACTTTGTTGTACCTCACAAGTAACAAGGTCATTTCTATACATGAAATTCAAGTAAACAGCATCAGGTCAAACAAGACAAAAAAAACGTGATTGGCGGACCTCGTGGTGTGACAAACACAACAACCATGATAAGTACACAGGGAAAAAAAGACGCTTGAAGCTTGGATGGGTCCGGCCCTCTGCTCTGTATCCTGTACAGAAGTATCCCAACAGGGCAGGTTTCCAGAGCATGCTCATCTTTACCCACGGACAGAAATGTTCAGGAAACCACCCTGTGTGTGAATGCATCATTTGGTAAAGCTAGAACCTCTGATGTATGAGTCTGTGCTTCATACATAAAGGGTGACAATCATAGGAAGGAGGGCACTTGGAAGGTTAAAAAAGGTCAATCTGGGCTAAAATGGCAGGTGTAAAGCGAGCGGCTGTCATACCAGGGAGCAACGGGATTGAAGACCAGAGCAAAACTCACTGATTTTACAGGTGGCTCGAATAAAAAGGGTAAAAGAAAAAAAAAAAAAAAAGGCAGGGCAAAGCTGTTGGAAATGAAGTAGATGATACAGTTACAGTGCAGCATCATGCATCATTTTCTTCTCTGTATCCTCTATGTGACGCCAACATACGTCTTGCATGTCTTTCCTCTTTCTGACATCAACTGTTCTTTTTAGCAGGATACAGTCCTTACAAGGATCACAACTTTGCATAGTGTAACAAAACACAACTAAACACTGCACAACACCCCGCTGAAAAAAAAAAATTGGTGCAGCTGGTGGTCAGAGATGTTAGCTCGAGTCCATCTGTCGCAGCGCTGCACATTTTTGCCTCAACATCTGACCCGATAATACTGATAAGACAACGCGACACAAAGAACACATACTGCAGAGATCAGTGCGATGAGTATACATAAGTGGAATAGAAGGGACTTTTTCTTTCTTTTTTACAATAAGACTGCTGAGTAGTGGGGTGGGGGTGTTATACATGTAGTACTTTGGCTCAGTAGAAATAGACTCAAAAAGGAATATGTGCACTTTATGCATACTAGAGCTGCAACAATTCATCAATTCTGGTATTCGATGCATCATTTTTTGATTTAAAAATGTACATACAGTCGTCCCTCGTTTAGAGCGGTTAATTGGTTCCAGACCCAACCGCGATAAATAATTTCCACGATATAGGATTCAATGTTAATAAATTTTAGATTTTCGGAGTTAGAGCGTAGAAAACCTGTTTATGACTTTCTAAATAGGATTTTGAACATTAAAGCCCTGTAGACATGAAATAACACGCCTATAGTCACCTTTACACTCCTATTATTTATTGTTAGCAACACATTGCTCAACTCTTATGTTGCAGGGACTCCAGACAGCCGCTAGCTAGCAAGCTAGTGAGCTAACCAATTAGCCTCAAATTTATTAAGAAGCAAAAAAAAAAAATAAATTACCACTTCCACACAGAATGGGAGAACATTTTTTCACTCTATCATGTCGGACACGCCATGGCTGACTTCATGCAGTGTTAAGGTAATGTAATGTAATGTCTCAACGTTTGTGTCATTAATGCCACCTAGTGACCAGAATACTACATATCACTTGTATTTCAATGTGTTTTGACTAATAATAGACGATAGTCTACCACAAAATAGCGAACATTGATTATTGATCATTAATTTCTGAAAAAACGCGATGGGAGCGATAATTGAACAGCGATACTGCAAGGGACGACTGTATCCTCTGATTTCAGCCCCTCAAATGTGAATATTTCTTCATTTCATTAGTCATCCATGAAAGCAGACAGTTCATCTTTATGCTTAAGGCAAAACATGCATCAGCTTTGACTTTGGAAAACAGTGATGGACATTTTTGCCTCTTTTCTGATATGGTGCGGACCAAAACACTGTTTGTGTTTGGTTCATATTGAATTGGTCCGTCTAGATCGATTAATCGAAACAAGCTTCAGATTCATCGACTAGGAAAACAATTGTTCGTTGCAGCCCTAATGCATACACATCTATGGATATACTGCTGTACAAAAACATCTAAAATAATCATTTATGAGTGTGGGATGACTTCCAAGTCAGTACTTCAGCAAATGCTACACGCAAAAAGTCCAGGTAATAAATGCTATTTAAGTGTTAAGCCACAACACTTCCTCTGTCAGTCCTGTACTTGAATATTGCTATTTGCCTTTGCAGGATTGCAATGCTTAATCTGTATTGGCTTCTCAGTATCCTTTTCTTTCTTCTTCTGCATGCATTCATGTCTTCCCCACCCCTATTTTTAGGAATTCAAAATAGGTAGTAGAAATAATAATGATAAAGTTTGACTACTGCCAGTTGTCCAGAGGGGAAAAAAAAGCCAGCTGTGCTGATGATGTATAACTTCATAGTGATGTTCCTCTCTTAATGCTGATGTATGTCGTTGAATAGAAAAATAATAAGAAAATAAAGTGTCTATAGTTAGTTCTTATGCAGACGGCCCAATGTGCCCAGGTCCATTAGACTGTTTTAGTTCCTATGGAGAGAACTGATGAAATACAATTCCACCGCACTTTCTGGTCATATAGTGCAGCGTGAAAACATTTAGGCATCATGTCCCTGATAAAGGCTCTTCTTAGCACCGCCGTTCATACTGAGCTGGCAGGTAATGGTTGAAAAGTCACATGCTGGCAAAAGAGGGAACAGGCCTTAGTGTTTAATTCATTGCTGCTACCGTTATGGTTCTCTGCGTGCAACTTTGTGTCAAACTCCTTTGGTTGCAATGTCAGTTCATGGCGTGCTGGCGGATAGTGTGGAAGATCCAGTCCATCTTGGTAGTCCAGCCGCCATGGTGAGCGTCATTCATCTGCTTCATGAAATAGTCCAGAGCCTCCTGCTCCGACTTGTCCAGCGCCAAGGTCTTTCGAATGTAAGCGATGTCGTCGAATGACTGCAACTCGGGCATCCCTGAGCCCAGCATCATGGAGAAGAGGTTAATGAAGAGGTTGGCGTGCTGCCGTATTGCCAGGTATGCCTTGTAACACATCTCCTGGAACCTGATGAGCAGAAGAACATCAAAAACAAAGCTTTTTAAAAGGTTTATTCACTGAAGGTTGACTCATATTGGACACTGGTGGTACCTTTCAAACTCTCTTGTTTTGGTGCACTCTTGGGTTCCTTTGCTTATGACGATCAAAAAGTCTTGTGTCAGCACAAAGGGCACACGTTCTCTCTTGTACCCAAACTTCTTCTTTTTGTGGTCAAGGAAATGGCCAAAATCGATGTGGAAAAGCTGTGGCGCGTCATAGAACAAGATTATTTAATAACACATAGCACAACACCAACAAAGATCATGTAACCCGATTTAACAGTGTGACCTTTACCTGTCCGTCATCTTTGACCATGATGTTGCTGTTGTGTCGGTCACCTATGCCCAGGATAAATGTGGCGACACAGTAGCCTGCGCATGACCTTGTGAACAGATCTATGGCCTGGTCATACCTAAAATTAAATAATAGGAATTAGCTTTCTGCCCTGACAACTGTACCGTCGTCCCTCGCTACACCATGGTTTTTCACAAAGTAATAAATTAGTAAATAAATAATTGCTGTTTTGTGGTTGTTATTAGTTTGTAAAAACATATTTAAGCAAATCAGACTTATTCTTGGCCTAAGTTAAGCATTTTCAAGCATGGAAATGTCTACATGAACTAAATAAACAAACTAAAATACAAATACAAGAAAGAAGAAGAATTCTATCTGTGAATGTAATATTCTACATTGGCCACTTGGTGTCGGTGTTCAGTGAGAGAAGGACCAGGAGTAAGCGCCAGTAAAGGCATTTACAGCGCGTTTAAATGATCTCACAACAGGCACAATAACAACAACATAATAATAACAATAATAATAATTAGAAGAAGAATACAAACTACTGTGCCATAACACACGACAAGCTAAAACTCAACTCTGAACCTCCGACGTCACTTCCTGTCCTCCACACATCTGTCTGCCCACCACTAAGGTCAGCTAGGGATCACATTCACTGTGACACACACGAGCAGGTGTTTTATTTACGTGTTAACGTGTGGCTTATTTACTCTTATGTCTACTATACTGGGTGATAGGAGTGTGAAGCCATTTAAAGCTGCCATTACACTTGATGAGACAATAGCCACCGTAGGAAGTACACTGTCCAGAAAAAAATAAACTAACGTGTGAGTCTATGTCATTTATGTCTTATTTTCTCTGATTATATCTACTATATTGGGTAATACAAATGACGAGTGACTATAGGGGTGTTATTTCATGTCTAGAGGGCTCTAATAACGTTAAAAACCATATTTACAAGATCGTCAAAGAGGTTTTCTACGCCATAACTACAAAAATATTCAGTTATCTCCAACATGTTAGAGCCACATAGACCATCTTGGGCTCTGAGAAGCTCAGGGAGTGGTCTCCTGCGGGTGCGAGTCAGGACTAAACACGGTGCGTTTCAGTTTTATGCTGGCCAAAATCTGGAACAGTCTTCTAGAAGATGTGCAATGTTCAAATCCAGGCTGAAAAAAATTCTATTAAATAAAATATGCTTGTTTTACCAATACATTCACAAAATGCTGGTAACCACAACTCACATTTTATGTTTCAGAATACATTTCTTTCTAGTGTTCTCACATTATTAACTGAAAACCTGAATGAGAAGCAGGCCTACGGGCGCCTCATGTGGTCGTGGGGGGCTACCTGGTGCCTGCGGGCACTGTGTTGGTGACCCCTGGACTACTTTATTGTCATTATTACAGCAAAAGCCACTCACATTTCTCCTTTGTTCTTATCCTTGAGCCACTGGTGCAGTGTGTGGCTGTTGAACTGCAGCGCCCCCTTTAGACCTCCTTTGCACTGGATCTGCATGATGGTGTGAGAATTCCTCACCACCTCAATCAAACCAACACAGTCACCAATGGACAGACAACCGTAGGGGAGCATCCTGGAAGACCAAATAGAAAAAACAAAGAGTAAAGAATGTAGAAAAACAGGTCTGTGAACTTGCACACTAATTTAATGGATTTTCTATAGTTTCCCTTATCAGCTTAGTATTGAATGACCTTAGGTGGCTGGCAGAGGTTGCCAGTAATCTGCATTATGTCATGCAGCAATGAACATGAAAGTCATCCACAGCCTATTAATGAGCACCTGCATCCTTGCTGTCATGGTGAAGGGATGCGCCTACCTGAGATCAAGGCCTTGGTTCTGCCAGATGTTTTCCATTATCCTAATGATCTGCAGCGTCAGCATGTCTTGCCTCAGATCTGCAGTGGCACAGCCAGACAAGAAAGCAGACAGCGAGATGAGTACCAATTGTGAACTGCTCTTATATCAACTGCATGATGCATCATGGCATTATGGAGGAGAGCTGTCAAAGTCACTTTGGTCACACACAGCGCAGCATAGTCAGATGCGCTAGATTCACCGACTCGTTCCATAAGAATTCCAAGTAAAATGAACAGATGAGTGCCACAACAATGCCTGGAAGGCTGAGCAAAGAAAAAGCAAATTGTAACTTCATACAGGACTCACCATCTCCATTTTTGAATATGATTTCATTGTTCTGAAACAGCAGCTCTGACATCATATCTGGGTTTTCCCAATTAAGCCACAGAGGTCGCTTGGCAGATGACATCATTCGGCATTCTTCCAGACTGAAAGAGTATAAAGCATGCCATGTGAGAAGCAGACAAAAATTTTGCTTTTTATTCACACACGGGATGCCAGCCCTTTCAGGTGAGTTATATAAGGACTCTGAAGTACCGGAGATTTCCCAATTGATGTGCTGGATTCAGCGGGGAGGTGAAGCTCTGCAGTGCGTCCATATAGTCTGGCCTCCTCATCTGCTCCACCAGAAACTTCATTTGAACCTGCGAGCAGAGAAACACGTAAATCAATACCACACCAGATGCGAACAGCTGGAGGAGTCAAGTCAGAGCAGTAAATAGAAGCACAGCCCATCTGCTGGTTTACTTCAGCAAAAATGATCTATCCTTCATAATGATGTAACATTCTTTTGCTGTGGGCTGAGAGGGAGGATAAACACTCACGAGCTATGTCTACTGTCCACAACTTTGTGGCTATACCAAGCAAGAATGATGAAAGAATTGTGAAATCTACTACTCTCTCATCTAAAAAAAAAAAAAACTCCAATGTTTTTTTGTTGTTTTTTTTTTAACCACGGTGACAGACATTTTGTCTTTAAAACAAGTGATGCGTTTCGTTCAGAGCACATTTTTGTCCCACAGGGAAGCTACGATGCCTTTCACGTTCATGGGGTACGTGCTATCTTAAGTGTCACCCAACCTTGCCCTCTGCTCTTGCTATCTCCGCTCTCATTTTGAGTAGCTCACCAAAGAATATTTGCTTCAAGTCTTAATATTTTTGTAACTTTTCAGTTTAGACATGATGCCTGTATTTAATGATTAATGACGAAAGCACAGAATAGCATAAAGTCAATGAGCACACTGTTTGAGTGGAGATGTACTTTGTAAATGTTGCCAGTCACATAAAACAAAAATAGCTCACCTGTCCTTTCTTTTTCTCAAAGTATCTTTAATAGTGCTGGAAGTCGAATACAGCCGGGCTATGATAAACCTGGACACTCAATTTACACTGTTTTATATTAAGCAAGACAAATTTCTATTACAAAGATATTTAAATTGCTATTTTATTCTGTTAATTGTGTTATTTTTACCAAAACAATATACAGTAGTACCTCGCAAAACATAAACCTCCTTTTACATAAATTCCACTGAACATAAAGAATTTATGTAAAGTTTTTGCTTCGTATTACAGAAGAAATTCCATATAACATAAAGCGTCAAGTCAGTGCAAGTCTTTTTTTTTTTTCAATCAACTTTATTAATGCCTCAAGTCGGTGCAAGTTCAGACTAACACTTGGTGACGCCTTCTGACGCATCACGCTCTCATTGGCTGATTTTCGGGGCACCGCCTCCGCTCTCATCTCATTGGCTGATTATCGGGGCACCGCCTACGCTCTCATCTCATTGGCTGAGTTATACAGCACGTACGTGAGTTTGTGTGAGAGACAGGCTTGTCCCTTCAACCTCCTTCCTCTTCGTAGTCACCCTTAAACTAACTTAAACAATTAAGTTACAAATTAAAATTTTGCACACAGCATTATCGTGTAGTGCGTGTGCGTTTGTCTGTGAGACCAGCTGACTCTTAGACTCTTTGAGTCGTGTTTCGACTCAGGCTAGTCCTCCTCCTCCTTCCTGCTTCCACTTGCGCTCCTGATCAAGATATCTCGTGAACGGTAAGATTGTTTTTGTTTTTTAGTTTTATTCATTTACAGTAATCTTATTTATTACCTTTTTTTTTTACTGGAATGTTACTGTACTATGTTTATGCTGTTTTCTTATATTTTCCCCACTATATTTGGTGGACTTTGAATATTTTGAAGGGCCAAAGGGGTGAGTTTAGGAAGATCTTGGAACAGATTAGGCTATTTACATGTATTTTACGCTTCGTATAACATAAAATCCCTATAACATAAAGATTCTCGGAACGGATTATTTACGTTGTAGGGGCGTCTACTGTATATTGTTGAACAATTAATTTCCCATGTATTAGTATTACGTTAAAACAGGCATCAAATTAAATTCCAGTTTGTGTCGAATAGTGCAAAATTTGCTTCACACACTGAAGGCAAAATAACAAACTCAAAACGGGCGGGTGGGTGGGTTGGCCCTGCCAACAAGGTGTCCCTTATTTATTTTTGTAGAAGTGGGCAACCCTACCAGTTAATTTGCAGATTTTATTTTATTATTATTGAATACTTTTTTTTGTTGACAAACTTCTGCTCCACACTTCAGCCCAGTAGCTGACAGGAATGCGCAAATGAGGTACCGGTAGTTTGACAACCTACACTAACTCCTAGGAGAGGAAGAAAGGAGATTGGTCTGGAGCCCTGCTTTCATATTACTTGAATATGTTAAGCTAAATATTAGAAACACTTCTCAATGATGCTGTATGCTTTACTTTAGTATGGCACTTACTGGGTAGCTGTAGCACATTCTATGCTAATGTAAACTACAACCACAATAATAAACATCTTAACTCACTGTGAGTCAGATTATCATTGTAAAGGCAGATAATTTAATGCAGCTCTCCTGGTGGATCGCTTTAGATGTTGCAGGTGAGAATATACTCACTGCCTCTCAATAATAAACTCAAACATTCATCTTGTTCAGAGGCTCATATAGACACACAATCATTTGCACTCACAATCATAGCACGGTGCCTGGAGAAAATCCATACAAGCACAGGGCCAACATACAAACTCCACAAAGAGAGGTATGCCGAGCACATTTAGGCCAACACTATAGTTAAGTTAGTTTTCACACTATGCATATTTTTTCAGCTGCCTTTGTGAAAGTGTTCCATATTTATATTTTAAATTCTAGAATGTATCAAGCATGAAACTCTCAAAGAAAACAGCAACCATCCAAACTGTATCCCTTTTCCACTATAATGGCTCTTGTGACCACAAGGTCAGATGTTGACAAGATTAAACTCAGCGGTTGAGCAGAGCAAGAATAGCAGCTGTCGGCAGTCGCATTACCTTCTGCGCCTCATCCTTTTTCTCCTGTTTGAGGAGGTCAGTGAGATTGATGAGTTTCTCCATGGCTTCCACCTGCCGGCTCAGGTGCTTCAGGTACATGCCGCAGGCCCGGCAGTAGGACTCCAGCAGGAGGCCAAACCTCTGGCTAACTGTCTTGTTGTGCATCTCTGACCTGAACACATGGAAAAGAAGAAAGTGGTTCCATGTGTAGAAGCCCATTTGGTATATATTCTTTACTGTACTACCAGACGACATCTTACAGCACGACAAAAATATTCAAGATTCAAGATTCAAGATTTTCTACTATTTCTATTTATTGTCATATGCACAGTAACAGGTAGTTCTGCTATGCAATGAAATTTTTGTTCTGTTCATTCTCCCAGCAGAAAGAAAGAAAGAAAAACACAAGAAAATGAATAAGTAATAAAGTAATAACAATATGTATTGTTACAGGCATTTTCCATGCATTTATATTTAGTATCTTCTCAAAATTCTACTTCTTTGTGATACTTCCCAAGTACAATTTGTGATATGACTTTTACAAAAGGTGAACATCCACTTATGTTCAGAATTTGGACTAATATTTACCTTTTGTAACAGTAAAAAAAACAACAAAAAAGGGGTAGGATTAAATAAGAACTGCTTCTTCCTACTCCTTTTCAGACATGTTGAAATGTGCAAGTGTAAACATGATGTTCCTTAATGTATCTTGTTAAGCATAACCATTACAATTACAGTCTTTGGCAAACTTCCGTCCCGGGAGACCATAGGACCGATGCGGTCCTATGGTCAGACTGGAGTGATCTCTCCAGTCTGCGGAGCCTGCGTGGGAAGATGTGGGGGACAAGTTGGTACCCATGCAACAAAATTAGAGGAACACTTCGAAAACACATCAGATCTAAACTGGGGGAAAAATGATCTTGAATATCTTTCCTGATAATAAGTAGGTGATGTATTAGTAACAAAATGATGCCACATAATTTGATAGAAATGAAAATGATCACTCTATAAGAGGGGGGAAATCAAAGACACCCCAAAAATGAAAGTGGAAAAAATGATGCAGCACACTGGTCCATTTGGCAACTCAAAATGATTCTCAGTAGTTTGTGTGGCCCCCACGTGCTTGTATGCATGCCTGACAACGTCGGGGCATGCTCCTAATGAGACTACGGATGGTGTCCTGGGGGATCCCCTCCCAGATCTGGACCAGGGCATCACACATATATATAGAAAAATTATATAATTTACTGTAACGTGTACTTGTTCTTATAATTTGTTATCTCGATGCTGTACAGTATCGGTTTTATTACTTATTCTGTTTCCTAAGAGACGAGGGGAATTTTCTGATGATTTAGATGAAACTTGACCTACTTTTAGCTGTCAAGATCCCTGATTGGAGTCGTTTGACTTGGGAGTGGGGCTGATCTTTCTGAGTGCTCTTGCTTGCTTAGTTTTTTTTTTTTTTTTATTTAATTGACCAAGCTTCCAGATGGTGGTCAGAAAGTGTAATGGATTAGAAGTAGATGCTCACCCTCGTGCTAAAGCTCTTCACTCTGCACAGCAGCCGTGAAATAACACACTGCTAACTTATGCTCTCTGCTCAGATTGTCACCTCAGCTCTGCGCTCTGTGCATTGGTGCTGCATTCCCTACCTCCCACCACCTCTCCCTCTGGACTCACACACTGCAGTGGTCTTACAGGAAGCCCACTGCTCTTGCAGTACTCAGCATAAGGAGTAAGACTCAAGTGTAACAAGCATTTTACTAAAAGTAACACGTGCCAGCCAGTGTTGCCGTGTAGATGTACGTTGGTAAACCTCAATCACTGACACCTTAAAAGTCGTGGTTCGAGCCCAGGGTGGAACGCATGTCTGGCTGAACAAGGCGGGTTCCATAAACATGTTTTTTTTTAAACGTTCCAAGTTGTAACCCAAATGAAACCATCAATTAAAAAGCCACTGATACTTGTGTAAGTAAAAATTCACTTACTTTAAATGCCAAAAGAAGAAATGTCCTATCCTCTGATTGGTTAGTGCTTTTTTCAGCAGGAAGCGGGCGAGTGGATTATCAAGGTACTGCTCATACTTCAGAACCTGTCAGAGAAAATGGAGAAAAGTAATGCCTGTGAATATTCTCATTCATCCAGGTCATTGCATTCAATTGATCGCAAACGGTTGTGATCGACTGAATGCCCTGAGGAGAAAAGTACTGTCACATGGTTAATACAATATTAGGGACACCTAAACTATCTCGAGATCCACTATAAGAGCTAAAAAGATAAGCTAAAATGATGGTAATGGTTTCATTCGTTTTGAACATGCATACAAGTTACACCTGAGTACATCACACAGTACAGTTCACAGCTCCACATGTCCAAAACGGAGTAGGAAGAAGCAAAGCTTATTCAACCACCCCGTCCGTGATAAGTGAATTTCCATCAAATAGGATTCATACAAATGGAATGTTTTCGTAATTAGAGCATAGAAAACCTGTTTAAGACCTTCTAAATACGTTTTTTTAACATAAGAGCCCTCTAGACATGAAAAAACACCCCTATGGTGACCTTTACACCCGTATTACCCAAGATAGTAGACTCTTCATTTCTAGTGGGCACACTGTCTGTACTCACTCATTAGCAAACTATGTTTCTGTCAACTATTAACCCTTTTATCAGTTATTATCTCTTTATCATCATAATTAAGTCTGCTATATCATTTCCTTACAGTAAGTATATACCTTGACTGTCATTGCGCCACATTGTTTTATTGCCTTATCACTTTCCTAGGAAAATTTACAATCAGCAAAGAGTACATTGTGAATACAAGAGGTGAACAAATGTATTGCAACTGATGTGAAACGGATGAGGAGTAGGATTAAATAAGATTTGCTTCTTCCTACTCCTTTTTGGACATGTGGAACTGTGAATTCTACTATGTGATGTACTCCAGTGTAACTTGTATGCATGCTCAAAATTAAAACCATTACCATTAGCTTTAGCATAATAAGCAAAAATAAGACAATATAGACTTGCACATGTTAGCATTAGGAGAGTTCCTTGTTGTCGTTTGTTTTTTACTTCCTGTTCTGGACAGTACTTTCTGAGGTGGCTATTGTATCATCATCGTAACATTACTGACACCTAGGGACCAGTGTAGAATACATCTTTGAATGAGTCTTCTGAATGCAGTACATTTGTATTTTCGTTCCTTTAGCCATTTTTACGCTGGAGAGTGCAAAAAAAAAAAAAACGTAAAATTTGCTTCCATGTGCATATATTTGGACTAATAATAGGCCATATTCAACCACAAAACAGCAATAATTTATTCAGAAATACAATTTTGAAAAACCGTGATAAGAGTGCAGACGTAAAATTCAAAACGCAAAGTGGCAAGGGATTGCTGTATACGCATAACGTCTCTCAGTGTGTGTAATTCAAGTGCAATTCTACACCTTTGTACAGTAATAAACACATTGCCAAATGAATACCTCACCTACAGTGCATTTGCGAATGCAGAATCAATTCTGATACAGACTTTGTGTTGGATCTCATTAGATTGTAAAAGTGTACTTCATGAATGTAAAGTATCTACGGCATACAACACAATTTAAGTCACCTGAACCAGTTGAATGAGGTACTGTGACAGTTTGTCATCAGTTAAATACGTCTCAAGGCACTTTACGGCAAAATCTCTGATCATGGGATCGGGAAAGTTGCAATCCAGCAACTCCATGGCTTGTTCTGGCTTGATAGCGGGCCAGTCCTTCAAAAGGCAATACATCTGATGGGGGAAAGGAAAACGATAGATAGGTGTGATAACAAACTTACAATGCAGGAAACAGGGCATTAGTGTGTGTTATCAGTCTGAAAATCTGTTTGCCCAGACAAACATGTTCTTTGAAATTAAGACACGTCAGCAATGGAAACCTGAGCTTACCTGTGCAACCTCATCTCTGGAGTTCCATTTCACAGCAAGAAGGATTTTGGGAAGGATGTCGGGCATGCTGACACAATAGTGTCTGTGAAAATTACAGGAAAGAACATTAGATTCTGTAACAGCAAGAAACTCCTCCAATATGTCATAAACAATTTCATTTCGAAGAGCAGGTCAACACAAGCAGTCGTAAAATCCTATATAAAATGGTAAAAATAAGTGAGCACCCACCTGTGCCTCCATAGAAAGTCTTTCTCCTGCTCAGTGATCTCAGACAACGGGTCTCGGTTACAGACTAGGCGAAGCTGCTCACTGTCGCTGTCAGTGAAGGGGTTGTCTCGGGCCACTCTGTTGCTCTATCGCACCACATGACAACAAAAGTAAATCGCCATATCAGCCGCACATTACTTCCATACAAATGTTTTTTTTTTTTTCCACATGATGAATACGGTGATACATTAGCCATGTATGATTTCTTACCAAACCTGTGTGGGAGTAATTAAAGCCAAGCTCTCTGGATATATTCCAGTTTGCATGGTCTTCTATGATGGTCATATCAGGGAATTTGACTGGGGAGCTGAAATGGTCAAACTCCAACTCCAAGCAAGGCGTTTCCTACAAGTTTAGAACAAATTACTCAACTTAAATTGAAGAAAAATGTCCCCCAGGGAGGCAAAGTATCAATAATATTAAGGATTAATGAAAGGTTCATCTTGTAAGCACTGTTCAACTAATTTGTTTTATGCAATCGTGTTCAGTTAACATTGCTAAACATGACATTCCCTTTGCAAGACTGAGTGTGTGCACATACTGTATGTCCTGTGTTTTTATTTTCAATGCCTGTTTACATGTTATCTACAGCTGCAACCAGTAATCAATTATCCAATTAATCGCCAACTATTTTGGTATTCGATTGTTTTTTTTATTTCAAAATGTAAATATTCTCTGATTTCAGCCTCTCAAATGTGAATATTTAATTTCCAGAGTCATCCGTGAAAGCAGATCTATCGATTTGTTTTAGGCAAAACAACATTCAAACAGATCATGTTTGATTTTGGAAAACAGAGACCAACATTTTTGCCTCCTTTCTGATATGTTGCGGACTAAACCACGAACTGTGTTTGGTTCATATTGATTTGGTCCATCTAAGGCAGGGGTGTCCAAACTTTTTCCACCGAGGGCTGCATACTCAAAACAAAGGACGCGGGGGTCCACTTTGATATTTTTTTTAATTTTTGTAAAAAGCCAAATAAAAACTTTATATGTACATATTGAAAGACAAAGTTTTTTTTATAAGTACTATCAACATTTCAGCTTCTTCTCTTTACGTTTTTACTTTTTTGCTCAACTTTTGCAGAGTTTTTTGGTTTCATTTTATTTATGCATTGTGCTACAGGCCAATAAAATATATCCTTGAACACCCTTGGTCTAGGGCCTGACCAATTACTTGATTAATCATAACAACACACATATTAATCAACTACGAAAGCCATTGTTAGTTGCAGCCCTTATGTTATCCTTCCTGATGTTAAAACTCCTGATAATGTGTCTGGTGTTGCGTTCACCAATTAATGTTTGCCTTCTCAGTGGCTCATACAAGACCAAAAGTTAGTACTCTGGGCTGGATTAGTCCCAACTGATTAATACAGAAATCGCGGTTAATTGGTTCCAGACCTGACCATAAGTGAATTTCCGCAAAGCACATTACTTATAAATTGAATATTTTCGTAGTTAGAGCATAGAAAACCTGTTGGCAACCTTCTACATACATTTTTTAAAAATATTACAGCCCTCTAGACATGAAATAACACCACTATAGTATACATGTTATACATATCTGTATGCATGTTGCATACAAACCTTTAGACACGTATTACCCAATATAGTAGATATAAATCAGAGAAAATAAGACGGATCAGGCATAAATAAGACGTAATACAGACTCACACATTAGCATTGGGAGAGTCACATTAAGTGCTTCCTGCAGTGACGATTGTCTAATCAATGTAACGTTACTGACACCTAGTGCCCAGTGTAGAATGCTATATATCAAATACATGTATTTGAATGAGTCTTCTGCATGCCTTAATTGTGTATTTTAGTTCATTTAGCCATTTTTTTTGCTTGAAAATCATTCATTTAGGCCAGAAACACGCAAAAAAAAGCATTTTTTTCAAATTAATAATAGGCTGTAGTCAATCACAAAACAGCTCTGATTAATTAATGTGTAGTCATCCCTCGTTTATCGCTGTTAATTCTTTCCAGACCCGACCACGAAAAGTGAATTTCAGCAAAGTAGGAATCAATATTAATAAATGGAACATTTTCGTAGTCAGAGCATAAAAAAAACTGTTTATGACTTTCTCAATGCAATATTTACCATTATTAAGAGCCCTGTAGACATGAAATAACAAACCTGTAGTCACCTTTACACTCCTATTATTCTTTGTTTACACCACATTGCTCAACTGTAATGAGCAGATGGGATCACTGCAGGACACAAGAGAAAGTCATGGCTTCAACTATTAGCAAGCTAGCGAGCTAACTAGTTAGCCTACAATTTATTTACAGTATTCTACACTTAAAAGGGTTCAAAACGGAGTGGGAAGAAGGACAAACCAGCCAAAAATGTACCACTTCCACATGGAATGGGAGGAGAACTTATTTTCACTCATCATGTCGCACATGACATTCAGTCTCATCATATCTCAATAATGTAACTATATTTTGAAAAATCGTGATAAAGTTGTGGAATTCAGAGCGCAGTGTCGAGGGACGACTGTTATTAACTTCAGAATCATTCATATTAAGGACATACAATTACAAAACAAGATGGGTGGATATTTGGCTTACCTTGTTGGGGTTCGAACCGGTGACACCGATGGGATTAAGCAGGTCTTCCAGGCCATGTGGGACGGGCCAGAGATTTAGCGCCATTTTCCCTGCTACTAAAGTGTGAGTGTAGTCAAACAGGTTGATGTTGCCCCAGGCCAGGGGACAATGCTCCTACATGGAAATGACAGAAAGATGACGCACATAAAAATTCTTACAAAAGAAAATGACCTGAGTATTGTTTAAAGTCACTATAACTGCAAGTCTAACTTACACTACTGTTTACAAAGAATGTGCATGAAAATGATGACAATGTATTATACAAAGCAGTCAGGCCGTTCCTCCTCTGTTATATTAATTTCCTAATCAGATGTCAAGCATTCCACCAAGCGGTATCGTTTAATTAGAATGCCGCTATTTATGTAGCTGCAGCCATCACCATCTCATGGTGAAAACAAGCCAAATCAGAGAGAACTGTTCCACATGGTAGCTGGGCAAGATCGTTTCTGCTCACCTCTTTCGCTCCCTTCCTTCCTTTGACAGAGCAGATGGAGAGGCAGAGGCGGGCAGCACGGGGAATGTCTGGAATGTACATGTCGTAGTTGAGCCACTCATTCCACCTGGAATAAACAGGGAAAGCATGTTAAAAATCATAATAATAAAGTGCATTGTATCATGGAGGACAATCATAACACGGGCCACTATTTTTCATTGTGAACTACCTGGGATTTGAACAAGGCACGCGCTGGGTGTTGACATTGTCACACAACTGCTCTCCACCGTGGTATATCCCAGTCCTTACGTAGATCTAAAGCAGGCACAAACACCACATACGTTATGGATCTCCAGCTTATGTTTTGAAATAAGTACCGCATTGGCCTGAATATATAATTTTTTTTTTTCCCCCAGAGAAAAAAAAAAGACTGAAAAAGACGAGTCATCCCGTATTTGGTGTCTGGACATTTATACATTCTGTCAGTCACACACACAGCCTTGGCCGAGACAGATGCTGCTGATATGCAAGAACCCCTCAAAAAAAAAAAAAGTGTCTCAAAAGTTTGCAAGTTAGCAAACAAACAAGGGGGGGAATCATTACGGAAATTTTAAGATAATGGTGATCAATGACGCAGTCATCCAATGACTGTCAAGCAGCTAAGAATATGATATTACTGATATTGAAGACGCGAGTTAAAAATATTATTCATTTTGCCTTTTAGTTTGCCTTAAAAACAGGTCTTGAAAAAGAGGTTGTCTTATATTCATGTCAAAACAGTTGTAGGAGCTACCTGAAAATGTAACCACAGTTGTCCCTCGCTATATTGCACTTTTTCAGAAACTAATTAATAAAGTACTGCTGTTTCGTGGTAGACTATGATCTATTGTTAGTCAAAACATATTGAAACACAATTGATATGTAGTATTGTGGTCACTAGGCAGCAGTAATACCACAAAACATTGATTAGACATTACGCTGCATTACCTCAACAATGCATGAAGTCAACCATGGCGTGTCTGACATGATAGTGGGAAAAAAAAGTTGTCCTCCCATTCCGTGTGGAAGTGGTAAGTTTTTGGGTTCTTAATATTACAAGAAATAAATTCAAGGCTAACTGGTTTGCTCGCCAGCTAGCGGCCGTCTCGAGTTCCTGCAGCATAAAAGTTGCACAATGTGTTGTAAAGAATGAATAGAAGTAGCGTAAAGGTGACTATGGGAGTGTTCTTTCATGTCTACCGGGCTAGAAAGTCAAACAGGTTTTCTATGCTCTAACGACGAAAATATTCAATTTATTAACATTGAATTCTATACTGTGGAAATTAATTTATCATGGTCGGGTCTGGAACCAATTAACTGCTATAAACGAGGAACAACTGTACATTTATTTATTTGTAGCGGCCCGCCATGAATAAATTTGGACCACAAATAGATTTAGCACTTTTTTTTTTTTTAATTGTAATTTTATTTTTTAAAGATTTGGCACTACCTGTTCACCCTTGCGCTCCATCACATTATAATGGGACTGTCTGTGTAGCTTGTCATGACAACTTTGTACAGCAGGTGGCATTGTAACACTGCTTCTTACCACACCTCATACGCACATACCACAACTGACTTGGTCGCACATTATAACACATCTGTTCAACATCGTGAAATATTAGATGTAAAAATGTGAAAATCTCCACTCTGGCTGGAGTTTTGCGTCCTGACCAATTGTGCAAATTAGATGATAAAAATCATATCATCCCCCACCTGACGGCACAGACAGATTGCACACCTGATGGAAACACTGAACGAAGCTATTAGCATGCCAACAAAAAACTTCAAATAACAGCTAACTATACATATTTGCTGTATTTGTACCTTGTCTATGTCTCTGATATTGACATTGACGTATGTAGCACAGAGCACCCGGATTCTTAGCGTTCCGTTGATAGTCCACAGAGACTTGGTGGCCGTTTCCCCATTCATGTAGGGCGTTGCTGTGGATATCCGCCTTGCGTACGACGGCATGGTGAAATTGTCCATAGGCAGTTGAGAGTACAGGCTGTCTTTCGCCATCAGCATCAAGTTGGGCATTCGCCCCAACATGATGCAGCTGCGAACATACTAAGAGCAGACAAAGAGACAATTCGGAGATACAGTGAAAACTTGCAACACTAAACATGCAGGACATGAATTCCATTTACATTCTCGTTCATAATCTTATTTAAAAGGCAGCCTCTCACAATTTCACAAATGTCAAGTCAAGTCTGATGCTAATGTGATGCACGTTGCTTTTTAAAAGCATAAGCGTCAGATGAAATTAGATTACCTTATACTGACTCAGAGGGTATTTCTCCAGTAAGTATTCGTCACAGCCACAGACTTTGAGGATGTACTTTCCTTGATATTCCTGCACGCACATCTTTAACTGCTCCTGGGAGAGCAGCATGCTGCGCGTCTTCTTCCGGATGGCCTCAGCAATCACCTGCTCCGGCACGTAGTCGTGGTTGATCTTCAGAGTGTACTTCTGCTTGTCATTGCTGGGCGATACAATGACCCATATGACCACAATTATTTGACCTGAGGGAAAGGGGGGGAAAAAATGTCAAAAACGTATGGAGGACTTTTTTTTTTTTTTAACAGAACACTTGCTGTTCAGGCAAAAATGTCTTACCTTTATCGAGTTTGTTATAGATGTGCCTGGGCAGCTCAGCTGAGGATTCCACATTGGGGGGATAGACGTACAAGGCTCTACTGTGGGGCCCATTGCAGTCTCTAAGGTCCACAGCGTCCTTGCAAACATTCAAAATGTTCCTTCTGAAGTCCTGCACTTCTGGATCCTTAACCAAATCAAACTCACATATGGGCATTCCTATGGCAAAACCTAAAAGCGAAAACAAATAATTAAGGCCAAAAGTATAACTGGCATAATCACCTCATTTCTACTAATGACGATTACACTCACTTCAGTAGGTATACCTGCACAACATGCAATTGAAAAAAAAAAGCTTTGGCATTGGCTCGAATTTTGCTGCTTCAACATCATGTTTGTGATTAACATTGTTTCCGTACAATGTAGAAGAAAACAAATCAAAAATGCAGAAGTTCTGAAGAAAGGCCAACACTCAAAATATTTGTGTTTGTTCCAATGTTCCAAGAAATGTCTTTTAAAACGTGAGAAAATGTGTACCGTTGCTTTTCAGTATAGTGTAATCCCTCGTTTATCGCGGCTGATTCCAAACCCGACCGTGATAAGTGGAAAAAATAGAAAAAATTTAATATTTTCATACGTCATAAAAAAAACTGTTTCCAACCTTCTAAATCCGTTTTTTAAAATTATTATAGCCCTCTAGGCATGAAATAACACCTCTAATGTTATACACCTTTACACTTGCATTACCCAACGTAATAGACATAAAAAACAAGAGTAAACAAGTCATTTAAGACATAAATAAGACTAGTGCTCGTGTGTTGCTATATATGTGTTCCCTACGGGAGCTGAGTGGAGGACGGATAGGAAGGAACGCCCGGGGTTCAAAGTCGAGTTTTAGGTTGCCGCGGGTTACTGCTAGCAGTGCGCGGATCGATAATGAAGTATCGATACTTCCAATGCCATGTGTTCATGCGCCGAAATCGACTCTCAAATCAAAATATCAATAATTCAGTCATTTCAGGTCATGTTTGTCTGTTGAAACAATGACCGATCGTAAACGGAGCCATGTGTGAATTGTGAATAAAGATTTCATTCTTATAGTCATTCTTAATAATAAATCATTTATTTGAATGGTTGTATTATTTTACTTTTTTTATTGTTTAAAATACCATTTTCACATATTTTATATGATTTTGTCCTCTGTTTTTCTCTTGTATATTACCTTGACAATATTGTAAATCACCCTGCTACCTCAATACACTTCAGTGTTTCAAATAAATAACTTGTGAATTAATAAATGTATTAAATGTCTTGTATCCTTTATGCTATGATATGATTACCAGACACATTAGGTGAATTTGCAAAGTATCAGCATCGGATCGGTATCACCAATACCAGCATGAATTTTACTCAGTATCGGATAGCAAACTAAATCGGTGGTATCGCAAAACACTAGTTACTACAGCAACAGGCTTTTATTCGGGATTACTGTGCCTGTTGTGGGACAATTCAAAAGTCAGTACAGTACAGCAGAATACCACACATCAATCACAGCATCTTTGAATGAGTCTTCCGAATGCCTTATACATGTATTTGAGCTCATTTAGCCGCTTTATGCTTGAAAAGGCTGAAAAGACATACAAATTGCTTCAATATGCATATTTTATGACTAATAATAGGCCATATTGAACCACAAAACAGCATGATTTATTCATTCATATATTTTGGGAAAAAACCTGACAGAGTGAAGCCACGAAATTCAAACCGCAAAGTGGCGTGGGACGCCTGTATGACAAAAACGTAATATTTGTAATATTTAACTTCCCTTATTTAACTCAGTGAGAAGTGGAAAGTATTAGATACATCCCTTTTTTGGTGCAGTGCAGTTGTACACCACTCCAACTATCACAATGACAATATAGTAACCTATCAATCAATAATATAATCAGTCCAAACTGAGCATTACTAGCTTTCTAAAAGGCAGAATATTTGAGTCATCTACTGCATCAGATTCTATTATGTTCAGGGAATAACAGTAAATCAAGAACAATACCTATTTCTCGATTGAGAATCTTCTCTTCTCGGTTGCCTACAGGCTCAATGACTTTGAGGAAAGCTTGAAAGAGCCTGAGGTCACACAACCTTCTGGTTTCGTCGTAAAACTCCTCCCGTTCGGCTTCTTGGGTGACACTGACAAAGATGTAGGAGCTCTCCTCTTGCAGTAGATGGTAAAGAGGATACTTTCTGGCTTCTTTGAAAAGCTCATGCTTCACTGTGATCAGCGTGGCCTCCCGGAGGCACTCCAGCGTGAGAATCATGCCATTTGGCAGGAGGCAGTCCACTTTGATGCTTGGGGGCATCAAGTGCATCCCCCATAGTTCTCCGGAGGATGGCCTGGGAGGCATGGTTGCTCCAGTTAATCCACCTGCTAACTATGAGGTGCGCGATGTCAACCAGCTAAAAGAAAAGAAGGAAATAACGAGTCACATTAAAGAAATAAAAACACTGACCTGTGCGTAAAACTGCAAAAGACTATCAAAAAGTCAGCGTTTGGTTTCGAACTTCATGTGGCTCTTTAGACAACGGCAAAGACGGCAATATCATGTTATTCAATCATTTGATTTAGAACATTTAAGAACATTCTTTACACATACACGCGCACGCATTAATAACACATAAAACGAACAAGCCAAAGTTTATGCAGTATCGCATGACAACAAGGAACTTTAATTTGCTATTATTAATGTGATAACAAGCATTCCATTAGTATGTGCATGACACGCCGTATAATCTTACATCTCACTACTAGCAATTGTCATCATACAGGGCTGGCTCGAACAAACGTATTCACTAACTAGTTCCATCCTGTCACTTCCCAAGTATGACTTACGATGCTATGGTGGTGTTTTTAGCTCAAAGTTGACAGTCATCCCTCCCAAGTTTATGTTGTGCTACTCGATAGCTTCATGCTACTAGCTGGGTTGTAGATATCCGTACAAGTCGCCAAGTTGTTATTAGCGATATGAAAAGCTCGACACAAACACAATATATTTTACATATATAACACAGAATTGCATTGAAGAGAAGTAAACACGCAGTAAGGCAAACATAATGCTAACTACCTGTGTCAGAGAGCTAGTGCGAACCGGTTGGCCGCGCAGCTAGCCAGCCAAGCACAACCATTAGCTGCGGCTAGCTGGGTAAATCCCATTCGAGCCCACTTTGGAAGTCTAACATGAGTCCAAACAATGATCGGGAGATCCGAACTGTCCGGGTCCTGTGGAAAGACGCCTGTAGTTACCAGTGGTGTGTATGGACGCGCTGTGGCGGAGAACAACAACACTATTTCATGCTG
The DNA here is from genome assembly GCF_027744805.1 of Dunckerocampus dactyliophorus. Taxonomy (NCBI): domain Eukaryota; kingdom Metazoa; phylum Chordata; class Actinopteri; order Syngnathiformes; family Syngnathidae; genus Dunckerocampus; species Dunckerocampus dactyliophorus. Next base: position 7,222,393 of record NC_072820.1, read on the forward strand.
TTCTTCGCTGGGCTGCCCCCAAAGTAAACTGCACAGTATCGTAGCATGCTAGCTGGTGGCAGCTAATACTAGCAGGCGCCTCATGACGGACCGCCCTCTGCTCGGAGATGAGGGAAGCAGCTCGTCACAGATGAGATGAAACCGGAGAGTTGACTGGAAACAACATACCCAGTGTTTTCTTCCGCAGGAAACTCCCACAGTTTAAATGTTACTAAAAAGGAGGCGGGGGGTAAATGAATTAGGGTAATTAACCGACAACGAAGAGTAAGTATTTGCATCCTCTATCCACAAAGTGACATACACACCTAAACAATGAATGTACTGTATTGTTCTCGTGTCTTTTACTGCATATACTCTACAATGGACCCCACATATTCGTGATAAATACGTTATAACTTGTAAAATGTACAGCTGTTTCTTTTAAAGCAAACAGTTTTTATGTTTGTGTCTTTATGCGTCACTGATCGTGTTTAATTTTATTTTATGATTTTGCACTTCATTCGGCTGTCCTTGGACGCACCGTAGTTGTATTCTGAGACTGATTACTTTGTGACTACGATTCAATCTGTTCATTGATCACCTTCCAATATAATTTAGTAGTGATGATTCCCTGTACATTTTACACTTTAAATGTGTTTAATGAGTGTGGTAGGCATATTTACTTATACACGGATTGTGCTAGTTAGCTTCCATCGCTAGTGTATACTAACAATTGAACAGTGAGCCAATAATTCCAACTGTTACTTTTATTGCAAATGTTGATCGGAAATAATTGGAGGAGAACGTCAAGCTAGCAGGAGTGTTTGGATGGGGGTGGGTGGGACTGGACTGGTTGCCAGCCAATCATTTACCTACTTTACAGGAGCAACTGGGGGTTCAGCATCTTGCCACTTTGACACAATCACGGGAGGATGGAGGATCGAACCTGCAACCTTAAGGTTGGGAGATGGAAGATGACCACTCTGCCACCTGAGCCATGCCGCCCGTAACGTTATTATTATTAAATGAACGCTATTTTGTTGTAGACAATATGGTCTATTATTAGTCAAAACATATTGAAATACAAGTGATATGTAGTATTCTGGTCACTAGGTGGCAGCAGTGACACAACACATTGAGACATTACGTTACATTGCATTACCTTAACACTGCATGAAGTCAGCCATGGCATGTCCGACATGATAGAGTGGGGAAAAAAAGTTATCCTCCCATTCCGTGTGGAAGTGGTAAGTTTTTGGCTTCCTAAGTTTAGAAGAAATAAATTTGAGGCTAACTGGTTAGCTCGCGAGCTTGCTCGCTTGTTAGCTTGCAAGCTAGTAGCTGTCTCGAGTCCATGCAGCATACGAATTGCGGAATGTGTTGTAAACAATGAATAATAGGAGTGTAAAGGGGACTGTAAGCATGTTATTTAATGTCTACAGGGCTCTAATAATGTTAAAAGCTGTATTAGGAAGTCATAAACAGGTTTTCTATGCTTTGAAAATATTCAATTTATTAACATTGAATCCTATATCGCAAAAATTCATTTATTGTGGTCGGATTTGGAACCAATTCACAAGGGACGACTGTATATAGTAACACCCATTCGCACCTGTGGAGGATAGTTTCCAATTAACCTAACATGCATGTTTTTGGAATGTGGGGGGAAGCACAGGGCGAACATGGAAACTACTCCACACAGAGATGCTCAAATAGAGATTCGAACCCTCGACCTCCTGAGTGTGTGGCCAACATGCTAATCAGTAGGGGATCATGCGGCCTCATCTGACATCACAATGCATAAAAAATGAATTGATTCTAATAGACAACGCATATCATTTCCAATAAAAGTGGAACGTTTAATAACATGTATGACAGACCTACTGCTTATGTTTTGTTTTTGGTCACAGGAATATTTGAGAGCATATTATTCAGAAAGAACATACTGAAGTCAGTGAAAGATATCAAAATTAGCTTTTCTCTTCATATTTCAAACATTCTTTGAAAAAGACAGCAGGGCTTCACTCTATCTTAGATCATAGAGAAGCTCTGTATTTTCGTGAATATCATACGTGACATTGTGAGGACATGCCTCTAATAGGATATATTTCACATTAACGGCAGAAAACTTGTAAACAGTCCCCCAAGCAGTCCAATTTTACACCGTTATGACTCCATGCAAAACCGAGTGTTCTTGTAACAGCCATGTTGGAAAGTGTCCTCTTTGGGAACTTTCATTCAGTCACATCCTTGATCTTGAGACAGTCAGCTGTGCCAGTTCACAGAATGGTCACTTGGTTTTCGTCTTTGACTGTACAACCGCTTCACCTCTTGATCTTCCCGATCTCTTCGCACAGCCTGGAGAGGTACTGTGTGAGCTTGACCATCACAATTATGAGGGCCCCTCCTACAAACATGCACGAGGGCCACAGCAGCGAGTGGAACACGACGCTGTGATCGTAGAGACGGGTCAGCAGAACTGTCTCCTGCCGCTCGCTGGGGTCGTAGTAGCATGGGACCTGCTGGTTGGCCTTCAGGCGCTCGGAGATGTTCATGATCATGTTGTGCATTTGGGAGCTGTCCTTCTGGCACCTGGGCACATAGAAACACTGCAAGGACAGGATGGACTGTGAGCTGGATTCATCTGTCCAGCTCGGTCTAGAAACTGAATTCCACCCCTGTACTCACTTCAGAGCTGGCATCCTGTGTCTCTTCATTGTGAGATAATCGAGTGATGCGGCCCGTGTTATTGACGTTCACATAGACCTGCAGACAGGGGTATTTGGAGACTCTCCAGCAGTCTGAGCCACAGTTGTAGGAACAGTTCATGTCTGCTGTGACCGTGGAGTTGAGAACAACACACACACCTTCCTCTGTCCACACACTGTTTTGACATTTAAACGGAGACTCAATTTAATGCAAATTGAGAAGAACAGTAACACACTGGGAGGAATCTCATTCAAATCAACTCAGCGTGGGTTTGATTTTGTTTAGGCTGCTTGCATTAGGTTTGAATACAAGTAGCAATTTCCTCAGCATCGGTTTTGAGGAGGACGATTTGGACCCTTACCTGTCTGCGTACGAACGTAATATGGTGATCCCAAGCACAAAGAACATCATGACAGAGGAGAAGATCATTCCAAGACCCAGGAGAATAGCGCGATCTTCACCAGGCTTTAAAGCCGTCACGGTCTTCTTCTTGTCCAGTAAGTCTACCTCACGAAATTTCTGATAAATTGACCTGATGTTGCCAGAACAGAACAGATGAGAGGGGAAATATAATATTACTCAAAAGCCACACAGCAAATATAAACAACGTGGGAATGAAAGCTCCTCTTTCAAAAAGGGCCAACCTTCCTCACCTCCTTTCATTTCCTCCACCTGATGCTGTATTTTTGGCCCCGGCCACGAAGAACATCTTTCTTGATGATCCCCGTCCTCCTTTACTCAATGAAGCGGAACGCGGAGATTGCTGAAAAGACCTGGAATGATACATTGCCGGTTTAGCATTACTAAAAGATGGAATCGTTTGGCAGCAAACACACGGGAGCAACAAAATCAAACCAGACCTACCTTTGGTGCATGTTTACAGTCAAATTCACAATTTAGCTATCTACGATCTTTAACTATCTACGATTAAGCCTGCACTCCTTCATTTTTATGATGTGCTTGGACAGGAGTCGCCCTTGTTATGGTGGACTTCCTGGTCATAGCCACCAGGTAAACATGTCATTTGAAGCACAAAGAAACTCTAACAATGTAAACAGGGTGACAGATGGAAGGTGTTAGTGCAGGCGCAGAAAAACCTACCCGCTGTATCATGAACGCTGTCAACACATAGTCATTGGGCTCGGCAAAACAACAGCACCTTGCATGTCGATCCTCGTGCTCCCTGCAGGTCCTATATACCGTGGACATAAAACAGTGTCCAAAGCTACATGGGCAGCTTCGGTCACATGCATTGTGAATGAACAACAGGTCTTCTGTGGATAATAAAGGTTAAAGTCTAGACTATAAACACTCATTTATGTAATAACTGTTTTCATACAACTGCAGACTCATCCATATCATAGACCATACAGCGGACCACATACAAACAGACACGTTCTCACTTAAGGGGGGCATGATCTGATGGGCTGGGAGCAATGTAGCACAAAAACAAGCCAACAAGTTCTTGGTCGATGAGTAATTTCCTTGTTGTTTTACATTCCCAGCTGCTTCAGGGAAAGGTTTCGTAAAGTGTGAGTGACAAGGCTGGTGAAGGAAACCATTAAAGTTATCATGCTTTCCTGGAAACATTCCAAACAATTTTGCATGCATTCTTGCCTCAAAGAATCACACTTACATGATTTTGACGCCGTGTCTTACAACGGTTCTCCTCCGTATGAACACGCTGGCCATTCCGTCCCAAGTGTCTCAAGTTCCACACATACCTGTATTGATTTCAGCTAAACATGGACTCAAACATTTTAAGAATCACCATCTTACTCCTTGAACTAACTTGACAGTCAGACTAAAGCTTGGAAAGGCTTCTGAGAGCGCTTTCCTTGTTGTTAGCCGTGCTCTACAGAGGCTGGACTTACAGTGACAGGTGACTTCCTGTCAAATAGCTCATAAGGAATGGCTGGTGTCACTCTTCTCAATGATTTACAGGAAGGGGCTGGCAGTCTTTTGGAGTCTGACCTTCCAGAAACCTCCAGGGCAGCTCCAAGAGAAGGGAAACAAACGAGATATTAAAGCAAAATTGGAATTTTCTACATTCCAGAGCATAAAAAAGTATTTCCTGTTATTTCCCCAACATATAATGTTCCTAATGATTTAAAAAATAGTCAAATCAGGGGTGTTAAAAGTGCAGCCCAGGGACCATTTGTGGCCCGTGGCTGTTTTGTTTTTGTTTTTTATTGGGCTTTGACACAATTTAAAAATATAATTTAACAACAAAACAAACAAAAAAAAAACAACAACAAAAATGGAAAAATCACCCAACAGTGATTTTACAGGAATAAAGTCAAAATATTAGGAGAAAAAAGTTGCACTTAACAAGAAAAATTTGTAATTTAATGAGAATAATACTGTATTATTATGAGGAAAAATAACGTAATTTGAACTAATTTTTTTAAAATATTTTGTTTTAAGTCGTAATAAACATAACTACACATAATTTATGGAGAATTAGGTTGCAGAAAAAGTTGCAATGTTATGAGAATAAAGTCAAAATAGTATGAGAAAAAAATGAACAAGAAGAATGTTGAAATAGTTGAAAATTAAATGAAAACAACAGCTGTTATTTTACAAAAAGAAAAATCAAAATATTTCAATGTTATGAAAAGTATGCAATAGAGTGACTGGTGAAAGTTTTAATATACGTACTAAACTGGCGCCCGTGCAACCTTTGTCATACCTGTGCTTGTTTAAGGAGGATCACCACTCATCACTCATGTTCTCTCAATGTGTGACTTCCCGCAGAAGGAACATATTGTTCCTCAAGACTTCAGACAGACTATTATCAGTTCTGGGACGGCATATCTTAAGCGTGAGACATACGGTATATGATCGACTGGCCTTACTGTATGGATGTGATGGCTGTGCCTTGGTTCACGTTTCTTCCACTTGCCTCACGCCTGCCTTCAAAGCGTGAGTGAACGAGTGATACATCTTGTCGGCATGTGACAGACCACACAACTGTAAAGCAGGTGTTTACGACTATCTAGCAATATTTCGGGTTCGGTTGTTGAGCTCAGAAAGCTGGTTGGCAAAAGAATAACAAATTCAGGTTACTTTTGACTTCGGTTTGACGTCATTACACAGCCATTTCCTCCACTTTTGGTTGGCTAAAGAATTGGATTTTGTAGGCATTTGCTCCCACTTTGTGTGCGTTGGAATTCAAAGCACGGTCTGCTATCAACACGCTCTTTGACGAAGAATGTGTCAGCATGTATTTTTGCCTTGTCCTTCCAGTGATTATTGCTTCACTGTCAGGTGTTCTTGTGTTTGATGACTTTAAATAGCCACAAACTCAACTGCACAACACCGACTTGGAAGGTGACAAACACTTACCTGGGGTACATAAACTCTGCTGTGCCCTATAAAATGCGGGATACATGATATCATCAATTTATCATCATTCATAATTGATGCAATTGGTAAAAACATGAGTAAAACAACATTTTATTGCCAGTGGAAAAAAATAATGTGACAAATTTTGTAGAACCGGCGGTGTCCCAAGTGCGGCCCCGGGGGCATTTTTTATTGGCCCGTGGCACATTCTTAAAATATAATTTCACAAGAAAACTAAAAAAAACCCAGCAAAAATGGAAAAATCTGCAATAATTTTACAAGTATAAAGTCAAAATATCAAGACAAAAAAGTTGTAATCTAAACGAAAAACATAATATTCTGACCAAAAATACAAAAATTGTAGAACTGTTTATATCATTTTAGTAGCATAAAGTTGAAATATTAAGGAAAGATGTTATTTAAGTTGTTATATTAAGTTATATTATGAAAACAAACAAAACAACAAATAATGTTGTAACTTTTGGAATATTAGTTTGTGGAAAAAGCCGTGATAACCGTGATAAATGAGGGACTACATCAGGGGTCACCAACGTTTTTTCCTTGTGAGAGCTACTTTTACAAAATGAAAATGGCCAAGAGCTACTCATTTTTGTAACATTTATTTTCAGAGCTTATTTTAAACCCAAACAAAGCGAATATGCTTGTTTTACCAGAACATTAACAAAATGCTGGTGTCCACAACTCACATTTTGTATTTCAGAATGCATTTCTTTCTACTGTTCTTTCATTATTAACTGAAAACCTGAATGAAAAGCAGGCTGGCACCACGTTGGTGGGCTACAGCATACCATACAGCATACCCCAGCGACCCTAATGACGATAAGCGGCATAGAAAATCAATGGATATTATAATGTTACCAGAATAAAGCCAAAATATTATGGGAATAAAGTTATAATTATGAGAAGAAAATGTATAACAAGTTGAAATAGTTTAACGAGAATAAAGTCAAAATATTACAAGAAAAAAGTCACAATTTTAGGAAAAATAATGTCACTTTAGTAGCACAGAGTTGAAATATTAAAAGAAGTCGTACCATTATGAGACAAATAAAACAAAATAAAGTTTGTTAAATTAGTTTGTGTAAAAAGTTGTAATGTTAAGAGACTAAACTTAAAATCTTATGGGAATGAAGGCCTAATTACGAGAAGAAAATGTACAAGGAGAAAGCTGAAATAGTTGGGGGGGGAAATGCAGAAAAAAACAGCTGTAATTTTACAAGAATAAAGACAAAATATCAAGAGGAAAAAGTCATATTATAATGAGAAAAAAAATCAATTTTACGAGAATAAACTCGTAATGTTATATGGAAAAATCATTTTAGTAGCACAGAGTTGAAATATTAAAGAAAAAATGTTATTTTTTAAAGAGGTTATAATATGAGATACAAAAGAAACAAAATAAAATTGGAATTTCTGGGAAATTAGGTTAGGGAAAAAGTTTGAATATTATGGAATAAAGTCATAATACAATGGGAAGAAAATGTATGAAGATTATCTAAGAAGAAAAAAGAAACAACAGCAAAAATGGGGGGAAAAAGAGCAAAGACGGTAGTCCATACAGTACTAATAATAGGCCTTTTCACCAATATCACAAAGCTGAGATGCATTTGTTTTCTTGACATATAGATAATTCCTTAGCATATCTACATGTGTTGGTTTACAATATATCAAAATGGCCCTTGCATCCTTTCATTTTTCACTATGTGGCCCTCGGTGGAAAAGTTTTGGACACCCTTGATGCAGATAAATAATACTGCAGCATGCATGATGCAATCCTTTGTATTGGAAGTCACGTGTTGTTTGTTGTCCTTCAACTGCCTTTTATTGGCCACACGGTCTGTGGTCGTCTGCTCGCCTAGTTTAGTTTCACAGTCAAATCCAAGGCGTTTGTGGAGTTTAAGATATGCTATAGCGACTTTAATAAGTGTTATGATAATCCGGACTTTTGTCTACAACTGTCAGCGGTGGCTCTGCGGGATGTTGTGGGCTCCCAGGGCCGGCAGCTGGCCACCTCTTTTTTAAACTCGTACCCCGAGTGAACAGAATGCCTGCCATACCCGTGTAAGTAACATGAGTTCCCTGTACAGTGTTGTCACGCTTCAAATGAATTGCTCCCAGCAGAATGAATGAATGAATGGCTGGTTGTGGCTGTCACCGGTCTGGCCCTGTTGCTATGTTTGTTTCAGGCACTCCTGCGCCTCCAAGGAGGAATCCAGGACCAGTCATTTCAAACATCTATGCCCCTTGACAAAACAATGCCTTCAAGATTTTACTGCATTGTGCCACAAGGTGTCTCTACAACCCCAGAAACAGGACTAGGATCAGCGAATGGGGGTTTCCTCATTGTGAATTGAAAGGTTGAGGAACATGCCACACATAAATGGCAGCATGAGGTCAGCTGGTCATGTGTTTTGTCGTATCCCTGTGTTGCTCTAGTCTACGTACTTTGCTTTTACTTTTCCAATACCTCCTTATGTCCTAAACATGCATGCAATTTGCAGTCATCTTTTGAAACCCATTATAAACTAATTAATTACCAGTGTTGGGCAAATTACTTTAAAAAAGTAATTAGTTATAGTTATGAGTTACTTTCACCCGAAAAGTAATTGATCTAGTCAGAGAATTGCTTTTCCGTAAATGTAATTAGTTCACAGGTTAGCTTTGTTGTGTGCTGTTGGGAGACGCTTCATGAGATTAAGGCTGAGGGCTGAGCTCGTGACTTGCATGAGTAGGCCACCACAACTCTCGCTGACCAGCTATGTAGCTTTCTGTGTAGTAGCAGTGAACAATGGCGACAGAAGCGACATCCAGGTTGATGACATCCAGTCAAACTTTGGTTTTTGTACGCCCCGGTTTTTGTAGGTTTTGTTGTTTTTGTCTAAAATCTTGCTTTTCGTACAATATTGCGCATTACAAAGTAGTCCTTTTGCCCTGGACTGTATTGTTCAGCGAAACTGAGTGACCAGACGAAGCACCCTACGCGTTGCTGAATCACTATATGTGCATTTTTTATCGAGTGAAATTAACCCACCACAGGGCCAGAGAAAGCTGCACATGCCAGAACTTTGATAAAGAAGGTGCGAAACACTTATTTTCTCTTATTATGTCTACTATATTGGTTAATACAAATGTAAAGGTGACTATAGAAGTGTTATTTCATGTATCGAGGGCTCTAATAATGTTATAAACTGTATTTAGAAGGTCTTAAACGGGTTTTAATGCTATAACTACAAAAGTATTCCATTTATGAAAAAAGAATCCTACTTCGCGTAAATTCACTCATCACAGTTGGGTCTGGAACCAGTTACCCGCAATAAAGGAGGGATTGCTGTATTGACTTTGCATTTGAATTTCTGCATGTGAGACTATGGTTATTCTTAATAAAATGTATATTTTATTCATATTTTTGGGTGTCTGGGACGGATGAATTAGATTTACATTATTTGCTCTGGCAAAAATTGCCTCAGTTTCCTTACGTGTCGGTTTTCGACGGCCATTTCAGTGCATAATAGCACCACATATCACTGTCGGTAACGGTGTTGTAACATTTGAAATAGTAATTAATTAGTTTATCTGTTACTGGAAAACAATTATGACATTACTCCCAACACTGCAGATGACCGTATTCTAAGATGGTCATAAGTATGTGTGCATAATCTAATCAAAATCATTATGGCAATTTATTTGGAAACATACAGTATGTAACAGTGACGTGTGGTCAGCTGAGGCTGATGAAAAATACAGAAACCAATGATAACATATTGGTCCTACTGTATTAGAAATATATTTTTGGATGGTTCCAAACGTTTTGAAACATTTTCTAACGTAAAAATGACTGATTTGCAGATTTCCTGCTCAAATGCAGTGAAGAAACCTAAGGTGAGGCCACCGTGAGCGTGGCTTCTCGTCTTAGTGCGCAGGCCCACCTACCGTCTGAGTGCACACTGAGCGGGCGCACGGCCCCTGCCACTTTCTGTTTGTCAGCATGTCGCCGATAATATAATGTTGCGGAAACATTTATTATACGCCATGACTTTCTACAGCCCGTGTAATGTCTTTAATGCAAATGTGACGTAACAAATGCGATACAGGAGGCACTTGCGGTACCGCTGCATCCTGCAGGGGTCATGCGTGTGTGAGCTGGAAGGTGCTTGTTTGTCACTGACGTCCTTCCAGCGAAACGCCACCTGGGTTTTTTTTTTCTAGCTAAAAAAAAAAATGTATTCCGTATATTTTTATGCTCTTCTGACTGAATAAATAACTTTGACTGCCAAGATGGAGGTTGATATACCCAAACTCACCAGGAGGTGATCAGACTTTTACAACAAAGCATCAGACTTTTTCCAGGAGAAGGAAAGGCTGCATGTACTTCACAAATAAAAGGTAAGACGTTTATAAATAAATAAATGGGTCTAAGAAGTATCTGAAAATCGTTTTAACCAAAGTGAATTATTCTCCTCTTTTTGGTTATTTTCTTAAAACTCCAAAGGAGTCAATGCCTCACCAGCCATAAACCTAACCGCACATCACTGGTATAACATTTCCAAGAGCACGCTGCAAGCGTCAATAAACATGTTTCTTGGTGCTAGTATTTTGGCATTTGGGGCATTTTCCCTCACAGCTACCATCTTGGCTTCAATCATTCCAAATCCCCTCTTTGTATTTATGAAAGTGTGTCCTGTAGCAGCTATACAGGTACAGTCAATATGATTCTGCAAGGAGTGTTACTGTTCATTGCTCTGCTTGCACTGCCTGCTGTGAGCCCCATCCAGCAGATGAGCCAAGAAGACTATTACAAGAAAATCTCCCCAAAGAGATGCACAGCTCCCCGACTGTCTTTTAGCCTGACTAGTTCCCCTTTAATTATACCCTGGCCTGCAAATAAATATAACAGCAAAAAAGACATCCGTCGAACACGAACAAAATAAGCTCAATGAGGGGAAAAAATGAAACGGCAGATAAAACGTTCATTTGTATGTCATGGTTCAACCTAAATATAGCAGCAAAGATTACACGCTACCCTTGAATGCTACATTTGGAGGTGAAATTGGATTAAAGAGGAGAAGAAAGGCAATTCTTCCTCTTTGTTTCTCCAGATCTAAAAATAGTTCTTGCTGAGCAGGCACTAAACCAAGATGCACTTCCTTCTCTTGCTCCATTTTCCTGTCGGTGTATAGTTCACGAGCTCGATGCATCATGGTTGCGCAGAAGATGAGCGACACGTCAAAACGGAGACCAAATCTTCCCTGAACGTAGTGTTATTAATATTTATAAGTAATTGGGTGCACTGTCACCACATTGTTGTTTATCAAGCCCTCGGAGGATTTAATAGGGGAGAATTGGGACCCCTGGTATCCATATTCATCTCTCATTTGATACATTTTCCTCACCTTGACAAACAATCATTTACACCCTCAATTTGTATTCTGTGCATGCTCCCTTGCAACACTGGCAACGACGGCAAATTGTGCAGGGTTTAGGTCAAATATGAATAGCTGCTTCCTAACCAGCTGTCCTACCCTGTTGTTTTCCTTCTTTACAGGCAAAAAAAATGTAATCAAGGCCGAGCTGCTGTTTGTAAGATGCTCGATAAAGCGCACTGCTGCTGCTGTTGCTTGTATCCAAGCAGCACAATGTCAACAGGTTCACCTCATATTTATCAGCGGTGATGCTTTGCTTACATGCCTAGCAACCTCATGTTATTCTCCTACAGATTTGTTCCCCACCCCCACACAGATACAGCTGTACAGTACTCCTGCTAGTCACATTTAGGAATGGAACGAGCGCTCACATATAATTTTAAGGTCATTTGTGTAGATTCTAGAATACTAGAGCAATGCCAGCACAAACCATAACCCATGAAAGCTTCATTTTTTTCCTGCGCATTTACGGTATGTGGACGTAAGAATGGATGAAGATTATTTACAATCACACAGAAGATGTGAGAGAGTTCACAGCATTTGCACATAAAGTGAATCCTAAATCGCGGAAAGCCTGATTCGAAAGGATTTTGCCTCACATTATCGGTGGGAAACACCCTCACACAGTGCAGCGCATGTATTTTCATTCCTCCTGGCTCAATGAGAGGGAAGCAAAGAGGCTCCATATGGGAAACCACCCATACTTGAACTAGAGTAGAGGAAAGCAGCAATAAAACTGGATTGCGGCATTTGGGCATTCTGCATTGAAATCCATCCTTGCCAAAAAAAAAGGTGCCATAAGGAGCATTCGTTTTTTTTTTCCCTTCTATAAATGATTATGCACGGCCATGGCCATATTTATTTCTGTGGATGTGACACTAGATGTGGGTGACTGGGAGTTGCAGATAAAAAAACAGATGAGCACTGCAATAATTGAGTGGGAGGAAGGATCAAACGACTCAGAGGCTGGGACTGCAGTATTCCTGCCTCAGCCAAATCCATCACTTGATAACATGGTGGGGGACTACTGTATCTATCACACAGTGTATACAAACACATGCTAATTGTTTTCCATTTTCACTATATCATTGGACTAGCCTATTGTTAGTATAGGCCAGGGGTGGCCAAAGTGCGGCCTGGGGGCCATTTGTGCCCGGTGGTTCGTTATTCTATTGGCCTACATTGTAGAAATAAAATCAAACCCAAGAAAAAGAAAAAATGATGGGGTTTTTTTTAGCCTTTTGACAGAATACATATATCAGCGTGGCCCCCCACATTCTTTGATTTTTCAGTATGTGGCCCTCAGTGGAAAAAGTATGGACACCCCTTTTTAAAAACAAATAAAATTAATAAAACAAACAAAAGAATACCTTGAAATACATATTGATTATTGATCATTAATTCACACCATATCTACTATGTTGACACTTTTAATATTTCCCTATGAATTATAAGTAAAAAGGTATGGGAAAAGGGTGGGAGATAACATCTGCTTCTTCCTACTCTATTCCGGACATGTTGAATTGTGCAAATGGTGGATTTTCCTCTGTTGTGATGTAACTTGTTAAGCATGAAACAAATAAACCATGCTATACCAAAAGAATAGAGAGTGTGCAGCAACAGATGCATAGCTTATGCAGTGATGTAGGAAAGAAAAGAAGAAGGAAAGGTAGTTCAAAAAATAAAATACTAATAAGCGGGGCGGTGACAGCATATATTTTGTGCAAGGCTCAGGGAAAATGAAGAAATAACACATAAAATAAATACTTGGAGTAAACTATATGAAATAAAATAAATAAAAATAAATGTCAATTAAAATACAGTATTACATAAAATATTAAAAATAATAATTATAAAATCCTGGAGTATTTTTGACAGAAAAGCACAATTAATAAATGGTGAAAAAAGGAAATGTGTTAAAAATAATAAAATACCAAGATCATCGTTTGAGACAATGGATAAATGAACGTGATTATGGATGATGTATTAGTGAAAAATCAGTGTAGAACAGAGATTGCAATGATGATGTAAGCTTGTTGTTGACTTTCCCAGTGTGAATGGCTGAGCAAAGGATAGGGGGTGGGGTGTCATTAATCCTGGCTAGTAGTGACCACACAGGCGAAAATGAGGTGTAGTGGGGGATGGGCGCGGACTCTGTTGTTATGACTGGTACTTGGCTGCGGGACAAACTTCCAGAGGCCTTGCTATTTTTCATTTTCGTCTCATCGGTCGGCTCGGCGGGGATATGTGACTTCGTTTCATCGTGAAGCTGTCAAAAGAAACCGGAGCTCATCCTCAAAGCTGCACGGGGACTTAACGACGTTGGCAAACAACGGGGTGTGCTTTTCGAAAATAGGTTAGTCGTCGATGGAGCGATTTACGCTTTCCGTCTTCTCGTCTCCATTGCCAATATGTACGTGTGTGATTATTAATGCTCGTTTGTGTAGCGGTGTGGAACGCGTATTAAATAAGGTGTAATGTAAATCGACCATGTACGAAAATGAAATGAGCGACGCTGCGAAAATAACAGTAGTTACAGGCAGCTCATTTTTGCCTGTCTGGTCGGCCTACAATGTCGAACGTCTGAAACCGTTGCAGGCTTCTTACCGCCTGGCTTTAGCTTTAATATTTTAACCTAACGATTGATATTATATTAGCCAAAACAATATGTTTTGCAATCGATAACACACATGACATGGTCTGATTTGTACACGAGAACTGTCGAAGATACCGTCTATTTTTGAAAGGTTTACCCCAAGTAGGTACCAGATTATAGCAACACGCTTAGTTTAGCGCGCTAGCGTTAGCAGAGCTAGTTAGCAGCTTTAGCGCTAGGCTAGGTTAGCTTGGAACGATAGCGAGCTGCCTGTGTCACGGTACTTATTCTAATCCCATTGCAAAGAAGCTAATTGTAGCGTATTCGGTGGGAAATGTAAACAATTGTGACGCATCAGTAACACTTCCAATTGTGTCAGAATAAGCTTAGTTGCTAACCGTTGACGACCCCACGCTCGTTTAACCAAAATTGCAACCGCATTGAGCGGCGAATGCCACGGCCACCACAAAAACACCATAACCCGTGTTGTTCGTAAATAAATAACATGCCCCCTTTTTATTTGTATTTAAATTTACGGAGTAGATGGCAAAATAATAATTCATATTGTTTATAACATTAAAATGAGTGAGGTACTGTTCCGTTTTTGTCATGCATCCGCTGTTAGCAAGACTGTATGGATGCAACACTATGGCTGACAAACGGGACACTCTAAATGTTTTGTTTCCTTAGAATACATTATGAACCATTCGTTTGTACAAATCGAGGCAGGCTAAGTGCACCAAACAGCGTGCCGGTCAACACTGTATAATGTGTTCTTCTCATTCACCGCCACTGTACTGTGGGGGGATGGGCGACGTATTTCCGTAAATGGCTAGCACGCCATGCTATCTTGTTAATCTAGCAGCGATAATTAGCATGCTGACATGCTTTGCACGCATGTGACTTGTGCGAAAACTTTTAACACTCAGCGAGGGAGAGTGCCAACGAGCGTATAGGTACAACGTGAGTTTTACTCAAGGAAAGCGGAACAGAAAACAAAATCCCGAGTGACGCAGTTGACTCGTTAAATTGTGAATCTGGGAGTAAAAGGCCAGAATGGTGCATGGCACCGGTTGAGGATATTTCCCCACAGGCCAACAGTTAGCTAATGTAGTTGTTAATGATACCAGCTGTAGGTGTCAAGTCCCGTCTGTTTTTATCTTTTTACAGTCCACATACCACACTGTGTATATCCTAATTGTTGGTTGGTATTATATACTCCCTAATTGACTGTACTTTGTTGACCCATTTTGTTATTGTTTGGTGTTCCGCCTCCCTGTTTACGTCTTCTCGGCCACTCTGACACATCCCTGCTACAGTGTCCATTTGAGGGGAAGTCATTGTCATAGTGCTGTCAGAAGTACTCCGTGTTCTGTTAACACTTGACTGTGCATGCACATTTCTCACTTGAACTAGATTTTAAACATATTAACACGTGCTTTAGATGGCAGCAGGTCATCTGATAGCTGACTAAGTAGCGCACTCCACCATGAAGTGTAATATTTTTCATTAATGTGAATGCTACATCCGTAAGTGTTGACTGACCGCTATTTTCTTTTTGTTTCAGGGGGTTGAGCATTCTTGAGGGCAACAGAGCGATGATGCGCGCCTAAAGATATCTTGATCACATGGGTAAGATCTTTTTACGTTTAATGAGCCCTTATCTGCTGTTTTATCTGCCAGACGAGAGACTTGGATGTGCGTAGTGCAGAGCGTTCGTTTGTATGATTCAACACATACGATCATAGGCCGTACATAACATGAGCGGACGCACCGGCTGGATATTCATTGACATGCAATCTGCCGCCATCGCCATTGTTTCCAGTGGAAACATGACAACAGTTGCATCGAGCGAGGTTGGCTGCAGCTGCCGTGTGTGCACAGTTGTTTGTTGCTGCTACGGGGGTTGATGATGGTTGCAGTTGTGGTCAGATCATAGTAACCACACAAATGGCTGTGACGGAAACAATCAAGTTCATAGTTATATTGGCACCTAAATTCCCACATCTGTTGTTCCTGGATATGTTGGTCTTTTTCAGTCAAGATTTTACCGTTTATAAAATGTTTGCTTTTAACTAGTTTTATCACGGCATTAATGCATCAGCCGTTCATATCAATGATGGATGCAAACAGAAAATGCTTGCTGTTTCCAAGCAACATAATCCAGAATTTTATGTAACTCATTTACTGATCACACAGTAATATGGAGAGAATATACAGTAGGCTCGTTTTGTGATGCGCCCCAGTGCAAAACAATATTTTCTTATTTTACTTGGGTAGATATTGTATCAGACATTGATTCCCTTGCTGCCAATTTGCTTTGATCAACAGCACTTGTGGTGGTGCTAAATCTGGAAGTAATTTGCACTCCTGATTAAAACTGACAGTTTTCTTCAGAGGCTTCATCCTCTGAAGTCAATATCCGAACATGTCATAGATTTTCACTTGTCCTTAACTTGTACTATAAAATTATGCGTACAGATGTGCTGCGGATAGCTAAATATTTTTTCTCTGAAGGGTGAGAATTTTCATTCCCGTTTGCTTCCTGCATACTTATTTGTAAATTCATAGAAGTAGCTGTAGGTCTGATACAGTTTGCTCTCCAGGGTTTCCCCTAGAGTTTTTTTGAAGCTGTGGTGGTGGGCTGCATTGGAGGGCGGACTGCCGCCGCTGTGTCGTGCCGCTGCTGCGTCTTCATGCATGTGTTCATAGCGCGTCCACAGATGACGTTGTTATGTCAGGGTCTACATTCAATGATGGCTAATGTTAGTAGTAGCTCACCTTAGCCGAATAGCTATCATGGGCTAACAACAAACACAGCTAATCAGCGTACGGCTGTTATGTAGGGCGTAGCTTGCGTACTCAGAGCGGGAAGAGGGCTGCTGCAGTACCTGTATGTTTGACACGTGCCCTCTATGCAACTGCTCTCTGTGACATACAGCAGCTTTAAGACTATTTTATTTTTCATGTTCTTCTAGCAAAAGTAATACTGCCTCGCTGCCTTGTTCAGAGTTTACTCGA
Source organism: Dunckerocampus dactyliophorus (assembly GCF_027744805.1). Taxonomy (NCBI): domain Eukaryota; kingdom Metazoa; phylum Chordata; class Actinopteri; order Syngnathiformes; family Syngnathidae; genus Dunckerocampus; species Dunckerocampus dactyliophorus. The sequence continues at coordinate 7,239,487 of NC_072820.1, forward strand.
TGGTTGTGTGTAATCTTTATTTGTAGTCATACTTTGACACTTAATGAGTGGCACTGACAAGTTGCTTGCTGAGAGTTGATGATTTTAGTGTAGAAAGATGAGTGGCAGAGATATGAGGCCGGTACTATGAAGCAGGATTTCTCCTTATCCCTTATATGTTTGAGGATTAAGTCGGGATATGCCACACCACGGTGCTGGTTCGCTTCTTTAGCACGTCGCTATAGTAGATAATACGCCGGAAAGGTTTCAGAGATACACGATCAGAGTCGGTAACAGTAGTACTCACTGACCAATATGAGATCACAGCCTGTAAAAGCCCCGCCTATTGAACAGTCAGTTGTCTCTGAAAAATGACATCATCGTTCATCGACAAGCCTGTGGACATCAGCGACGCCGATTTGGCACAGATAGTATTAGTATAGCAAGGATGTGCAGAGATTGGGCAATTTTCTCCATGTTTTCATGAGGAAGCTGGTTTATCTCTGCCAGCTTGTGGGCTTGTATGTTTACAGTGACACACCGTGAAACAATGCGCTTAAACTGCCCATAAAAAGGGCAGAGAATAGTTTGTATGTTCAACTATTTTATTTCACATGTCCGTTATCCACTATCCATTGTCCATTATTCCTGTAAATAAGGTGAAATTAATCTTAGACCCCTTCCATTTATCGCCCCTCATTATTGCGGCCATGTCAGCTCCTTAGCCACAGTGAAATTCTGTGCCTCGTTTCTTCATTTTATTTTTATTTATCTTAGCTACCGTAAATTCCGGTTTATAAGCCCCTACTTTTTTCTTAAACTTTGAACCTTGCGGCTTATTCAGCGGTGCAGTTAAATTCTAATCTCGCGACATCTCCTTTACTTCAGAACTACTTCTAATCATTTAAATATTGCGCCGCTCGCGAGAAACGATGGCTCTTTCTTTGGCAGGAGCGAATCGCGAGCTATCAGTGCACTCACAATGAGCTTATCAACCCATTGGACGTCAGTGGAGGTCAGTGTCTCTAGACCAGTATAACAACGTAACAGTCTGACTCACGGTGTCATCTTTCAAAGAACACTTTACTGACACAGGGTTTCCCCTTCATGTAATTGATCGTGGCGGCCCGCCACTACACAATAAAAGCCACCACACCTTAAATATGAGGGTGTTATTTTTTTTTTACTTGAAAACAAATTTACGTAATATATTGTAAAAAGGGGTGTGTGTGTATATATGTATGTATGTGTGTGTATGTATGTATATATATATAGCTTATTATTTGCGCACATGTTGACCACAATTAGCTTAAACAATTCAAAATATCATAAAAATGTTTCACTGTGCTTTACTTTGATAAGCATGCACTGGAATCGCCTGTCTGTCTTGCTGGCACTTGCGTATGTCTGGCCACATACGCGACGCATCTTGTGTTGACTTTCACTTTGTTTCTTATTATCAGGAGAATTAAATGTGTAGTCAATTGACGACAGCTTGTCACATGCTTAAGCCTATCTATGCCACCGTGTGTGACCGTTAACATTTCAATATCATTTGACTTTCTGGCATTTTTGTTTACATGCCTGGCTGGTGGCATCTAGCTAGCTCGTTTTTTTAGCTACAAGTGGCTATTAGGTTCATGGGGTACATCAATCATCAACAAAGTGTCACTTAACGATCTTGCTCTCTTGTTATCATTGTAATACTTATGGCTTGTCTTCAAAACACTAGTGGGGTGTCGAAGTTGTGCACCCGAAACACGTAATGTGTGCAGCTTTAGACAGCGACGCTATCACAGGGGTTCCCAACAGGTATCCCGTAAGCTAGCAGTAGTTTACCAAAGAATAATTGCTTCGCCTCTTAGTATTTTATAAGTGTTCTATTCAAACATGACTCCTGTATTTAATGACAAAGGACAAAGCACACTGAGTGGAAATGTGCTTTGTAAATAAAGTGCCATTTTTAAATGTTGGCAGTCACAAAAAGCACAGATAGCTCATCTTTACTTTCTTTTAGTGAAAGTACTTTTAATAGTGCTGCAAGTTGGATACACCTGTGTTATCATAACCCTGGACCCTGAATTTATACTGTTCATACAGGACAGATTTCTATAACAAAAATATTGAAATTGTTTTGTTATTTTGGACTGAATTAATTTCCCTTGTATTTGTATTTGTATTCTAAAACAAACACACAAATTTAGGTTTGTGTCAAATAGTACAAAATGTACTTTTGTACAAGTCACATAATACTATTGGACTAAATAGGTCAGGTAACAAAAGGAAGCTCTACATTTTAGACTTTCACTTTAAGGGCTCTCAGCAATTTAGCCATTAAATCAACAGTTTTGCAATGTTCTCGGTTCATGTACTGCTGGTTGTTGAAAAACGTTAAATAAGTTGGTAAGTAAGTAATAAAAAAATTGCTATTTGTCATAAAAATGCAGATGCAATGGCGGCAAGACACGGCGGCGGCAGTCCGCTCTCCCATACAGCCCACCACCACAGCTTACAGAAATTCTAGGGGAAGCCCTGCTAACAGCACAAAATTCATCACACAGCAACTTAATACTTAAAAGGTGTATATTCAAAAAAACATGTCCCAATGGGACTTTCTCTGCTCTCTTCCAGTGAATGCGTTGCTCAGACGCAATGCCTTATGGGAACACTTTATAAAGTTTTTTTCATATAAAACTGGTATTGATGCATGTTTTTATATTTCTGAGGTATTGCGTTTGAGTGTTAGTTGCTGTGTGGTGAGTTTAATGTTGTTTGTAAGATGAAACTGTGAGACACACTGTTATATTCAGTAATTGGCTCCTGCAATTTCCAATGGGTTGACAAGCTTGTCGTGAGTTTTTTTTCATAGCTCATGATTGGCTCTTGTCAAATAAAGAGCTGATCTGTTTTTCCTCTAAATTTAGAGAAAGAGAAGGCTGAGACAAAGGTATTTAAAGTTAATTAATTGTTGTTGTTCAAGCCAGTGAAAACGACCTTAATGTTGACATTATTACGGACAGTAAATTTAAATACAGTATTTAAAAAAAAGTTTCCTGGCACAGCAGTAACACAACACAGCGGCGGCAGTCGGCCTCCCATGCAGACCACCACCACAGCTTCAAAACATCCTTGGGCAAACGCTGAGGTTTTATATGCTTATATTCTTGTTAATAACATAGATTGTTCTTCCTGAGTGAAGTAAGCTTCTTTGCTGCCAGTACATTGTTTGTGATTAGTCATCTGCTGCTAAACCCGCCCAGGATAAGTAAAGGTTTCTTCTTGGTACAGGCTCCTGGTGTTCAGTGCAGTTTATTCTACTTGTTTGGAGAATTTGCAGAAGAGCTCAAAACTCTTAATTGGCTAGCCAGACATATCTCTTCCTCACAATTTTAACTCGTGGGTGAGTAAGAAAAGAATAAAGTGCATCTTTTGTAACCATTTCTTAAACCACATAGACTTCTTTGGCTACATTCACACTGCAGGGTGTGATGCACAATTCAGATTTTTTTGTTTTTAAATCCAATTTTTTAATGTGGTAATTCACGTTACCAAACAAATGTGACGTGTTAATGTGAACGCAAAGCATCTGGAAAGTGACTGGCATGCGCAAAAACACAACATCACTCGCATTTCCATGTGTTTAAGGAAGTAAAGATTGCTGCAGTGTGTGCTAGTGATGTGCGATACCGTTGATTTCATTTCCGATCTGATACCGGGTAAAAATTTAGGCTGGTGTCGGCGAGACCGATGCGACACTGTGCAAATTCACCTAATGTGTCTGGTAAATTAAAAAAGTACTGTACAGTATTTCAAATCATAGCATAAAGAATATAAGACGTCATGGTAATTTTATTGATTTATTTTAAACCCTTAAGTATATTGAGGTAGATGATTTGTGGTAAATTCAAGGATTTTGTGCAGCGGGAGTCAATATTTTCTCAACCAAATGATTCCGTGTAGGAGATTAAGAAGAAGAGGGCAAAAATTTTAGCTATGGCAATTCTAAACAACTTGCTGCCGCGTCTGTTTCAAGGTGTGTGTGTGTGTGTGTGTGTGGGGGGGGGGGGGGGGGGGGGGGGGGGGGGGGGGCAGGAGAGGTGAGACATTGACGAGAACTGCTTCGCTAACACCTTTTTAGAAAAAAAAAATTTCGGATCAGAAGAAAAACTTTTGCCAATATCGGTGAGTATCTTTTTATCCAAGTTTTGCAAAATAAACCAAGCCTTTCGATGACTGCCTACATCCGTGAGTACCTTTTTAAAGTCTCGGTAAGCACGGCATTACACGTCTTCCGATGATGTAAAGGCCAAACATATGTGACCTCACCGTTGATATCGGATTTATGTCCGCATACAAATGAGGCCTGCGTTGCATAAAAAAAAAATCAGAATTGTGCTGTTCACACTGACATGAAAAAATCAGATACATTTCACATATGAGCAAAAAAATCGGAATTGACCTGCAGTGTGATCATAGACTAAATATACAGCTCAGAAACTGTAACAATAAGCATAAATGCGCCTACCAAACCAATAAATGTATTTCCAGTAACCAATTCCACCACTTCCTAAATGTGTGCTCTACTTGATTGAGATGTGGTGACAGTGGAAACCATTCGAGTACAGTGAAGTCATTTTCCTATTCAAGAAACAAGTTCAAGAGGATCTGAGTTGCTTGACATGGTGCATTATCCTGCTGGAAGTAGTGTGAGAAGATGGTATACTGTGGTCACGTAGGTGCAGACATTGTCTGCATTCATGTTTGCTGAAGCGTTAAATGAAGAGCTGAACAATTAGGGCAAATAATTAAATAGCGAGTTTTATTTTTTTCCAAACCGATACAATAACTTTTTATTTTCGTTGATGAAAATTTTGATTTTGTGCACACCTGAAGGTTAGAACAACTCAAACAAAGTTGGATTTGACAAATTGTACGCGTAGATTTGCCCTTACCAAATGTCATGACATAACTACTCTTAACAAAACATGGCTTCAACGGCAGACAAAAGCCGGTATGTTCAACGATGGTAGAGGGCTAGGGCGTCCAGTCGTCTGTCCACATCACAGGTCGCTTTAACCCGAGGTCGTCTTTGGCAAACTGTTTGCACCTTTCAAACGCAGCGGCGATAGGAACAAGCTACGTGACCCAGGCGCCATAGCGATGCTGGCGTTTCAGGTGGCTAATAAAAGTTTGATGTGTTGAATCTCAATGTTTTTTCCCCCCCCCTCATCGTGTAATAATAAGATTCAAGATTCAAGAGTTTTATTGTCATATGCACAGTAAAACAGGTAGTTCTGCTATGCAATGAAATTCTTGTCCTATTCATTCTCCCAAAAGAAAGAAAGAAAGAAAAGCGGAGCATTTGGCGAAATGTCTTCCTAATCACATAATCAATGCCGTGTTTGTTTACAAGTCAGCTCAAGGGAAGTTAGGACGCTGTTTGCAGCACGTCGCAGAAAAGGAACGCTTGATTTGCTCTTTCCTACCCACCTATATAGCTCAGTATCGGTAAGCTCACCTCATCAGCCCGATAATTATCATACCTTTAAGTCATTTAAGTAATCTCAAAAAGGTGCTGTACTGTAACAGACTGGGTTGGGCCGCACAGTGACTAAGTGGTGAGCATGTTGGCCACAGTTTGAATCGCCGTTGGGCATTTCTGTGTGGAGTTTTCATGTTCTCCTCGTGTGTGCGTTAATTTTCTCCGGTACTCCAGCTTCCTCCCACATGTCCAAAAACATGCATGTTAGGTTAATTGGTGACTCTAAATTGTCCATAGGTATGAATGTGAGTGTGAGTGGTTGTTTATTTGTGGCCTGCGATTAACTGGCGACCAGTCCAGGGTGTACCCCGCCTGTTGCCCAGGGTAGGCTGGGCTCCAGCATCCCCCTGGTGAGGATTAAGCAGCATAGAAAATCAATGAATTTGTTGTTAGCAGTTACAGTTAATGGTCAATATTCAGGTTGGTGTTGCGAAGTCACCTTAGGCATGACTGGGTGTGACTGACTTGCGATTGGTGGGAACAAGGAAGTGCGCTGCTGTGTTTTGTGGACATGGACAGGACAGTGAACGCATCTCTTAATCAGTCTGAGTTCTGTGCTGTTTAGGTGAAGGTTTACAGTTTGTCAACAAACCTTCTAAAACAAACATTTCTATTTCTGTCAGGGCACTACAGTATGTGCACACGCTACACTTTTTTCAGCTCTGTTGCGAGCAATCTTTACACTTTTTGCGCAGCTCTGCTATGGCATTCTGAGCACAATATGTCCGGGAGGGCATACTGTACTGTTTGTAACGCATATTTATCGATGCTGTGAACCCAGGCTTGGTCATTTTGATAAAAGGCACCGTATATTAAGTTGGCAATGAAACCCGCGATTGGCCAAGAGAAGCTAATGCTGCAGGATGATCTACTACGCTGCATGTGCATCATCTGAACACACATTTACAACATCTTGTTTTATTAATTGAGATATTATCACAAATGCAATTTATAAGGAAGGAACACAGTCTGACTAGAAAATATGCATCACCTGATTATACAACTACCAGCCTGAATTATTGATACATTACTGGATGGATCTATGCTTTCAGGTTGTTTATTCCAAAATCTCACAATACTATCTAAGCCAATGGCCTCAAAAAGAAGATGGGCCTTTGACAAAATTTCCGTACGTGAGATATCAGATTGCATAAGTCATTAAAGTTTAAGCATGCATGGATTGAGCAGGCGAGACCTTCTCAACGCACACAACACACTTCAGGCCTTCAAAATAAGAGTGCTGTGCATCACACCCGTTTACAAAATAAAAAATAGCTTACACTACTATGAGGAAAATGGAATTCATGGCATTGAATGATCAGCCATTTTCGGCCGCTATGCACTTTTATTTTTGGTAAGAGGCTCAACTCAGGTCTGCAATGTAACCTATTTAAGCGTGTTTTTTAAAATGTAAAACAATTGCTTGCTGTGATATGGGAAGGGGGTAAGATTAAACAGGCTCTGCTTCTTTCTACTCCTTTTCAGGCATGTTCAATTACAGAACTGTAAATATAAGATGTACTCCAGTGTAACCTTGTATGCGTGTTTGAAATAAACTTTAAACTAAACTACAACTGATATAATTTAGTATTTTGGACAGCGATTTTCAAAACCTTTCATTTATGTTTGAGAGAACTACCTCGTATGTAGTTAAAACAACAAGTTTGTATTGTTTCACAGGTATTGTTCACAGTTTTTTAACAAAATAAAATTGGAATTTTAAAGGTGTATGCTGCCAGTTATTTAAAAAAAATTAATAAAAATCGTTAGCAGCCAAAATCGGAATCAGCAGGTCAGACTTTTTGAAGAACATTGTAATTTATCTGAAATTATACATCTGAAATGTATTGTATAATTTAGAATATCTTTGATGTTTATCATTCAGAATGACTTTGCCCAATATCAAAGGTTTGCATTTACAGTATATTGTGTAACTTCCATTTGCTCATGGCTTTTTGTTGTTCTTTAGGCCAGTAGTTGAGACTAAGTCAACAGAGTCTCTGTTGGTTGCAGCCAAGTAGTGCACTCCATTCAGTCGATTATTACAGTAGTCCCTCACAATATCGCAGTTTATTTCTCCCTCGCTATAACATATTGATACATGTGATGTGTAGTATTCTGGTCACTAGGCGGCAGTAATGACACAAACATTGCGACATTATCTTACATTACATTACCTTAACACTGCGTGAAGTCAGCCATGGCATGTCTGACATAATAGTGTGAAAAAGTTCTCCTCCTGTTCCATGTGGAAATGGTAAATTTTTGCTTAAGTTTAGAAGAAATTTGAGGCTAACTGGTTAGCTTGCTGGCTAGCGGGTGTCTCGAGTCCCTGCAGCATAAAAGTTGCACCATGTGTTGTAATCAATGAATAAGGGGAGTGTAAAGGTGACTATAGGCATGTTATTTCATGTCTACAGGGCTATAATCTAAAAACTGTGTTTACATAAACATGCTTTCTATGCTCTAACAACAAAAATAATCCATTAACATTGACTCCTACATCAGGGAAATTCATTTATTGCGGTCGGGTCTGAAACCAATTAACCACTATAAATGAGGGACATCCATATGCCCATCCGTACTCTGAACTCAACAGAAAAGTGCCATTCAATATTTTTTCCACATTAAATGACCTTTCTTATACCACATGCCATGTTTTGAAAGCTTAAGCTTGAATTAATCTTCTTTGTAGTCACTGCATCCTCCACTGTGGGGCGTCTTCATCCTTTTTTTGTTTTTTGTTGGTTAGCATGTTGGCCGCACAGTCAGGAGATTGAGTTCGAATTGCCGTTGGGCATCTCTGTGTGGCGTTTTCATGTTCTCCTCGTGTGTGTGTGGATTTTCTCCAGGTACTCCAGCTTCCTCCCACATGTCCAAAAACATACAGTACTTGTTAGGTCACTTTTATGATGAATTAGACTTTATTAACACAAATTATTTGTACTCTCCTGCTCGTCCTGTTAAAGGTATGTACCCAAGGCGCTAATAACACCGCTACTGCAAGAACTAGCTTTCAACATGCTGACCTCGGCTTTAGACCAATCACACCCTCACCTTGTGTTTTGTGGAGACAACCGACGACGCGCAACGATATCCAATTGAATAATTAACATTACGCCTGCATGATTATTCGATATGTAATCGTAACTGGATTTTTATGTAGATTTTTAAAAAGAAAGAAAATCGTCAAATCGAAGAATTTCCTTGCTCAAAAGGGCAAGAGTCGTGTGTAATTGGTACAGCTTCGTATTTCGGACGAACAGCAAAACACTCCCGCAGTGTCTATTATCAGCACAACAAACTTACACCAACACCTGGAGACGAACCACACGCCAGCGTGAGACCAGTGTGTTGGCTTGTGGGATGCACACGAAAACGAAAGACCGGGGAAACACAACCACCACCCCAAAGCAGGTAACGTTAGCGACTTCATTTTCACGTGGTGTCACATGTGGCACGACAGAGGCCAAGTGGAAAAGACCTCGCATGACGTCACATCCGGTTGTTGTAGTCACCGGCTCAAAGAGGTGACGGGGCAAATAGGCGCATTCGTAACTAGAAGTCATGTAAAATCACATCTAAATGTTCCAACTGTATAAGTGCCCAATTATTCAATAATTATACCACCATAAATATACCACCAAAGTTACAAAGCCTACAGTGTTGCATGAAAACAAACTTGAAAAGTAACATATACAAGGGGATAAAAGTCTGCAGTACATAATAGAACTTGTGACAAGATTGTGTTGTTGCTCGTTGCACCTCAGCCAACCCCACTGTACTGCCACCACATGTTGGCTCAGAGGTGGACAGCGAGGTGTCCCTGGCCCCTCTCCGCCCTGGTTCTTCTGAGCGGACACCATCACCATTGTAGCCCGGCAACTTGGCTATGGAGCTCAGACTTTGCCAAATAGTGCAAAGAAAGGATGAAAGACACATACAAGCATGTATTCATGCAGACTGATTTGGCGTAAGAACTAACCAAGCTAGCCAAAAATGACTACTTAATCCCTGCAACGAGCGCCCCATCACAGAGGCAGCGTAGTGTTGGAGGATATGTTGTGACGTGGCACGGGGCATCCCTCAAGCCACATGTTGTAGACAGGCTTGTGTTCTTTGCGAAAAACTTAATGTTACTTCAGCAAATATAATGCGTGACTCAAACTGACTGCAACAGTGTAACTTACTGAAACAACTTAAGATGACATTACCTCACCCTCTCATTATTGCTGTTTAGTTATGTTAATAACATTTCATTTTCTTTGTACAAGTGTTTTTTCAAGAGACATAGCATGCAAATAACAATTATTAGAGCTTGTGTTTTTGCCTCATGGGTACATTTTTTTTCCCAAGCTTTATTTTACAAAATGTGAAAGTTATGCACTTTATTATTTCATCTTTGTTCAAAATGATAGAAAAAGCTCTTATTTTTAAAGTGAATTTTGGTGAAGTTGTCACTTTATTCCCAAAAATGGGAACTTTGTCTTTGTTTACAAAGAACCTGTTAATTTTCAAATGAAGTTTGCAGTTGAGGTTCTCAATTTTAAGGGATTCATCTTCATGTGGTTAAAGAGACTGTAAAGACTAACTTTACTAATAAACCGTAGGGCAGGGGCATCAAAGTTGTTTTCGCCGTTGGCCACATTGCTGTCATGGTTGCCCTCAGAGGGATGCTTGCAACTATGAAACCATATAAATGTGTAATTACCATGATATTATTACATATTTGATTATTTACTTAATTACATTGAAATCCGAAGTCAAGGTGCTGAGCAGAAATTCATTTTCAATGGGGTTTGGCAACAAAAAATTAGGTAACTTCAACTGCACGCACTTCAAACAAACTTCAGACAGAATAATCACATTTAGAAAGAAAAATAAGTGTCTTTTGGATTTCTTTAAATGTCCATCCTTTCATTTTCTATGCCACTTATCCTCATTAGGGTCACAGGTGTATGCTGGAGCCTATCCCAGCTGACTTTGGGCGAGAGGCGGGGTACACCCTGGGCTGGTCGCCAGGCAATCACAGGGCACATATTAGACAAACAACCATTCACACTCACATTCATACCTATGGACAATTTAGAGCATCCAATTAACCTTGGCATGTGGGAGGAAACCGGAGTACCCGGAGAAAACCCATGCACGCACGGAGAGATGCCCAAGCGGAGATCCGAACCCCTGTTCCCGATCTCCTGTCTGTGTGGCCAACATGCTCGTCAAGTAAAGACATATTTCTGATTTCATGTATGAAGGTGTGTAGCTAAATTAAGATAGCTATGAAATTATGACGCATACTCTGTGTTTCCCACAGACTTGTAATCTATTTGTGGCGGTGGGTTGCCTGGGAGGTTCTAGATGATGTACACCTAATTTGCATAATTGTCTATGACTCATGCGCATGTAATTTTAAAAGGCTAAAAGTTATACATATATTTAAAGACAAGGCTTTGTGTTATTAAGTATCAACATTTCAGCCTTTTCTCATTACATTGTGCCTGTTTTGCTCCACTTTTCAAATTTTTTGGTATTTATTTTATTTCTACACTGTGCCACGGGCCCATAGTAAAACAAACAATTCTGTAAATGGCCCCCGGGCCACACTTTGGACAACCCTGATTGATGTATGTACCATAGCACTATAACGTTGCTTTTCACGAGGTCCGCTCCCACACCATGTACTTACGGTAGCCTTTCGGGACACTTGTATTTGATTACCGAGGAAATGCGTGACACAAGACATACTTCCTGTCTTCACTTTTAATGCTGACAATTTGGAGCGGAGTTACAATCCATACACAGTGCCAAACCCATTTGTGTTGACTCAAATTAATTAGTTGAGGGCCTCCACACATAAATTAATGTATGGGAAACATTGATTGATCTTGACGAGGAAGTAATAAGTGTCTGCTTCAAAAATGAATATCAGGTGGACTTCAACAACATATGATGGCTGTAAAAGCATGAACCTGTCTGATAAGTCGTTTGTGGTGTGTGTGTGTGTGTGTGTGTGTGTGTGTATGACATACTTAGCTTTAAAAGAGTTTGGGGGGGTAAACTAAATGTGACATACACTGTTTTCATTGTACAGCGATGATCCCAGACCCAATCTCCTCTTCATAGAAGAAGTACAAAGGTGGCCACACAAAGGTAGCCTGTGATGCAAGCACAGCACCTTTTTTGAGGGGTAGGAGATCAATATCCAATTACTAAAAACAAGACCGTTACAACCAGCTAGAACTTGGAAAGCTAGGCAAACTGACAGTATGCAGTCAATGTGAATTGTGAATTCCACAGAGATTTAATGTATTTACATATGAGTATTTATGTATGTTGTACATGTATATCAGGTTTTGCATAGTAGGGCTGGGCGATATGACCTCAAATCAATAATATCATGTTAAATTGGGCAGTTTTACCTCGATGACGATAAATGCACAATAAATCCCCGACCACTATATATCTTTGCCATCTGAAAATGATTGCAGGCAATGCAAATGAACTGCTTTTCGTTGATTTATTGACCAACTGGCACACATTACTTTCAATGAAATATAATGCACGTAATGGGACGCACCTATTCCGCCTATAAAGCCTTCTGAAAAAATAACAAAAAGCGCCAACAACGCTCCATTTACATAATGTGCTTTGGGTGGTTATCAACAGCAAACTAATCATGGTTTCCTATACGTCTTTTTATAATGTTATTTTCTTGTTCTTTATTTGTGAATTGTCAATTTTGCATAATAGGCCATGATGTACATGGTTTTTGTTTTTTTTAAGGGCTTTAAGAATCCGTATATTTAAATTCAAGAAATTGTGTTATTAGTTTTTTGTATAATTCGGAGCCGAAATCAAAGTATTTTTAGCGCACGAGTGGGAAAGCAGTATAGTACATCACAGAGAGCAGTCATCTTTCCCGCAGCACTCCAGTATCCAACTGATAACATAGCAAGCTAGCTACGTCAGCTTGTACGACTGAGATGCCAACGCAAGTTGCGGATGTGAACCGAAAAAAGGTTGTAGGAGATTAGTAGATTTATATACAGATGCACCAAAATGTTGTTCTAGTTTGATTCACTTTGTATGGATTATTTCAGGAGCAAAATGCGAATGAAAGGGTTGAAAAATGTGGTCGCACGTGTGCTCACTTTTGTATTTTTCTACTTGCCAGTCTATTTCTAGGTGCATATGCTAGTGAAATGCTGGCACGGTACACCCGCTTCTTCATTTGAACCATCAACCGTTCCCTCATTGTCTGTTTCCCTTCTTGTTCATGCTGGATGGGTGGAGTCACATGACTACACACGCTGTACCTTGTCTTAAAGGGGAATGAACATAGCATACTAGTGCACACGGTCAAAACAGACAAAAAATACTTTCATTTTCTTTTTTATTAAAAGACCCAATTTACCGACATGAGCAAAATCTCGTTGGTTATCGTGGTAAATTTCTATAATGGTAAATTTTCGGTTTATCGCCCAGGCCTAAGGCCTTAATGTGTAGGGGTGTAACGCTGTTACGATACGGCATAATCACGATTTGGTACGAACTTTGGTTTTAAGGTCACGATTTGGTTCATTTTTGTTACAGTAAGTAGGGCCCTATGATTTCTGTGTTAACGGAATCATGAAATTGGCCAATAAAAACGGAACTAAAAGACTACTACTGTTAAACGCGGAAATTAACAATGTGTAATGTGAATGAAATGCTGTCATTGTAGAACAGGAACATCTGTGTGAGCAAGTATTTCCCCGACAGACCGCTCAATTGTGGCGGAATCTCATCACAAACACTAGTTCACCCCCTCCCAAAATAAACATGTCAAAATGGCGACCTGAAACACCGGCAAAAGTTAGCGAAAAAACTTTTAAACCCCTCTCTTATGGAGCGTGAATGGAAGCTAGCTGGGTTAGCTTAGTTTAGTAAAGCATGCTCGTGCGGCTGCGTTTGTGTGACTCAGGCTGTATGAGTGTGTTTACACCGTGTTGGTTTACTGCTTGTTAACGCGATGAGCGTTTTATGATGCCCACTGACGTCGTGCGAATTCTGAGTAAAATAAGTACGAGGGGTACATGTATTCTTGCTCCCAGCTCGTCTTAACCGTCAACAGACATTCTCAACACACACAACACACTTCTGGACTTCACAATAACAGCACTATTTGCCACATACTGTCGAATTGTGTAAAAAAACAAAACAAAAAAAACAAATCTGTTTCTGAAATACTGGGCAAAATTGTCCAATGATGTATTGCATCAATAAATGGAAGGATTTTTGCAATTAATTAACTGACATTCTCTGTACTGTCAGAAGTACCCACTTTGTTAGTAAAATAAGTGTAAAAAGTACACAAAAAAAGTAGAATTTAAAAGGTTTGCAAATTTGGAAAGAAAAAAAATGATTTTGTCGGGCCCTACATTTTAATATTGTGTCCTCATCAAGGCGTTAATAACACAAAGGTTTGTTACAGCACACACATTTTGAAGTTCCTTACCCCTGGTTTACACCCTCTAATACTAGTCCATTCCTCCCAGCTTTCCAGTAGGCTACCATGATGTAACCTAGAATGTTCTGGCCCAAGTCCGGACCCCATGTTTATTTTCACATTTAAACGTTCTACATTTAAGCAATGAGGAGTATGGAGCTCCGAATGTTAAGCACCGAGATCTGTTATTACTGTGCTTCAAAGCCCATCTATTCCAGCCTTGTTTCAAAATGCTTCATGAAGATGACTACTAATTATTTCCGGTTACAGATTAATGAGTGGAAACTGGTTCCCTGCCTCCAGCCAGGAGGCTTTTCCCTCCACCACAAGTGAACAAAAATAAATGTAGTCCTCACATGGAGGCGTGTTTATGTTCTTCTGTTACGTTTTGAAAGTGCAAGGTACTGGGGTCAAGGAGGGTGGTTTTTTTGGTTGTTGTTGTTTTTTTTTTTTTTGGTTGTTTTTTTAAACACCCCCCTAAGTATTTGTTCTGTGTAATGTCATCCTGAGTGTATTTTTACAGTGTGTGGAAAATTTAAAGCAAAAAAAAAAAAAAAAAAAACACCAACTAATACTTTGATTTTCTTTTCCCAGGCTCCTCTAGTGTGCTGACCAAATGGTTTAATGACCGGGACTAAAAATGAGCATAAGCAGTGATGAGGTTAATTTCCTGGTTTACAGATACCTGCAAGAGTCTGGTAGGTCTCCTAAAATATGCTTTAAGTTTAATTTACTAATACAGTCACCCCTTGTTTGTCGCGGTTAATTGGTTCCAAACGCGACCTCGAGAAGTGAATTTCCACAAAGTGGATTCAATATTTTTCTAGTTAGAGCATAGAAAACCTGTTTGACCTATTACCTACCTATTAGGCTACCTTATTACAGCCATGTAAACATAAAATAAAACCCCTGTAGTCACCTTTATACTGGTATTGCCTAATATAGTAGACATTATAAGCAAAAATAAGGCATAATAACTCACCGTTAGCATTCTGAAAGTTCCTTGTTGTATTATCTCAAACGTAATGTGGCACGATGGTGCATGGCATTAAAACAAAAAAAAAAAAACATCCATCCCGACTTTTGCCACTTGATTGACATATTCATGCCAGTCTGACATGCATCTGCCATACATTGTGCTAACTGCTAACTTTGTTTACATCACATTGCAGACCGCATGTGCGCAGGCTATGGCTTCTCTGAAGTGACAAGTGACGGCCCCCAGTTTAAACCTAGCAATACTGCATACCGAGCTAACTGGTTAGCCTCCAATTTATTTATCCTAAATGTAAGAATGGGTTTTGAAACTGGGTGAGGAAGAAGGACAAAATAAGCAGGCAAAACATACCACTTCCACACGCAATAATAGGACGTAGTCACCCATGAAACGGCGGTCATTTATTAATACATTTTTGAAAATCTGTGAGAGTGATAGAGCACCGCAATCTAGCGAGGGACGACTGTACCTTGTCCACCTGAACTTCAAATGTTTTTTTATGCCTTTGGTCCACATGCAAACTGCGAACAGAAAATGGACTTTCTAGAAAATTGCAATCTTGGAAGACTTTATCATGCTCTGGCATGCTCTTCAGTCTGAATGTGCTTATTTTCAAATCCTTGAGTAGGAAAAAACTAAAAGCATGCACATGTGGGCATAGTGTAATTAGAAATGTGGTTATTTTATTCATCATTTTCATCTGAAGAAATATGACATTTTGCTGTTGTGCTTCTTCATTTACAACATTCAACATGTTCACTTTCCAGGCTTCTCACACTCAGCATTCACCTTTGGCATAGAGAGCCACATCAGCCAATCCAACATCAATGGAGCCCTGGTGCCCCCTGCTGCCCTCATCTCCATCATACAGAAGGGCCTGCAGTACGTGGAGGCTGAAGTTAGCATCAACGAAGTCAGTCACCACCTTAAATCAAATCAAATAATAATTTGCTTATTTTTATACTTCTGTTGTTACGCTATAGCAATTATTAGCACATTTCTCTATTTATTTTCCTTTTTGTTTTTAGGATGGAACCTTATTTGATGGCCGTCCCATTGAGTCGCTGTCGCTGATTGATGCAGTGATGCCAGATGTTGTGCAAACCAGGCAGCAGGCCTACAGAGACAAGTTGGCCCAGCAGCAACAGCAGGCGGCAGCAGGCAGTGGCAGTAGCACTGGCCCCCAGGGAGGCACTAAGAACGGGGAAGGTGCAGCCAATGGGGAGGAAAATGGATCCCATGCCTTAGCCAGTAAGCATCTTTACTGTTATAAACAAGCTGTCTTTTGAAGACACAGCAATGTTTGTTTTGTTTTGTTTTGTTTTGTTTGATGAGGTGAAGCTGAATTTACAAGAGATGTATTTTTTAAAATTATCTTTCACGAGGCTATTAATTTATTTGGTGAGTGCAGTTAATTATTTATAAATCATTGTTTTAATCAGACATGTTTATGGTTGCTTTGCTATCTTTAATTGGAATGTTTTTCAACTTTCCACATATTTTAGCATTTATTGGCAGTCTAACGTTAGAATGGATTACAATAAGGTTCATTTTGAACAGACAAAAATGTGCATTTGGTGCATAATTTTGTCATCTGATTCATTAGACTTCTACTACTCATTTTACAACTCTAGAATTGTTTTCTCTTTGTACTGGGGTGTAATGATGCATGTATACTGTATGTGTGCATGGTTTTATGAATGCCTGTGTGGGCCACACTGAAACTGAGGAACTGTTTCTTGCGTCATGCGTTTACTTGATAATTAAATACAAGCGCCTGCGAAAGGTGACGCATTTGCAGCGGCGGTGGAGATACAGGCATGCGTGGCATCTCCACATGCCCAGGGAGTGTGCATTAGCACCACCGTGAGAGGCGAGGTGTGGAAATGTGCAGCCCAGCCTTTGACGAGAATTACCTGCCAACAGTTTGCAAATTTTTTAAAATTCATTTTATTTATGCATTTTTCAAAGGGGACCTATTATACAAATTTTCAGGCGTTTGTAATGAGTTCCGTACTCCTGTAGAGCAGCTACACATGATAACCCGCAAAGAAAGCTTTCTAGATCTTCCAGACTCTGCACCTCTTTCTGCAGTGTTTCCTGCCTCTCGCCCAAACGGTCTGTGTAATTTACCCCACCCCCGGCCCTCATCCAGGTACACCTCCTGCCGAGCCCACTCCACTGTGATTGATCACACTCCCAAGCGCACCCGAGGACTTCCGGACAGCTGCTGAACCCCTTTTGTCCGATTACTTACACAAAACAAACACAGTTAGGACACTTGATAAATTGTTACGTAAAGCTTTCTCTTCTGACTCTTCAACACAACCAAGTAATGTTGAAAAGGTGTCAGACTTCAGCAACAGTTGGGCAGATAGTCCAGCTTTGTATTGGCCCATGTTCACAAAACAGTCCCGTGTGAAGTGCCGGGGACAGATGAGCATGTTATTCTCTTGCTGGCCAGGAATCAGCAACTCCAACCACTTCTGCCAGATGCTTGCCTCTTTAGGCACACCCCAACAAACATTTCCTCGGAGCCACTGATCGACGTGCTAACACCGTTGAACAGAGCAAAGCAGAGCGGGGGTGCCGGGCATGCCCATATAAGGAAGTCTGGGTTGCATTGACGTCAGTGGAACTCTGTGTTTAAAAAAAACCTGTGAAACACAGTGTGCAGAGACATCCAAAGCCGTTTTCAGGGCTCACTTGCAAATGCGCAAACATTGGCCTCGTTTAACAGAAGAATAGAACATTGTAACATTTGTAGGTCAGAAAAGAGGAAAAGTGTAATACGTCCCCTTTAAAATGATTAAACTGTACAAAAGCTGAGCAGTTTTATGTTGTATTTTATGCGCTTTCTGTACCGAAAATGAACTGAACAGAGTATAGCATCCCTTTCTTTTGGTTTGAACTGGATTAAGCCCGCATTTGCTTTCAAAATTAGTGTAGTTTACTTTCAACAAATTGATTCAATATTAGATTTGGAGCTTGTTTTGAAACTAATCCATGGCAGGTTACTTAAAAGTCCTGTTTTATGCGCTGGTGTCCAAGATTGTTAGTATTCAGTTGTGCTGGAAAAAGAAGCAAAAGCTGCATTCATTGCAAAATGGCTTTAAGCAAGACAAGACAATATTTCCTTCAGACAAGACTCTCTAGACCAGGAATGCTGCAAAAATATTTTTAAGAAAAAATATATTGTAGTTTTTAAGAAACAGCCCAGTCAATATGCAAATAAATATCATAATAATTACAAATTACATAAAAAATAATTATATTTATATATTAATTATTTTTGTCAATAAATAAAAACCAAAAATAATGTCTTAAAATACAAATATGTAAAACATAATAGTAATATATGTAGGTGTGTCACAAGATCTCGTGTCACAATCATGCAAGATTAAAATGTGACAAGATTTCTCGATCAGAAAAAAAATTCTCTTGGGCACTAGGCTTGGGGCAATAATAATTGAATTAATGATACAATAAATGATAATGAAGTTGATAATTTTGTCAGCCTCAATATATTGCCATGTACACGAGTGTCTGTTCTCCTCGCCTCGTGTCTCCAAACAGGCCGGAAGAGGGTGCCTGGCGTAAAAACATGAAGTCTGCCCTTAACAGTGCCTGCACTAAATATAAACGTATAATAATGGACAACTGAGATTGATGTGAAAAGTCCCAAAGATTGACTGGTAGATTGTGATCAACGGGGGGTCGACCCTTGCTCTAGAGAGTACAACAGTGTTTTGTTTTTTGTTTTTTTTTAAATAAACTGTTTTAATATCTCTTCCTCTTGTAGATCACCATTCCGAGATGATGGAGGTGGATCGGGATGTAGAAATACCCCAGAGTAAAGCCATGGTCCTCAGAGGTCATGAATCTGAAGTTTTTATCTGTGCCTGGAATCCAGTCAACGACCTGCTGGCATCTGGGTCAGTAACGAACACAGACACAAACACACGCGCACATCCATGTTGCATGCTGTCATATCAATTAGATAAGGCCATGTAGTTTGATTAGTAAAAGAACAGGGGTATGCATCTGTTCTGTATGGAAGGTTTCCTTAAATTACTTCTGCTGTGATCTGGCGACATATAAAACATACCATTGTAATTAACATGGCCTCCTTGGTGGGCTGGTGGTGCATTAGAAGTGGCGCCCTCCTTATATAATGGTAGGGGAAGCACTCCATAGGGTCAGAGTTCAAATACTCTTTTTAAAGACTCATGAACAATTTGTCAACTCATGCTGTACAATGTGTGTGCCGGTGCTTTTTGAATAATTGCGTTTTCATCAAAATATGGCATTCTTCTACAAAGGACATCTTCCATCCATCCAATTGAACTAACCACCATTCACACTCACATTCACACCTATGGGGAACTGACTCCAATTAGCCCAGTTTTGGGGCTGTGGGAGGAAACCAGAGTACTTGGAGTAAACCAGCACAAACAGGGAGATCATGCAAACACCAGAGATTCGAACTCAAATCCTCCTCATTGTGAGGCAAACATGTTAACCACTAGGTCAGCGCGCGTCCAAAGGGCATCTTCTGAATAAAATTTTATAATATAACAATAATATATATTTTTTTCCGCTGATAGGTCTGGAGACTCGACCGCTCGAATCTGGAACCTGAGTGAGAACAGCTCGAGTGGGTCCACGCAGCTGGTTCTGAGGCACTGCATACGGGAAGGTGGCCAGGACGTACCCAGCAACAAAGACGTCACCTCACTAGACTGGAATGTGAGTGTGTGTTAAATGCAACAGTATGATCCTAAGCGTTGGTTTGACTGAACACACATGCCTGTGATGGCTGTTTCTGCCAAACGCATTCCTTCCGTGCAGAGAAATGTCGGTGTAGTCTCTCCCATTTCAACGATGAAAAATATGTTGTCTTTCAGAGTGAGGGCACGCTCCTAGCAACAGGCTCATATGATGGCTTTGCGAGAATATGGACAAAAGACGGTAAACCTCTCAGCTTCAATGTTGTACCTGTATTGAATTTAGCCCTTCATCTTGCCTTGTTTACAGGTAACCTGGCCAGTACTTTGGGTCAGCACAAAGGCCCCATATTTGCACTCAAGTGGAATAAGAAAGGAAATTTCATCCTTAGCGCTGGGGTAGACAAGGTAAGTGTAGAAGGTGTAGGGTTTAACGGCCTTAACGATGCCATCGTGGTGACATGCAAGTGCACGTAGGTGAAGGACAAGCATTTTCTGTTGGCTGTTATCTGTATTTAGTACAGGGTGTTCACATAGTGGCAAGCATTCACATAACAGACTGCTGAGGGTCTGAGTGACCAAAAATCTAATTGACACACATCCTGGTGTGAACCTTAATGAACACTGCCATCTAGTGTTTGTCAGTGTAACGTTTTGTTGACCATTTTGTTTGAATTCACAATTCAGTATTGCAGCCTGATGGTAAAATCATTGCAAGTGTACATTTACTATAATAATAATTCATTATTGTTCTTATTATTTTTGGAAATACTGCTGGGACAGTCTTTGGTGGTCCAGATATTCTTGGTTTTTGCTAGCAGACTCCCAGGAATGACTTGACATTTCCACAGTGTAATTACATTTCTAAATAAAATTATGTACAGTCGTCCCTTGTTTGTAGCGGTTAACTATAATGCGCACTGTTTTATAACGCATCTGTTTTTAAATACACTGATATTAAAAGTATAACAACATATTCATCGTCTTTTAAAATTAACTCGCTTGCACGGAGCCAAGGAACATCATGAATGTTTTCTTTAATCTGGCGCATGTTATAAAGCAGACGCACACCAGTTTACCGCTACACAAAACGAAACACCCGTAAGTCAATAACTTCATGTTCTGTTGTTAAATAAGTTACAAAAACATGAGGTATAAACCAAAAAGCTCAGTTTTACCCATCCACACACAAACAACAAAGAAAATCTCCACTCTGAAGCTCAGTTTTAAGGACAAAAACCTACGTTTGCCAACAACAGGCGCTTTTAAAATATCTGTATTGGTGTGGACATGGCATGACATAAGTCACCAGGTCTGTAAAACCTCAGTAAGAGATTACCAAGTGGTGGGATGGTCAATCCAGCAAAGCTCCAGGTATCTCCTCACTTTTGATATCTTGAATATACCTGAAATATTTACCCAATAAGGCTAAAAACCCATCCTTGCCTTATCCTTTGGGGTAGTTGAATTTAAAGGATTTTAGCATTAGCTTGCAGCGTAACCCGCGTATGGTCCAGCAGTGTTGTTAAAGTGTTTTCCTGAGAGGGAAGCATGGTTAGCATTGACAATACAAATTGTCTCTTTCACGCAGACCACAATTATTTGGGACGCCCACACAGGAGAAGCAAAGCAGCAGTTTCCTTTCCACTCAGGTGAGTGAGTGACAAGAATTTGGGCATCTCATACATCAATCATAACGAGAGTTACCCTTTCCCTGTCATAAACTCATTTTGCACATTTTTCTGTGCCTCCCTACAGCGCCTGCTTTGGACGTAGACTGGCAGAGTAACAACACGTTTGCCTCCTGCAGCACAGACATGTGCATCCATGTCTGCAAACTGGGTCAGGACCGACCTGTCAAGACGTTCCAGGGGCACACGGTAAGTGAAGGCAGTGTTCCCACTGGAGGAAAGGAAAGCACACACACGCGCTACATACATTAGCCTCACACTAATATGAGCAACCTCT
This sequence comes from Dunckerocampus dactyliophorus, assembly GCF_027744805.1. Taxonomy (NCBI): domain Eukaryota; kingdom Metazoa; phylum Chordata; class Actinopteri; order Syngnathiformes; family Syngnathidae; genus Dunckerocampus; species Dunckerocampus dactyliophorus. The sequence goes on from NC_072820.1 coordinate 7,261,191, forward strand.
GTTTTTGATGTGTATGTTTAGAATGTAACCGTGATAAGCAGCACACAGGCCATTTCCTAGATTACCACCTTTATTGTGTTCGGTACGTTACATTTCACCTCCTATGTTTTGTTTATTTCCCCCTGCTTTAGAATGAGGTCAACGCTATCAAGTGGGACCCCACTGGCAGCTTGCTGGCCTCCTGTTCCGACGACATGACCCTAAAGGTCAGTCCTTTTTGACAAATAAGACATGCAGAGGTGTGTGCTTGGCATTAACCGACTAGTCTTATCATGCGACCCCCTTTGTAGATATGGAGCATGAAACAGGACATGTGCGTCCACGACCTTCAGGCGCACAGTAAAGAAATCTACACCATCAAATGGAGCCCTACGGGACCTGGGACCAACAACCCCAATGCCAACCTCATGCTGGCCAGGTGAGACCTGGACCTGTTTGCGAGCATCACTCACTCAGGGCCTGTTAATACAAGAACACGACCAGATCACGTTTCTATGTCATGTCAATATGGAGCACACAAGTTTTGAAGTGATTTTATTTCCAGCTTCAGTCTTTGCTTTCTTTTTTTCCTCACGTTTGCTGCTTTTTTTTATATTTACATTTCTTCTTATATGTCCTTTGTAAATTTTATTTTTGTAATATTCTGACTTTATTCCTATAATAGTTTGACTTTATTACCATATTATAACTTTTAGGATGCAACTTTTGTCTCTTGATTTTGATTTTGATTCTCATAACATTACAGCAGTTTTCTCCATTTGTGCTGTTTTTGTCAACTTTATTCTTGTAAACTGTCTTGTAATTATGACGTATTACCATAATTAAAAATATATGTTATATTATAAATCGGATGATTTTAAATATTTAACTTTTCCTATAATATTTCAACTTCATGCTATTAAAATGACCATTTTTCATCATAATATTGCATTCTCGTAAGATTACAATTTTCTAGTTGGATTACAACTTTTTATTAATATTTTGACTTTATTTTTGGAAAATTATTGCTGATGTTTCTATTTTATATTTGATTCTTTTAATTGTCTAGTTAGATTGTGCTGCAGACCGCAAATGGCCCCCGATCCGCACTTTGCACACCCCCATTGTAGTTGCTGTATATACATTTAAAACTTTAAATGGGTTTAGTAAGTGTGTGAAGCATATTTCGGGCTTAAACCCGGGTTGTGCATTTAGCTGGTTGGCTTCCATCACTAGTGAACAATGACAATTGAACAGAGAAGGTTGTGGAGTTTAATGTAAATCTAATAATTACAACAGGCTTTTTATTGCAAATGTTAATCCAAAATAATTGGAGGAGAATGTCAAACCAGTAGGACGGTTTGGATGGGGGTGGGTGAGACTGGACTGGTCGCCAGCCAATCACGACGCATACAGTTGTCCCTCGCAATATCGCGGTTCGGTCATTGCTCCTTTGCCATCTGCAGTGTTTCATAATTTTACATTTTAATGATCGCTGTTTCATGCTAGACTATGGTCTATCATTAGTCAAAACTTATTGAAATCAAGTGGTTTGTAGTATTGTGGTTACTAGACGTGAGTACAGCTGCAAAGATGAGACATGATGTAATATTACACTACCTTAACACTGCATAAAGTCAGCCATCTTTGAGGAAAAAGAAAAGTTGTCCCATTCCACAGTGGCAAGTTTGAAAATTTAGTTTTGAATGAAGTTTTGAAGTTTAGAATAAATTATTGGAGGCTAATGACTTAGCTCGCTAGCATGCTGTTTAAAGAGGCGGCCGTCTCGTATGTCCCTGCAGTGATCCCGTAGCCTGCGCAATGTGGTGTAAACAAAGAATAATATGAGCGTACAGGTGATTATGGGGTGTTATTTCATGTCTACACGGCTCTAATAATGTTAAAAATCCTATTTATAAAGTCCTAAACAGGTTCTCTATGGTCTAAGAAAGTATTCCAACATCGAATCCTGCTTAGCGAAAATTCACGTATCGTGGTCTGATCCTTGATGCTGAGAGAAACGAGGGCAGATTGTACTGTACACTTATTGTAATGCCTACTGGTTCATTTAAATGCATCTCCTACTCTCTCCTGTACGTCCCCTTCCTCCCAGTGCGTCATTTGACTCAACAGTGCGTCTGTGGGACGTGGAGCGTGGGGTGTGCATCCACACACTGACCCGCCACCAGGAGCCTGTGTACAGCGTGGCCTTCAGCCCTGATGGCAGACACCTAGCCAGCGGCTCCTTTGACAAGTGTGTCCACATCTGGAACACTCAGGTCTGTGCCGACAACGGCCGCCCACGCTCTCGCTCTCTTGTCTCACATCCACAAGGCAGGCGGCGGTCATGACTAACACGGGTTGTTGTGTGTCGTCAGACTGGTGCTTTAGTCCACAGTTACCGAGGGACAGGAGGGATCTTCGAGGTGTGCTGGAACGCCACCGGGGATAAAGTAGGAGCAAGCGCATCCGACGGATCCGTAAGTAACCCCGCCTAACTTCTGCCACTCACGTCAACACCTCTGCAGAGAATAGTAGGCACACATGTTCACTTAAGCTAATTGTCCACTACACGGTAGCTACTCGCCTCACCACGGTTGAACTCGCTACTGATGTGTATCCATTGCAAAAGCAGGAACTGCAATGCACGGGATGCAATGTGCCGTGCCTGTAACGATTAAAAAAACCAAAGCAATGGTTTCTGAGGCGAATGCCACAGCCGACAGCCCGAATGAACACGGTGAGCGCATGAACACCGACAACCGACAGGGACCGTTTTCTCAACTGGGGGGAAAAAAACTTCAGATGGAGGTGCCTCGGGCAGCAGAGCCTTCGTCCCGACAGTCAGTGCGTACTGAGACGTTTGGTCGACAAATGTAAACAAAACGGTGCAAAATGCTGTGCGCTCACAAACAGTGTGGTTGGCTACATTGCAAAATCACACACACGCAACTTCTGTGTCAAGCTAATGTCTCAAACAGGTACAGCGTACACCGGGGCGGCCATTTCGTCGATGGCGAGCTAGCGGTAGATCGCCAAGGTAGTTTGGGTCGATCGCGTAAACGTCACTTTGTAGTTGTCATGTGACATCAGTCAGCTGACATTAAGCTCCCCTCCTGATTTGCGCTTGCTCCCCCGCAGCGTTTCAAGCTACACACGAAGATGCAACTTTCATCTTTATTATTGTGATTATGGATGAACTAACTCAGCGGTAAGATGTCTATATCTATAACAAAAGTTATCTGTTCACTTGTAGCGGCCAGCTACGTAGAAAACAAAAAAAGTGTATTGTTTACTGGCTTTGCTTGGCATCATGAACTCCACTACAGAAATCAGTGTTTTCTACACGTTTGCTTCTTAAACTATTATTCATGATGAAATAAAAAATGTGCCCATTGGGGAAACCTTTTCAATATGTTGCCTTGACTTCGGCCGCATTGTCTTTTGCATCATCATTTTAAATTCTTGTATATGGCTAATGTTTGATAGCAAATGCTAACTGGATGTAATACATGAACTGTGTGCCCTAATGAACGTTACGTAGCTAATTTGACTGACATATTAGCAGTACTCAGGTTATGTACACAACTATTGAGGAGTTATGTGGAATTATCTTTACTTCCATATTGAAGTGAATTATGATAGCAACTACTTTGATTACCTGTAAACTTTGAAAATGTGAAATACTAATCATGAATATTTACAATAGAATTTCAGAGTTTACTGGTTACATTTTGTATCTTTAATATGTTTTATAGAAAGAAGTAGATCATTTGGACTTGTACTTGCATGCTGAGAGAGTGCGTGCACTCCTGATATGCACGTATAACATACATAAATACCTAGTCATATTTTATTTTAAATAAATATAGTAAATGTATATACTTTCTCTATTTATAGTAGTAGGTAGATCTTTGGGTCATTTTAAAAGTAGCTCGTAGGCTAAAAAAGTGTGAGCACCCCTGATATACACGTACATATACTTGAGTACCATCTAGTGATTCAAATGTGAATTATGACAATTCATGAAAAAATGATCTCAAAAAGTGTTGTCGATTTAAAATCAATTATCAAGGACAGTTTGTAGCACAATTATCGACCAGCACCATTTGTTATCGTGACGTGTCAAAGCAGTACTGCTGGTTGGTTGTTGCATATTCACAAGTATAGCATTAAAATCTTATGATACATAGCTGAAAATAACAACGTAAACACGCGTGATAATGCTAGCTCAACCTCAACTGTAGTCCACTTTGCTGCCACACACCAGGCTTGGTTTGGTTTAAAGTAATAGTTGGGTGCTCAGTACAGGGTTGCTGCTTAGGGCTGAGGCCACGAAGCATTTCGTTTGTGTGTTGGAGCTTTTCTTCCGTCTCTCTCTCTCACACACGCGCACACACACAGCAGCGATCGTTTGAAGAAAGCGTCTCAAAGGTTGGACAAGTTAGCAAACAGACAAATCAGTTACAATTCTAATTTTAAGATAACGGTGAAGCAGCTAAGAAATGTCCCCCCCCACTTCGTGCTTCAAATTTCACAACTAAAATCACAGTTTCTCCAAATTACACAAGTAAATCATTGCTGTTTCTTGGGTGCATACGGCCTATTATTAGTCCAAAAATGTGTACATTTTATTTATTTTTTTTGCCTAATTTAAGCATTTCCCAGCGCAAAAATGGCAAAACTAAAAATACCAATATAAGGCATTTAGAAGACTCATTGAAAGACACTGTGATGATATGTAGTATTCTACACTGGTCACTAGGTGTCAGTAATGTTACTGTAGTGTTTGGTGAGAGACACAATCGCCGGAACAACAGGCTTTTATTGCAGGTTTGAATGATCTCACAGAAGGCACAATAATCCCCAACACGAGCAAATGTTGCGGCTGTAACCCACGGCAACCTAAAACTCAACTCTGAACCCCCGACAGTGATTCTCAAGAGGGTTACATTTACGTGCATAAAACAAAGCGAAATGCATGTAAATGTCAAAAGAAAGGGATAGAAGAACATTTAAGGTTACGTTTACCTTCATTGAAAACGTGACTGTTGCCAAAGACGTAATGTAACAACGAGATCAACCACCACCACCTTTCTGTCTTCCCATTTCTTGTATTTAAGTGTTTCTCACCTTCTTTATCAACTTTCTTTGGCTCCATTTGGGGTTACTGAAGTGAGAAACACTACTGAATTTAAGAAATATACCTCCTGGCAAAACAGGAAGGTGGTGGTTGATCTCACTGCCACATCGTGTCTTTGGGAACAGTCACGTCTTCAACGAAGGTAAAAGTAACCTTAAATGTTCATTGATCATTGATATGCATTTCGAATTGTTTTATGCTTGTAAAACTGTAAAAACGTGTTTTGTGTTGCCATGTTTGGCTTTCTGGGACGCCCTAATGGGATTTACATTATTTCTTATGGAGAAAAATGGATTTGGTTAAAGTCCGTTTTGGTTAGAGTCGGAACAAATTAATGATGCTAACCAAGGTTCTACTGTAATTAAGAAATTGGTGCAATTTCGCTGCTTGTCATTGATGGGTGATGGTGGGTCCTGCAGCCAAACCAGGTGAGAACCACTAGTCTGGACAAGAGCTAGCTAGCTAGCTAGCTACAAGTCTACCATGTTGGCTGGTTTTGTAACGAGACACTACCTGCAACTCTTGTGGCTTGCTCGCTGTAATCTGTCCTCCTCCTCCTCCTCCTCACTCTCCAGGTTTGCGTATTAGACCTGAGGAAATGACACTCGTACGGGGGAGCCATGGACCGACTACGAATGTGTACATAGCCAAAATGACTGACTGTCCCTGCCTGTCCACCACACTGCTGTAGTCCCACCTGACGCCATGGCCTGCCATTACAGCCAAACAGAGCGCTGCCCCGCCCACACCTTCAAACACCCATTCAAGGACCACATTCTTGCCACCTCCGCTCGTTTGGCACATGTGTGAGACTTTCAAGAGAAAAGGGGGCGGGGGGGTCACTTTCTGTTCCAACCAGTCAGACCCGTCACATGCAAAACCAAAACAGCGGAATTCCTCTCGTTTCCTCTTTTTATCCTTTGTACCAGAATTCTAAAGATTTTTGTTCTCTGTTGGTGTGTGCATATTGCATATGTCAGCATTTGGTGTCCTGTGGACATTGTTTTGAAATTGGATTTTACTGTAAGTTTTATATTGTGTGCTGGGGAGAGAATGGAGCAAGAGGATGTTTGTTTTTACAACGTGGCACTCTTCAAAGTTCAAACATGCAGATGTACAGCTGACACGGTACAACGGTTTATCATTTTTCTATTTTTATCCAATAGACTTGTTGCATTTTTTGCCATTGTAAACTAAATATAAACCAATTAATCAAAAGATGAAATGTGTTGCTTGCATCTTTTGCCCTGAAAAAGCATTTTCGGGGGTCTTCACCATCCATCCAGTTTAAAAAAAGACGACAACACACACAAAAAAAAAGGCTGAGAGAGATTCTACAGTATGTGTTGCAGCATCACGTCGGTCTGTGTGTGCGTCATTGTGAAGGACTGTGGCACAACAACGGCTTGCTTTCTGGTGGAGGCGGCTAAACGGGCCCTTTTACCGCTTGCATCCTTTTTTTTGTGGGTGTGTGCGCGCTTTGCTTCCTCAGTTCATGGCTCGCAGCAAAGTAATGCTGAATGATAATCAGACTAAAGCCCTCGAAAGTGTGTCTCGCTCGCCCGCTCGCTTAAGAGACATCACCTTGTGGGGGCGCTTGGTCTTTGAACACACCTGTCCGCTACTTCATATCACATTTTGTCCTGTCTGGGTCACATCTGACTGCACTTCTCTGAACCAGAGTGGGCTTTTTGTATTCCACCTTGGTTTGAGCAGCTGCCAACACACACACACACACACACACACACACACACACACACACACACACACACTCTGCAGACGGGCTATGCTCAAGCCTATGCACGGATAGACGGCGCTTTTCCTTTTCGTTGTTGTTCAATGCAAGTGAATTCAGTACATTTTCGTCTGAAACACGACGGTGTGATGATCTCGTGCGTGACCAGGGGCCGTGACCATGAAGAATGTTTTTTGTTTTGTTTTTTTTGCTTTTTGAAAAATAAAATAAAATAAAAATACCATTAAACAGTCATTGAAAAATTGAACTAGCTGCCCTTCAAAAGGGTTTTCCTTTCCTGCACTTTAGAGTAAAATGGCGAAACAGGGGAGGTGTGTTTACTCGAGTGAGCACATCTGATGTTCATCTGTGGTTCCAGTGAGATTCGAGGGTTTTTCAAATCGCATTTCGTTCGACTCCTGGGAAATGTTGACGCTGACATCTGCATTCCAGGTTCTCACCTCACAGCCATAAACATCAGCTCGATACACAGACGTGGAGGTTTGGGGAGAATGTTACTCGTTTTCAAAGTTTTCTACTATTTTGAAGTTTGCTTTAATGGTGTTGATGTTGACTGAACTGTACTACAAAATACACAATTTCAAATGAGGTCCATGACAGTGGAATGGTATTTTTTAATGTTTGTTTTAGATGAGCTTTATACACTGCATTCAAGTGTTAGCTTTGTCTTTTTTTTTCCTCCCCCTACCTCCCCCTTTTCGTTTGTTTTTTTTTTTCCTTTCCATTCTTTTTTTTTTTTTTGTTCCTACCGAAAATACTAACGTCGATTCTTCTATCTTGGCTATGTTTGAGAGCCCGTGAAGGTTTTGTACTCCTCCACAACTTTTGTAATTCAGATTGATTTGTAGCTACGTACTCAAAATGAACACACCCAAAAAAAAAGACAAAACGATCAAATCTGGATAATTATTGATGTATCACAGAAAATGTAAATACAAGTTTGAAAATCTTTTTTTCTTTTTCTTGTGATGTCTTTGCCCTCACTTGCGTTTTACTCACTCACATGGTTGCAGTCTGACTGTTGGAATATCAGTCAGATCTCAAGGTCTAGAATAAAATCTATTTTGATAATATCACGCTGTGATTGTGTATTTTTTTTTGTTTTGCACAAGCAAATTTACTATTTCATGATAAAGGTCATTTACAATTTGATATAATGAATAATTCAGTAATTTACTATTTAATTAGGAATAAAAACATACCATTTAAGTTTTATGACGTAAATGAAGACATCTTACGTTTTAATAACAGTGAAGTACAGCAGTTACAAAGTTAGCTGCATTCTATGCAATAGCCAGCAGGGGGCGACGTTCATTAGATGAAAAACGCGTTTACAGGCCTTATTTGTAAGATAACATGTCATCCAATTGATATGGTTAACTAAAGTCTGAAATCTAATATAAATACCCTATAAATAAGAAAATAAATAATACTAGTTAAATAACTACACAGTTTGTACCCAGTAACTCTACATAAGCTACATTTACACTCTGCAATAACTGCAAAAGCTATATAAAATACGACTATATGCAAACCTATGTACAAAAGTTATAACTTGTTATTTGTAGTAGTAATAATTGGGCATTGATGTACATTGGAATCCATATTCAATCTTTTCCATTTTAGGAGTTCATAGTAATTAGTACTTTTCCTGTACTTATATTGAAGATAACCTTTTCCCCCATTTGTTTGGCCACAGTGCCCCGAGCATCTGCCTGTATTGCCTAATGGAGATGTGGAACAGTGTTTGCCCCCTTCCTGATTAACCTTTTTGCATGTTTGTCACACTGAAATGTTTCAGATCATCAAACAAATTTAAATATTAGTCAATGACAACACGACTGAGCACAAAATGCAGTTTTTAAATGAAACTTTTTATTATCAAGGGAGGAAAAAGTGCAAACCTACATGGCCCTGTGTGAAAAAGTGGTTGCCCCCTAAAGCTAATAAGTGGTTGGGCCATACTTAGCAGCAACAACTGCAATCAAGCGTTTGTGATAACTTGCAATGAGTTTCTTACAGCGCTGTGGAGGAATTTTGGCCCACTCAACTTTGCAGAATTGTTGTCATTCAGCCACATTGGAGGGTTTTCCAGCAATTCAAGCTTTTTTAAGGTCATGCCACAGCATCTCAATAGTGGGGCACCCACCCCCCCTGTGGGCTTTAGGCCCCACCACAGCACTAAGATGATCTCTGGTACTGCTCTACAGTGGTTGAAGTACTTTGTGGGAATTGGTAACTGTGCCTCAGAGCAAATGGCTATGACTTGTGGGGTTCCGCAGGGGTCAATCCTAGGACTCCTATTGTTCTATCTGTACATGCTTCCTTTAGGCCAACTAATACGCAGCTGCAATGTGTCCTACCACAATTTTGTAGACGACACTCAGGCACTTTAACTAAAATGTTAACAGGTTCTATCCTATTTTGAAAAGCAATGATGGTGCAACATTTCTGCCCGCCTTGCACTTGCTACATCAAGGGTGTTCAAAATGTGGCCCTGGGGGCTATTTTCAGCCCGCAGCAGATTAGATATTACAATTTGCTTTGTTTTTTAACACAAAGCTAAGACGTGGTAGTTTTTGACCAACATTGGATTGTTTCTGGCATCTTTATGGCACAAAATGGATCCAAGTGGCCCCCGCCCGCATCCTTTCATGTTTCTGCATGCGACCCTCGCTGGAGAAAGTTTGATGTTGTCCATTAAGAAGTGAACGGCGGCTCCACCCTGTCTCCTCCTCCTGCTGTCGCGCCCACAGTGACAGACAGACGCAGCAGGGCAGGGTTTCTCTGACAGCTCAGTCCCTCAACGCGCCAGCGAGACAGCAAGGCCCAAAAAAGCAAAGACGAACAAACGTGCAAACTTTGAAAAAGAAGACCGAGTTCGTAGTGGAGGTGAGTCTCCTGTTATCTCTATTTACACAAACTGTGCGAGCGGTGCTGCCCGCATTCCCGGTGCTTGTTTTTAGATGCAGGTAACATTAACCCCCCGCAGTAGGGATGGGTCATTCGCGAACGAGCTGGCTAAAGCCGCACGAGGTCGGTCAAAATGTGTGGTGGCGTATGTGTCGACACTGAGCAGAAAGAGGAACACGGCACGGCTGTGAGTACACGAACAGGAGGGGGCACGATGAGAGGTAATGAGAACGTTGCAACATCGTTTGAGACTACACGCTGGAAAGGTGAGGAACGTGAGCAGCGGGAAACGTTTCTGACGCCAATCTTCACTCGAGACTGGCAAAAAGGGTCACCTGGGTGCTGCTTGTTGACGTGTGGCTTCACTGCTCTTTGTTGTAAATTTGCAAACAATATACCTTTTTGTCCAACTGAGGTGGGCTTTTATGTTGCAATCTGTTCCATGTCCAGCACATAATAGTAATATGTGTGTATTTCAGCTAATGTTACAGTCTTTTTGGGCCAAAACTACGCATTTCCAAGCATAAAAATGGCTAAAATACACACAGTAGATAAGGCATTCAAAAACATTGACGTAGTATTCTACATTGGTCACTAGGTGTCAGTAATGTAACTGTAATGTTTGGTGACACACAAACGTCTCCGCTAGGGAACATATTTAAAGCAACACACACGAGCACGAGTCTTATTTTGGTCTTAAGTGCCTTATTTACTGTTATTATGTCTACTATGTTGGGTAATAGGAGTATAAAGGTGACTATAGGGGTGTTATAAAATGCCTAGAGGGCTCTAATGTTAAAAATCGTATTTAGAAGGTCGCAAAGAGGTTTTCTAAGCTCTAACAATGAAAATATTCCATTTATAAAGAAGGAATCCTACTTTGCGAAAATTCACTTATCATTGTCGGGTCTGGAGCCAATTAAATATCCATGTGGGAGCTGAAAGTTTTTTTTTTTTTTTGGTCTTAAATGCCTTATTTACTGTTATTATGTCTACTATATAGGGTAATAGGAGTATAAAGGTGACTATAGGGGTGTTATATAATGTCTAGAGGGCTCTAATGTTAAAAATCATATTTAGAAGGTCGCAAAGACCTTTTCTATGCTGTAACAATGAACATGTTCCATTTATGAATAAGGAATCCTACTTTGCGAAAATTCACTTATCACCGTCGGGTCTGGAGCCAATTAACCGCGATAAATGAGGGATTACTGTATTTTGAAAAAAATATCCATTTGGGAGCCCAAAGGTTTTTTTTTTAATTTTGGTCTTAAATGCTTTATTTACTGTTATTATGTCTACTATGTTGGGTAAAAGGAGTATAAAGGTGACTATAGGGGTGTTATATAATGTCTAGAGGGCTCTACTGTAATGTTAAAAAATCATATTTAGAAGGTTGCAAAGATCTTTTCTATGCTCTAACAATGAAAATATTCCATTTAAACAGAAGGAATCCCACTTTGGGGAAATTCATTTATCACGGTCAGGTCTGGAACCAATTTCGGACAATATTTCACAGTTGTTTTTTAATTAGCTATAAGATATATCACCAAAAATATTTTTTTTAAATGTAAAATTAGAGCTGCAACAATGAATCGATGATTAATTGATTATCCAATTAATCGGCAACTATTTTGGAATTCTATTCATCCTTCATTCATTCATGTAAATATCCTCTGATTTCAGCCTCTCAGACGTTTCGGATCATCAAACGAATTTAATTGTTAGTCAAAGACAACACAACTGAACACAAAATGAAGTTTTTTAATTAAACCTTTTATTATTAAGGGAGAAAAAAAGTCCAAAATCTACATGTCCCTGTGTGAATAAGTGATTGTCCCGCCTGTTAACTGAGATTAATTGAGATCTGGCCGTCTGGAAAAGGTGATAACGCCATTTCTTTGCTTTGGGACTCCAGCAAACCACAGTGAGAGCCATTATCCACAAATGGCCAAAACATGGAACAGTGGTGAACCTTCCCAGGAGTGGCCGGCCAAACAAAATTATTCCCAAAAGCACAGTGATGACTCATCCAAGAGGTCACGAAAGACCCCACAACAACATCCAAAGAACTGCAGGCCTCACTTGCCTCAGTTAAGGTCAGTGTTCATGACTCCACCATAAGAAAGACACAAAAACGGCCTGCAGGGCAGAGTTTCAAGACCAAAACCACTGCTGAACAAAAAGAACATTAAGGCTCGTTTCAATTTTGCCAGAAAACATGTTGATGATCCCCAAGACATTTGGGAAAATACTCTGATGAGACAAAAGTTGAACTTTTTGGAATGTGTGTGTCCTGTTACATCTAGCGTAAAAGTAACGCCACCATCATGCCAACAGTAAAATATGGTGGTGGTAGTGTGATGGTCTGGGGCTGTTTTGCTGGAAGACTTCCTGATAAATGGAACCATGAATTCTGCTGTCGACCAAAAAATCCTGAAGGAGAATGTCCTGCCATCTGTTTGTGGCCTCAAGCTGAAACCAACTTGGGTTCTGCAGCAGGACAATGATCCAAAACACACCAGCAAGTCCACCTCTGAATGGCTGAAGAAAAACAAAATGAAGATTTTGTAGTGGCCTAGTCACAGTCCTGACCTGAATCCTATTGAGATGCTGTGGCATGACCTTAAAAAGGCTCTTCATGCTGGAAAACCCTCCAATGTGGCTGAATGACAACAATTCTGCAAAGATGAGTGAGCCAAAATTCCTCCCCAGCGCTGTAAGAGACTCGTTGCAACGCTAAGGGTCGCCCAACCAATTATTAGGTTTAGGGGGGCAATCACTTTTTCACACACAGGTTTGGATTTTTTTTCTCCCTTAATACTAAAAAGCTTCATTTAAAAACTGAATTGTGTGTTCAGTTGTGTTGTCATTGACTAATATTTAAATTTGTTTGATGATCTGAAACATTTAAGTGCGACAAACATGCAAACAAAAGAAGAAATCGGGAAGGGGGCAAACACTTTTTCACACCGCTGTACTTCTCCACAAAAACATTCCTTCTCCTCCCGATGACAGCATTCACATTATGTCAATTTCCGTGTTATTCCAGGTTTATAGTAGATTCCATTTTTAATGGCCAATCCCGCGATGCCGTCCGCAAGGGCCTCTACCAAGTACTTTTTTTTTTTTTTTTTTTACATTTTTGGTTCAAACCACAGTATCGAAACACGAGCCTTAGACTTGAACGGTTTTGCTGAGTGCTCCCAATTGAGGTTTCTCCACTTTTAGACGAACGTGTGTCCTCACAGTTGCCTGACTTGGCTAAGCTAACACACACAAAAAACGTTGCAGAGGTTACGCTAGTTTGAAAGGTGATCGGTCCACCGCAAGTATGAGGTAAGACCAGTTGCGTGTTCACAGACAAGTGTCTGAGCACCATGCATCCAGTGATGATGATGAAAAAGCTCTTACGGTGCGGTGGGAGTAACCACTCACCCCCCGACTCCCACTCCTATTCTCATCCTGCATTGTGCAGCCCAGCTATTCCGACGCCGGCCATTGTGCAGCCACGCTTTCCGCGGCTCTCAGCACTTTCACATGATAAACCCACCTTGCATTGTGACATTTGCTGCGTTTGCGTTTGCATTCAGACACCAACCAGGCCTCAACCCCCACCAGCCGCCCTGACCCTGACCACTTCCTGCCACACACTAGATGTACTTGGCCTGTTGCGTGCGAGTGGGTGCCAAAAATGCAGTTTCATATCTCAATCAAAAATATATTTCCTGAATCGGGACCCAAGCAAGGTGCAGCCCTCATAACCTTTAAATCATCAAATTTGGACTTTTAAGGTCAAGATAGATGCTTTATCGATCTCCAAGAGAAATTCATGCAGGCAATCGGGGTGGCTCCTAAAAGAGGGTGGTATAATGGCCAAGCAGTTATTGTGAAATTGTTGTTACTTCCCATTTTTGCCCGCCAAAGAAATGTCAAATAGAAGTTACGCGTGTGTCTGTCACCGCAGTAAATGCTCTTTCATTCCCCAGACGAAGATGAACGACTCTCTGCGAAGTAACTTGGAGGGCGCGCGAGTGATTCTGCTGTGATGGAGCAGATCCTGTGACTCCCATCACCGTCGAGGAAGGAAGACCCGCTCGGCTGCACCGAGGTGCCACAGCAACGCTCCAAACCTTCGCTCTTTCTCCGGCTGCTTCGCAACCCGCCAACAGGTTTCCAGTATGTTTTGGAAATTACGCCGGATATACCGGTGCCAGTGCGTTCGTCTGGTAAGCGCCTGCCTGGTGCTGTCGGTGGTCATGGTTTGCTGGGAGAACAGCGCCGTGAACCACCTTAAGTCCTACTCGTTCCGCTTCCTGGCCGACCGCTTCAGCCACATCAACAAGAGCCTCACCATCACACGTGAGCAGGCCCAGAGCTTCAGCAACTTCCGCAACCTGCTGGACCACCCGGACAAATGCGCCGGTGAGGACGTTCTCCTCCTGGTCTTTGTCAAAACATCTCCTACGAACATTGCCAGGCGTGAGGCCATCAGATCTACGTGGGGCAATGAGACCTACATCCAGCGCGTGCTGGGAGTGAGAGTGAAGGTGGTGTTCGCCTTAGGAGTACCTGCAATGGACACGGACGCTGTTCAAGAGCGGCTCGCCCAAGAGGACCGTCGTCACGCCGATTTGATCCAGCAGGACTTCTTGGACTCCTTCTACAATCTGACCCTGAAGCTGATCATGCAATTCCACTGGATGCACCGCCGCTGCGCTCACGCTCGCTTCCTCATGACCACCGACGACGACGTCTTCATCCACATGCCCAACCTGGTGGAGTACCTGCAGGACATGAGCCGCCAGGGCGTCACCGACTTTTGGGTGGGCCGGGTGTACTGGGGGTCCCCGCCCAACCGCAGTAAGGACAGTAAGTACTATGTTCCTTTTGAGATGTACCAGTGGTGGTCTTACCCTGACTACACAGCCGGGGGGGGCTATGTGGTGTCCAGCGACGTGGCCAGCAAGATCTACCAGGCCACGCTGACACTGAACGCCTCGCTTTACATAGACGACGTGTTCATGGGCATCTGCGCCAAGGCTGTCGGCGTGTCACCACAAGACCACATGTACTTCTCAGGGGAGGGCAAGGCACCCCAGCACATGTGCATCTACAACCGGATGATGACCTCCCACGGCCACGTGGAGGACCTCCACGACCTCTGGAAGGCAGCCACGCACCCTCAGGTGAAAGAGAGGATGTCTGGAATCCTAGGCAGGCTGTACTGCACGGCCATCAAGATCTTTCTGCTTTGTCAGCCCCACCATCTTAACACCTACCCCTGCACGGCCGCGTTTTACTGACTTTACCTCCAACATGACCAAATTCTCGTGCCCGCGTGTTCCTCTTAATGTGACCTCGTCAACACGGGACTGACGTGAGGCTTCTTGTTTTGAAGTCACGACAAAATGCGTGAGAAAATTAGGCAATCGACCCCATTCTTACGTCGTTTGACTTTGTTTGAGGGTTTTAAACTGAAGCTGTAACTCACAAGTACCTGGTTAAATGCCATTCTTGGATGTGGACGCTGGTCAAATCAAATCAAATGATGTTCTGAGGGAACAAAGCAAAGCAGAAGTGACACGCTTTCTCTTCCTCTGACAGAGATTGCCAAGGCCAACGATCTTGATGTGTAAAGTCCGAAATGAACAATGAACAAAACAGCTGTGGGATCAACATTGTTTTTTAAACGATTCAGTTTCCTCCCCGCTTACATCGCGTGTGTTCATTAAACACAATCTCATGTGTGAACGGTGTTGTTCTGCATCACCGCAAGCTTCAGCCACAGTAATAATGTCAAATGCGCAACGGTTTCATTCAAAAGGGCCGTCTCGTACAGGAAGTGTATTTATACTACTGAAAACCTGTACCGCGTTACTGATGCAAGAGTCCATTTCTGCCAATAAAGTCCCCACAGGTTCAGCAATGCTGTGTATTTGCTTGATTCCAGGGTTGTATTTGCTCAATCATTCTTCAATAGCAGCTGAGCAGCAGAGCAAACACCTTGCAAAAAAGAATGTTACACTCTACTGATCAAATACAAACTAAGGAGGAAGGAACAACCTGTGTGTTCCCGACAATACGTCACTGATTCGGATACTGTGTGTGTGTTAGTGATGGGCATACACTCACATGAGCAGAGGCGATTCAGGAGTCTGTTGGGCCTGCTGCTCAAAGTTTGTCAGCTCTGAGGGGCCGCCAAGAGGGCTGGGGGTCCAAGTAGCACCCCTGCACATGACTATTACACTCATAAAGCGTCAATACTAATGAATACATTAAATAAAGAGTATGAGTCACTTGCGCTTCTTTGAGGGTAACTTACCATAGACATTGACAGCTTTACCCGTTGACGCGGCACGTCAGCGTGTCGGCCATATTGAATGTGGCAGCATGGCCTAATGCAATGAACAATATTTTTCAAACTTACACGTGAAAACTATGAGATCTGGTTTGGATTGTAAAACCAAAGCACATGACTAAGGCATCTTCTCCGTTCTCTGTCGCCACATCAAATATGGGGGCGACGTCGCGACGCATGACTTGGCGCTCAAAGCGGCGTTTACCTAATCGTCTATGGAATCACTCTGTTTCTAAAATGATGTTAAAATGGCCAAATGCAATGAAAAACATTTTTCAATCTTTCCTGTGACCGTGAATCCAATGAGGTCTGGTTTGGACTGTAAACCGGTTGGTAAAACTCCACGCAGCACATGAATGAGTCTCCGTTCGCTATTGCTACATGCAATATGGCGGCGACGTCCAAGTACGATTTAGTGTTTAGACAAACTAGTTTTAAACTACTTTTTGTTACTCTTATTCTTACATAAATATTTAAATATAATAAAGAGGACGTCCCTGTCTCGGAGTGGTTGCAATTAAACTATTTAGGTTACACTGCGTAAAAAATAAATGTTTGAAATAGTACACCTCAGCTCCAAAATAGTGAACTTATGAAATTAAATGTCAAAGTAATCAGTAAGTTGTATAATATAAAAAAAAAATCTAACATTTTGAAAGCTGAAGTGCGCATCCATTTCGGCCAAATTGTCCATACACAAAATGTGCCAAGTAAAATACTTTCCTCAAACAGCCACAATCCTACGTAGCGTACGGCTGCCAGGAGGTGGCACCAGTCAAGTTATTTTATTCAGTGGTTCAGGTTTACATATTGGGCAAAGGCTCAAGTTATTCAGGGATTTTCAGGACAAACCCAATAGCTACTAACGTTTGGTGAAATGAAAGCCAACCCAATGTTGAAAGACTGACTAGCGTGCATGGTTGGAAATTACATAGCATCGTAGTACTACTACAAAGTTTAGTATGCGTTGACGTGCATGAAGTTAAAGCAGTAACTTTTACAGCAATTTCTGTTTATTAAGACATTCATACAATTTTGGAGGAGCTCTGAAAAGTAGTACATAGTGGGTTGTAACTGGCAATATACTATAGTACGAGTAAAAAAACCCAAACATCAGCAAACTATGGCCAAACAGTGATAAATTTTGATTGAGCAAGTTGGATAAAAACATAGTACATTTAAATAAAACATTCACAAAAGTTAACAAAAAGCAAATCTATATACACCATGACAAGTGCCTTTACTAAAGCAGACCCACAACACATCGCACATGTTAGCATAACAGAATTTGCTGACTTTATACAGCACTTATACCTTTTAGTCCACAAGTAGGTTACTAAATGGTGGAGAACATCGAATATATGCATTATAATATAACATGGAAAGAAATACCTGAAAAGGACCATGTTTACAGACCCCATGGCTTTGTAGCCCCCAACCAGCCAGCTGTGGAGGTTAGAAGTCTACAACTGTCCAAGAGGGACCGCCACAGAAGTCACCTCGCTTTTAACACATTGCAAAATATTCTCATCCAAGGTTTAGCATCAATTTGTGTTTTTTTTTCCTCCTCTCGAATAATAAGCACAATGCAAGTGTACAGTCGCTATCACTGCGTTTTAAAAGGAAAACAAATCTCAGGGCTCAAATGAGGTCAGCCACATTCATGGGCATCTCCTCCACTGTAGTATTGTAAAACGTCTCAATGTCGCGCAGGATCCTCTTGTCCTCTTCAGTGACAAAGTTAATAGCAACTCCTTTTCTGCCAAAGCGGCCGCCACGGCCGATTCTGGAGAGAGAAAATAGTTGGGTTAGGAGTCACGAGGGCCACTGGATGAGGTCGAACACCATCAGTAGATCAACCAACCTGTGAATGTAGTTCTCACGGTTTGTAGGAAGATCATAGTTTATGACCAGGGACACTTGCTGCACATCGATGCCACGAGCCTAGAAGGATAAAAAAAAAGAAGAAAGTTTTACATTCAAGTCTTAAGATGCTTGATGGTAATGTTGCTCGCATTTAAGAGTAACAGAATCCTACAGGAGGAAACCATTGTGGAGCACGAGCCCTAATCTCCCAAAAGGATAACATTACCAAGTCATTGCAGGACCTGATCAAGATTTGTCAACCTTTGGGCTTTTGACTATTAATACACTGTAGTGCCATGACTGGATACTAACCAGCAGATCAGTAGTGATCAAGACTCTGCTTGAGCCAGACCTAAACTCCCTCATAATGACATCACGCTCCTTCTGGTCCATGTCACCGTGCTGTGGAGGGACAAGGAGTTCACATTCAGTGTGCAGGAAAAAGACTGAGGTACACAGATGCAACGGCAAGCAGACGGCGTGGCGAACCTACCAGAGCAGAGACGGTAAAGTCTCTTGCGTGCATCTTCTCCGTCAGCCAGTCCACTTTTCTCCTGGTGTTGAGAAAGATCACAGCCTGGGTAATGGTCAGAGTCTCGTAAAGGTCACACAGGGTGTCCAGCTTCCACTCCTGAGAAATGAAAAGCAGTATTTTCCCCATCTATAGTCATTATGGTGACACGGCGCAAATTTGGCACCACATGTTCGCCTCTTGCTGATAAACATCACGCACCAGAAGAGGACTGGGCAGGAGGGATCGGTGTTGCCAACTTAGCAACTTTGTCCCCCTATATTTAGCGAGTAATCAGACCCCTCTAGATATAAAAAAAAAAAAAAAAAAAAAAAAAAAAAATACCTTGCGATTAATCTAGTGAAGAGACTTAAGACTTTGCTGTCCTCAATGAGCAGAGTGCTTCTGTGGGCCATTACCCCATCTAGAAGCACTCACAGGCGGCTCAGTCTTGTGACAAAAACAAGGGACAGAAGTTTATTTAATTTTAAACCAGGTGTACTGCAAAGTCTACAAAACCAAAAGGATGGGGCCCACTTTTTTTTTTTTTTTTTTAAACCAACCGTAAGGATATGCAGACTTAAAGAAAAATCTGCATCTCAGCTTGTATTGGAGACTAAGCGTATTAGAAACCCTTTCCTTACAACACACTTCTTTGCAGTGTTTAATTTTACAAATACTTCAACTCCTTTTATATTTTTCCTCATTTCATTCATATTTTGAATTTATCCAAGGGCCATAAATTGCTCCTGGAGCTGCACTTTGTACGCCCCCATTCTAAACATTTGTTTTGCTTTTCACGTTATCAGTCAAGGCCAACTATGCAAACTCCACAATTACTGCATGTGATACATCAATCCTGCCCAACAAGTGACATGGGTCACTTTGAAGAATATTAAAACCTCCTTGAAAAGTCATGTAACGCAGTCTCTTGAGACAAAGGACATTGGACATTAAGAAAGAGGTCCCTCCAATCCTCATTTCAGACACTGTGCCTTTAGTCTCCTTCCCTGGTGTACCCATACTTACTCACCCACATAAGCTAAGCCTGGCAGGCTGTTTGCTTCTGCAGTTTGAGCAGGGTGCTTAGAAGGGAAGGGACGTTTTGCCATAAAAAAAAAAAAATTAAAGATTCTAACAAACCCACCTCCCGCTCCACATTAATGTAGAACTGCTTAATACCCTCGAGGGTAAGCTCTTCCTTCTTCACCAGAATGCGAATGGGGTCTCGCATGAACTTCTTTGTCACCTCCAGCACATCTGTGGGCATGGTGGCCGAGAGCAGAACAACCTGGGGAAATTATTCATGTTAGCACGTACGCATGGGCCGATGTGATGTGATGAGCAAAAATAGCTTCACTGTTGTAATTAGTTCTAAAATGTGTTATTTTGAAATATCTTTATTGAAAAGAAAAAAAAAGTTGAGTCAAAGCAGTTCTATTTAAACCATACAACATGAAAGTGGAACATAAAAAAAGCAATTCTTTCCAAATACAAAGCAGCTCTCAGTGCAGTCTCCCGTGGCTAATCCTGCAACCCAAGTGACAAATTTTTTTTTTTTTTTTTAACTAAAACTTGTAATGTTACGTTATTTCATTGTGGCAGATCGTACTTGTCCACAACCAAGACATTAAGTGGTTGACTCCTGTCTCGTTCTGAATCACATCTCCACATTTGGTGACCTCTACGAACAGTGCGGCTGTATTGGCGCCGCTCAATACCAACACGCCAAAGCCCAGTTCGGACTGCGAGGAATAAAAGCATTTCCACATAGTGGCCGCACTGGACCTCCACTTTCTCTCATATCTTAGAAAATGCATGACGCGCGATTGTATTTGTTTGGGAGCCGTGGCTTTTTCATACCGTGAAACCGGCACATGTCTATTAGCACGGGCCAAAAAAAAAAAAAAAAAAAGAAGTTTGGGACACTTTCCAATAATAAAAAGCTTAAATATTAGTGATAAGTGTAACACTGGGCCTTGAGACAGCGGCCACTGAACATTAAGAAAGAGGTTCGACCGCATCTCATTTCCAGCACAGTGAGCAATCATCTTCTTCCACGTTGATACCCTGCTAGCATTATCGCATAAAACAGAACTCCGGATCATGCGATTATAGCAGGGTTCTTTTAATGTGGAAGGGGAGAAGTAATGCAGGTAGTCAAAATGCAATATTCTTACCTGAATGTTTGTGCTCAGCTTCTGGAAGATCTCATAAATCTGATCTTTGAAACCTCTGCTCAACATCTCATCAGCTTCATCCAGAACAAACATCTTGATCCACTTTGGGGCTGTAGGGAATTATTCATTATGTTGATTTGAATCCCCGCAGCCTTGATTCATGTCATGAGAAAAGGTTGGGCACTCACACAGATGTCGCCTGTTGAGCATGTCGTACACCCGACCAGGTGTGCCCACAACTATGTGCGGCGCTTCCGCTTGAAGCTTCTGTATTTCACTACGAAGATTGGTCCCTCCAATACAGGCATGACAGGTTGCCCCCATATAGTCACCCAGAGCCAGAATGACCTTCTGAATCTAAAGAGTGCAACACAGGAGAGGACAAAAACATAGTGTATCACTGACGAATAAACCAAGTATGTAGATGTCAAACTGCAGAGTGATCAGTGTTAAAGAGCTCTCAACACCAAGAGTCAGTCCCGAAAGATGGTATGCCATCATATCACCCAGTTATTCACAGTAAAAAAAAAAAAAAAAATTCAACGAGTCAATTAAACCAGATCACCTTCTAGACCAATGCAGCCATGGATGGGGACTACACCAATCTTTGGGGGGATAAATTTCACATTTGCAAAAATTTAGGAGGTCTTTTAAAGAACGGTACCTTTGGAATCTGAATAGTGTCCTCAATGTGCTGCTTAGGTCTGAGACACTTGCTGAGGTATTCATGACCTCAGGAACAGCATACCTGCTGAGCCAGCTCTCTGGTGGGAGCCAACACCAGAGCCTGAGTCTCCTTCTGCTTTATGTCCAGCTGCTGCAAGATAGAGATGGCAAATGTGGCCGTCTTGCCAGTGCCTGACTGGGCTTGGGCAATGACATCATAGCCTGAGGGACAACAAAAGGACAACAATCCTTTACAAACACAGGTAGTACACTTTAAATGCAAATACATCAACCGCATATTCAGTGATCAGTGAGAAACAAGTTATCCCCATTAATGAGTAAGTCCCGAAAGATGGTTGAGCATCATTTCACTCAAATATACCAAAGGGTTTATCGTTTCCACTGTACCTTTAATGCAAGGGATTATAGCCCTCTGTTGAATAGCCGACGGCTTCTCAAAACCATATGCATAAATTCCCCTGAGAAGAGTCTCCTTCAGGTTCATATCATCAAAGTTGTCTGTAATTTCATTCCAGTTGCTCTGAAAATACAAAAATGTATGATTTAGCACATGTTGGCTCCTTCCAGTGGTTTTAGTTGTGTAGTGTAAAAGTACCTCAATGACACCATCTGGCTCCATTCCATCTGGCCCCACATGGTCGCTGTTAAGACAGGTTGACATTAACCCCTTTCCCAGAACATTTATCAAGAGCTTTTTTTACCCATGTTTAAGAATTCCATAATCCGTGTTTGCCTTGCACCAAAGTTCAGTATAAGTTTTTGTCTGCAACTACACTCATGAGTGTCATACATCCACTTCTTGTAGCTTCTATGCTTTTGCTCCATTTTTTAATGATCAAAACTCACTAGGCTCACGTACCCTGCTGGACTTGGGCACGATTCCCCCTTCTCCCAAACCCCACACAGTGCGCACAAGTGCTACGGCCCAGTAGTGTGTCCCATCACTTCTGCTTGGCTGCAATATTGCTGACTTTGAACTATTAGGCTATGTACCTGTCACCAATTGCATTTGAAAATGGCCAAATATCTTCCTTCGTACTTGCCAACACATGGAGGATTTTTTTGGTCACTTCATCTGGCAAATACACAAGAAACTGCTTAAACAGGAGAGCGACCGAAAAGGGCAAAATACCAGAGTTTTCTGGGGAAAACGGGAGGATATGAAAACATGACTTGGCCATGGAGCACAAAATTGTGCTGTGCCGTGTCCCGCCTCGCCTATTCCAACCGTGCCAGAGGGGACGTGTATCGTGTTTGAGCACTAACCGAACACGTGAAGTAGGCCCAATACAATTTGCGAAGTGTGAGAATTTTTTGTCCCCAGTTAACTGGTGAAAAGAGACGTTTTCCAAAATCCTAAATAAAGTGAGAAAAGTTCCTGCGTGCAAAAGGGCAAAATGTATGCAGATAAGCGCCAATCTAACAACGTGGTTTACGAATCTTGCTGCAATATGGCGCACTTTCATAGCGTTTCAGTTCAAAGTAAAACCCGTGTCATTTGTGCAGAGCTCGGGTGGCCCGAAAGACATCCGGGATCTCTCGTTGCAAGTCGGGGTGCACGTGTCAAATTCCACAAGCAAGGCTCGGTTCACTACTTTCCCAAAATTGCGCTTATGTAACCACGCAGGTTCCAGGCCTTCCTCTTGCTCCCTCACACACACCCTTTTTCGTGACAAACTAAGCAATGAACGACGCAGACACAGCAGTCCTCGTTAGCAGTATCTCGACATGGTGCCCGGGCTGGCTCACCGACAGCCAATATGTCGGCCCGTGCAGTCAACCAAGAATTCTACTACCGAATTAGGTCGAGATGCTGCTCAACCAGACATCATTTATAATTCAGGCACACATGTTTGACGATTAAGTCATTTATCATTACTAACGGCCGAGCTAGATGAAGCGAAAATTAAGAACACGTCGAGTCAAATTGAACGTGTGACCGTATATGAGCTAACAGTTAGCCACCCCATCACGATAGCAGCCTCCGGGGCCTAAAATGTTGTGTAGTCATTTGACAAATAATACAGTTCATACGGAAATAACAGTCTCAAAATACGCTTTCACCACACGTCGTTAAAAGGCTGTCCCAAGGAGTTTACCTGTTGTAATCAGCAGAATCGTTAGACATGATCTGTATCCAACTTCGGCATGCGACTGGAAAAGATCGTAATGGCGACGTCAAGTGCCTTTATGCGGCGGAACTACTTTCGCCGTTGAACTCTACTCACTTTCGTCGGCACTGTTGCATCTAGCACATGTTTTAACTTTTATATTGCATTATGAAACAATCCACGTCCATTAAGTGCAGTACCATCTCCAGATAACCACGCAACAATAAGAAGAAATCGTCTCTTACTACATTTATCAGCGGAAGGATTTTGCAGTAATAAAATAGCACTCCGGCAACTACAGTGCCCGCGATAGGTCAAAAGTATGCCCCAAGACGTTGCGCAACAAGGTTGGCGAATAGCCAAGGAAGTGGTTGTAGTGAACTTAGTGCGTTGTAGCATGGAAAAAATAAACAGAATAAAGGAAGGAGAAGATTCTGTATTGTATTATTATTTTTATTATTATTCAATATTAAAAAGGAGAAAGTATGTAATTGTCACTTCTAACTTTGTGAATGTAATTTGGCTGCAGTGTGTTTATTTTCCGAGGCAGTTTCTTAGCAGAATCGCACCGTCCAAAACATTAGGTACACCCAAAAGATGTAATGAGCTCCAATGCAAGAGCTGACTATTGGCTCCACTGAACTCTATACGTGGAATGGCCCCGATCGATTGCTGCGCGTTGGACGCCTGACGCCACCGGAAGTATAGAAGTTGCCATGTTGTTTCACGCAAAACAAGAAAGCCTAAGAACTAAGAGCCGATGGGAGATGATACCTCAAGGAGTGTATTGACACACTACATAAACTGTGTCGGCACTGTATTGATACTGTGTTGGTCACCTAATAGTGACCCCTGCAGTAGTTATAAAATCATTACAGGTAAAGAAATTCCTTGTTTGTGTAAATGCTAAACTGGGTTGGTATGTAAAATATAGCAAATTTGAGTTACAATTCAGAGTTACAATCTTTAACTTATGTACACATTTTTGTCAACTGAACTGTTAAATCATATGAAATAAAAGACAAAAAAGTGATTAGTTTATGAATTTTTATTGAGGAACAAAAGTTTTTGGAGTTTTTGGAGGCGATTTCTCCTCTTAGACCACCACATATCAGCTGTTAAAGTAACAGCAACGGCGCTCTGGAGGTCCTTTTTTGTTTTCTCCTCTTCCTCATATCTCTGGCTCACCAAGTCCTGAAAATAACCATACAAATACTGTTACACCAAAAAATATATAGTTATATAGTTAGTACAAAAATATCATAACATTTCTTAAACATACCTTCCTGCTTGGTAGAGCATACGAGGGTATAATAAGCTTCAGGAGCTGCCTGAATCC
This sequence comes from Dunckerocampus dactyliophorus, assembly GCF_027744805.1. NCBI lineage: Eukaryota > Metazoa > Chordata > Actinopteri > Syngnathiformes > Syngnathidae > Dunckerocampus > Dunckerocampus dactyliophorus. The sequence goes on from NC_072820.1 coordinate 7,286,037, forward strand.
CTCATTTTCAACAAAGCTGAGTGGCTGACAGTCTTTGATGATCATATTGACCACTGCGTCATCCACTGCTTGCTTGTTAGGAACTGCAAGCCAAAAGGAAATATTTTGTCAAAAGCTTGAAAAACGGACTGCAATTTTTACAAACAATATCAAATAGACATAAGACGACACGGTGATGCGGTGGTTAGCACTGTCGCCTCACAGCAAGAGTGCTGGAGGTTCGAAGCACAATTTTTACAGAGAATTTCAACATACCTGGGGTACTCACACGAGTATCTGCCAATTCTTCATTGCCATGCCGAGCTCTATAATGCCTCAGCATTGATGGAGTGCTCTTATTGATGTAAGATAGCTCCGTGGAGCAGAGCCGACACTTCACCTACAAGAACACAAAAACTTAATTTATCTGAAAACAATTCAAACCTCTTACCAGAACAGAGTAAAAACTAAGGTGGAACATTGCATTCACTTGTTAAAAAAACAGACACCCTATCTCATGATTTCGAGATCAGGATCTCGTGATTACGAGATAAAATGAATAAAGCAACTGTAAGGCTCTTTAACTGACTATTATATGTATCACAGGTCATTACTTGATAAACTGATAAAGTGAGTGCAATGCGCCACGGTAAAAAAATAGTATATCACAGTAAACAATGCTCAAAGGAGAAAAATATTTACCTCGTTTGGCGTCACAAGATCAAAATTATTCCACACTTGGGAAAACTTCTTAGAACGATCCATAATTACGCAAAACTCCATCCAAGAAACCCACGACATGTTGATCCAGTTTGTTTCCTTATAAACACACTTTGGCGCGGCACATTCAAACGATACAGTTCCTGTATCGGTCACGTGATACTTTCTTAAAGCAATACACGCACCCATACGGGCTTTGACTCTTGAGCTCTCGGCACAGTGCTGACGCACCAGTGTCGCTCGTCCAATCACTACGTAAGAGGAGTTGGCGATGCCGTCTTGTGCTGCGATTAATTGCACAAATCGTGATACTCGTGAAAATCGCGAGAAGGGACTTACATTTCACAGGTAGGTAAATGCTTATAAATAATAAAAGTTAAAAAAATAGATACTTTAAATCTGTGAGCATCTTTTTATCTAAGTAGTTGTAAATTACCCCTTATTGTCCTTTAGAATTCCACGCTACAATGCTCAACTTCTAAAGCAATGGGTAGCAAATATGCGGAGAGACAGGTGGAATCCTGCAGCCAGATCGCAACTCTGTTCAAGTCATTTCACCGAGGAGAACTTCGACAGGACCGGCCTGACTGTTAGATTACGCCAAAATGCAGTTCCAACAATATTTTACTTTCCTGATCATCTTCTAAAGGTATGCGTTGCATTTAACTTTGAGACTACGCAGATCCTTATCATAACAAATACCTTGTGAACACTGAAATTGAGTTGTTTTGCATTGTAATTTCACACCATAGAGGTAGGAAAAACCTTAAACTGGAGGGAAATTTTGACATTTGGGTCTAGTAGATTTACTCTGTTTCAATGGAATTGAAGTTGTTAATTCTTGTTAATTTTTATACCGAACCATAATAAATGTATGTCTTGAATGAAGATACATGCATGTGTATGCGTGTGTGCTTTTTTTGGGGGAAGCAAGATGGCCGACAATGCCTTCATGCGGTCAGCCGCGACGCCCATTCCACATAGTTTAGAGTTCAGTGATTGGCTCAGGTAGAGTGGCGGTCTACAGGAGAAATTGTCATCCTATTATTATGAAACTTACCTGAGTTTTGAATCAGAACAGCTGGACTCGCTTGATACTGTTACTTTGCACCGCCTTAAATTCAAAGTGTACTTTAATGTCTTTTTATTAAATGGACTGGATCAAAATGGCACAGCTAGTGCTGAACAATGTGTGTGTTACTCGGGGTGTGGCTTATATCGGGGCAGGAAGAGTGAAGTTAAATCACGTCAAACTTTATTTATGTAGCACATTTTAAAACAACCAGGGTTGACCTAATGGCTGCACAGGCAATGACAAAATTAAATCAAGCAATAAAAGACGACGGGATATAATGCTTGCGACATCTTCAAAAGTTAGTGCCCTCTAGGCAGCCACATAACCGTTGGAAACACTTAAAATTTCAATGAATAAATGTTAAATATTTTTTTAAATAAGTTTACGTTAAAAAAATTCCACAATTTGGGTCACCGCTTGTCATTAAAGGGTGATGATGGGTCTCGCAGCCTAACCAGTTGAAAATAAACCAAACATTTTTATATTCAAAGAAAAAACATCACAGATGTGTTTTATCGGTGACCGGCATGTTATTAGTATGAATGAAGTTGTCCCCCGTATGTTACACTTTTGCTCGTTTTTCCATTTTTGCTGTTTTTTTTTTTTGTATTTCACCATTCTTCTTGTGCAGTTTTTCTCCTAATATTTATATTTATTCATCTTTATGCTCATAATATTTTGTACTTTATTGTAATATTATAACTTTTCCCCAACCTAAATTGTATTCTGTTTTGTTTTGGTGTCATTAAATTATAACTGTAAAAAGTACATTTTTAGTCTTTAATATTTCTTGATGCTACTTTTTCCTCTTAATATTATAACTTTAGCCTGGAAATAGTTTGTATTTATTTTCGTAAAATTACTGCTCTTTTACACATTTTTGCTGTTTTTTTTAAGTTTTCTTGTTCAATTGTACGTTTAGAATGTGCCAAAGGCCAATAAAATCAGCTGCCAGCCGTAAATAGCTCCCGGGCCGCACTTTGGACACCACTGCTGTAGTTCCATTAAATTAATGTTTAGCTAGATTTATAAAGGAAAGTCTTTACTATTTGTTTTATATAGTAAAGAATCCAAACACATGGATAGCAACACCAATTTTGATACTTGATAAAGTGCAATTTAGGTGTACGGTATCAACTCAAGAACTACAATACTTCCTCTACTATTGTTTTCTATCTTTGCACACACAATTGTGCCTTTAACATTAATTTTATTTTCAAGAGTGGTCATTTCTGTTTCTACTCCAGCAATATTCATCATACAAGGAACTGAAGAGATGTGTTTTTGGCAAATAAAGCCATTTTTTTTATTTAAAGTTGAACTTCCCCTGCATCCAATGGTGACTCTAGTGTACAATAGTGTAATAGTTGGAAAATAGCTCCTCTCCCGCTGTAAGGTCTCTGAGTGAAACGAGCACCACGCAGCGAAGAGGTCTCTGTGAGTGTGGGCTGTAGTTGACATTGGGAAGATACTGGCGAAGCTCTATGGGAAAAGTGTCCGGAACATCATACTCCTGGTAATACACATTGGCAGGCCACTCGTTGGAGCAGTTGTTTACATACTGGCCCACTGCAAGTGGGTTCTGTGGATTGACTGTCAGCCAGCTCGTGTCGCTCATCACAAAAGGGCCCATCCGGTCTCTGCCACTGCATGACTTGTACACCATTTTGGAGATACCTTTGTCATTCCCATCAACTAAGACACCATCTAGGCAACGAAATACAAATGGGTTTTTGATGGACTGTAGGAGTATAGGCTCATAAGCTTGGTAGATGGTGCCAGGATACATGGCAACAGTAGCTCCTTTGGGTACCACCCCCCTGGTCACAAACACTCCAGTTCCCGCAAAGGGCAGTGTGCTCGGCTTCCGGTCAATACAGAAACCAAATGACTGGAACATGGCATCGTGCGCACAGGGTTCGTTGTCACTTGTTACCTGTCCGTGAAAATGACCTTTAACAGCCTGCTGATCCACACGACAATGAATCCCATGACTGGAGAGGACTTCGAAGAGCTGCCGTAGGCTCCGCGATACTTCTTCATCTGGGACCAACTTGTCCTCAGAGCGCTCTTTCACTTGTCGAAGGGTTTTCTCATTTTTAGAAATGTTTAGTGCAATCCAAGGCACAAATCGGTGTCGGTAGGATTTCCATTTGACCTGTAACCTCTCCAGTACATTTCTAAACATTCAGAGGGAAGTGCGAACACTCGTACTTGGAGAAATTGATTCTTTCCTGCAATTATTTAGTCACTTCCGACCAACTGTTTCATAATAAAAACACCATTGCACCTTATTATTGGTAACTTGACTTTTTAATGAGAAAAAAATCGGAATGCACATGTACTATGAATAACTAGTTTCTGTAGTAAATAATAAACCTGTATTTGAGGCACTGTTTATGATTTACAAACGTTTCAAACACGTCTATGTGTTTTATTTTGAAAAGCATAGTTGAAACAGGAACCCTTTTGTTGCTGTAACAACTTTACACGCGTTAGCCAGCTTGATGGGAGGAAAAGGAGTCGGGCAAAGACAAACATGGTAAGAAATGTTACTTTCTGTTCAAGTGCGGTGCTGTAAACATAACAAATTATGGCAGTATGACCGGTACCGTCAACAAAGCGCCTTAATTACCTTAAGCTGCCCTGATGAGTCACAAGTAATCGTAGCATGCACGTTAGCATGAGCTAACTAGCGCAAGGTAATGAGGCCAACTCGTCCATTTAGCTAGCAAAGCTGCAAAGGTTTGATGCCAAGCGGTCATCATTATTACACACCCACAGCAATGACAACAGTGCCAACCTGGTAAGGTGTATCCTTCTCAGGCGAATGATCATCTCCGTGTAATCAGTTGGTCACAGCTGTCAACAGTGTTCTGGTGCCTGATTAGTCTTCCTGCTGTAGTGATGTTGATGCTAGCTTACGTTCTATGTTATTAAGTTCTGATAGTGTGCTTTATACTTGTGGCCACTGGGCTTTGTTTTTGGATACAGAGCATCATTAGGTTGGACTGGCACAGCTGTTTCTCATATAGAGTTGTTTTGTCTTTTTGCAGAACAAGCTGAAGTCCTCACAGAAGGATAAAATTCGTAAGTTCATGATTTTCACTCAATCCAACGAGAAGACTGCACTGGCCTGTCTGTCACAACATGACTGGAAGCTAGATGTTGCTACTGACAAGTATTTCCAAAATCCAACTTTAGACAAGAAGAAGCTCGAACATCTATACAGCAGATATAGAGGTATGGAAGGGATACAGTGCCAGGGGTGTCACAAGATCTCACGAGATCAAAACGTGATGCGATTTCCAGTTCAGAAAAAAATGTCTTGTGATAATAATTAATCACCCACAAAAATGAACTGCATCATTTTGCCGTCCTCCATATGCCATGCGCATGGCAATATATTGCCATACAATCTATATAGCGCATGGAAAAAAATAAATATAATGCTATAATATAGAGATATAAACAAAAAAGCAGTGGCAAGGGAACTTGTTGGCTCCAGAGTAAGCATATCAGGTAAGTTTACATTAGTTTACAGACATTTATGTAAGTTTATCTCCTATACTAGTGATATCCGGTATTAGCAAGCGTACTCGATAAACACCGGCTGCTTTTTCTCCTCTGAACTACTTTGATACCCCAAAAGTCAGCCAATCAAAACCGTGGGGGGCTCGTAATTCACTCTGGATGTGAGTGCATCGCTCACTGGTGTCGCTCGCTTGTCGCCTCCCGTTTGCGGGGGTTGTATGCGTTGGCGATGAGTTTCGCCAATGGCGGTCGTTTGTTGTCTCCCATGTGTGGAGCACATTAGCTTCAGCCATACGCCGCTGATTAATAAATGAGCTCAATCATGAGAATACGCTAACTTTGGATCGCTCTGTTGTTTCATAGTCATTCTTATTGGCGACACAGTGCTCCCTAGCTGGGGGTGTGAATCTCTGTCCACCTCACAATTTGAAGCGATTACGAATCAGAGGCCTGCGATGCGATGATAAAATGATTATCGATGCATCTCGATGCATCTTTTTTTGTGATCAATAGTTTGTCAGTTTTTTCATGCATAATTTTTTTCTACATATAATTTCTTTTTGCTCACTGTGTACTACTAAAGCAAAGCATACTTGTAATGATCCACGATTAAAATAAACATGAAACACATTAATTTACTTCCATTAGTTTATTTAGGTTATACATATTTCCCATTGCAGAGAACCAGCAGGAAAAGTAAAGTGCACCAGTATCAGCAAGTATAAAGTTAACAAACTTCAGCATATTTTGAGGAACCAACATTAAAAAAAATATATTCACAAATAAATAATATACTTCTGAATTCAAACTAAAATCCTAATCATAGAATCTCTGACAAAATAATATTTTAGCTGTATCGCAAATTCAAAAACAGCTTTCATACAAAATATAGATTTCTGTACCAGCAGCTCTCATACAAGATTAATGCTTGCAGACGTCAGTCTATTATGAATAACCAAAAAAACTAGGCTGCCCTTATTCATATTTTTTTATTCAGTGTCAGTGAAATAAAGTTGCAATGTGACATTGTATCTGGGTTCCAAAGTGCGCAACAAAGCACAAAAGACCTGCTTCTCAACAATCCAATACAGCCACAAATCCTTCGCAATAAAAGTTGCGATTGACTTCGTGATTTGCTTCGCCTTTTTCCAACTTGGGTGGAAAATTAGTTATCACCTGCTCGATGGTTCTTTGGTTGACAGCAACTTCAGCTGACTGTTTTTCCTCCCGGTTCAGGTGGAAACGTGCTACGTAGTTTCCCATACTGTATTTGTCCAGCTCATTTTTATCTTCAACTACGTGCAAGCCGAAGTGCTTCCAGACGCTCGGTTTAAATCAGCGGGTGCGAGTCAGAGTTTACGCTCAGTCATTCTGGTAGCGTCTTACACTTAGGTGCACCACCAACTGTTCGGGCGGCACTTTCGCGTTTCGTCTTTTTTTCCGTCAGCATTGATTGACATTTATGAATCGCTTAATAATCGTCAATGTCCGCATCGCAATGCATCTAAGAATTGATTATTTCCCCCCCACCCCTATCCCTAGCCTGTGTAAGCTTTGTTCCTTTTGGTCTGGTGATGTTAACACATGAATGTCTGTTTTCTTCCTCCAAACAGGCATGAAGAGAGTTCACTCTGCGCATCCGTTTCAGCACTTACACAAAAATGGTGTGCGTTCACAGGGAGTGTAGTTTTAATACATCACAAAAGAAATGCTGCTTTTTGATAGTTGAAAAATCAGCAATATCAAGAAATGCTGCAAACGTTTTACAGACAGTAGGAATTGCCTGTGAGAAAATACATGTCATCAATGACAATTCCACTACTTGAGACACAATAAAGCAAGAAGATTAAAAAGATTACATATCAAAGGAAATCTTTCCTTCTTGTATATTATCAGTTGCATGGTGGCCAAGTGGTTAGCATGTTGGCCACACAGTCAGGAGATCTGGAAGATCGGGGTTCGACTCTCCGCTTTGGCATCGTTTGTGTGTAGTTTGCGTGTGTGCGTGGGGTTTCTCCGGGTACTCCAGTTTCCTTCCACATTCCAAAAATATGCATGTTTAGTTAACTCTAAATTATGTGAGTGTGAATGGTTGTCTATGGTGACGAGTCTAGGGTGTACCTCTCGCACGAAGTCGGCCGGGATAGGCTCCAGCATACCCTAATAGGATAAGCAGCATGATGGATGGATGGATATACGTTTCTTATAACATTAGTGGTTTATTTGGTCTTAAAAAATGCTGACAATATCCGTTTAGCGTCAGTTTGTGGCACAATAAACATTTCAAAACACATTTGCATTGTTTTGTGACTCAGTTTAATGAAAAAGTTGGTTTGTCCTGTCATACATATTTTTTCATTGTACTTTTCTTAAAATTAATGTTTAAATCTCATCTGGTCTCATTCTCGTGGACCCAGTCTTGTGCTTCGTCACATCTCGTGAGTTGGGTGTCTCTTGACACCCCTACTCAGTACACATTTCTATTCCTTTAATGGTGTAGCAGGCTTGCATAAACAATTGGTATAAAACAGTGTGATAATCTATTACATCATCACCTTCAGATCCCCACGATGACAAGATCGGCATTGATGGGATTCAGCAGTTTTGTGACGACCTTGGTTTGGACCCAGCCAGTATAAGTGTTCTTCTCATAGCCTGGAAGTTCAGGGCTGCAACACAATGCGAGTTCTCTAAACAGGAGTTCATGGACGGCATGGCAGAGCAGGGGTGAGAATGTAACATGGTTTGAATGGTGATATGTTATATGATTGCATGCGTGCGTTACAACGTGTGTGAACCTATTGCAAGTGTGGTGCACGCATGTCAGATGTGGGACATCCCACGCATTGATGTGTTTTTGTGTTTCATCAGATGTGACAGTATAGATAAGCTAAAAGCTCAACTACCCAAGATGGAACAAGAGTTAAAAGACCATGGGAGATTTAAGGACTTCTACCAGTTTACATTTAATTTTGCAAAGAATCCTGGCCAGAAAGGTTTGGGTAAGAAATATGTGTATTAAAAAACCCCAAAGACAAATTGATATAATCCTTTTGTTCATTAAAGATGTTTTCTAAATTTCCTTTTTAGATTTAGAAATGGCTATTGCATATTGGAATTTAGTATTGGCTGGAAGATTCAAGTTCCTCAACCTCTGGAACACGTTTTTAGTTGTAAGTTTACACAAAATGTTCCTTCAGTGTGTTGTTTATGGGGGAAATTAGTAGGAAATTGTAGTTAGGCAGTAGATTACATTGAACCTGCAAGGTTTTTGTTTTTCTTTTCCTCGGTTGGGCAGTATGCATGTGACTGCGCTTAAGTCATCTCTGTAACATGCATGCATGGCAACACAGCACTAAAAATGCCTACTGCATTGAAAACCTACCATCTTTTTCCATAAATTCCGAGGATTAGAGCATCATTTTTTCGCTAACCTCGGCGTGTTACTTATAAAGCGGAACCTCGGTTAGCATGTTTTTCGGTTAACGTCGAAAATTTACGGCAAATTTTTGCCTTGGTCTCATTTTCCAGGTAGCGTACAATAAGGCGCACGTCTTGTTGTGTTATCAATACACTGCGTCTGCCTAACTGTATTTTTGTCACCAAACATCCTTGTTATCAGGTTGCGAATACATGGAAACAGAAGCAGGAAGTCAGCTCCGTCGCCCTTCTGTGTATTCATCAGCGGTTGTTTCTGTAGTTCTTTGCTCACTAACACAGTTACGCCACAAGTCTCAAAAACGGTAGCACAAAACATGTTTTTATAGCTTTACAATTCTAGTTTTACATGCATAAACAATTCTAAATGCATATAAAGGATAAATGAAAGGGAAACGCCTAACAGCGAGATCAACGCAGACTCCACCTTCGTGTTTTGCATTGAGATAGTGTATTTGTTGAATTCAATCATGTTTCTCAATATCAAAATTGCAACTTGCAACTTTCTTTGGCTCCATTTTTGCAGCTGTGATCAACAAGAAAAGCAGAGACTTGAGGTGAGAAGCACTATTGAAGAAATAGCAATCATAGCAAAAAATGAAGGCGGTGTCTGTGTTGATCTTGCTGCCACATCACGTCTTTGTGTCACATCTTCAATGAAGGTAAAAGTAACCTTAAATGTTGTTTTATCCGTTTTATTCATCATTTGTATGTGTTTATATGCATTTCAACTTGTTTTCTGCATGTAAAAATGTAATTGTAAAACTAAAACCATGTGTTTTTGTGTTGACGTTTTTGGCTTTCTGGAACGGATTCATTGGATTTACATTATTTCTTATGAGAAAAACGTATTTGGTTAGAGTCTGACTTTCTGGAACGGATCAACGGCGCTAACCAAGGTCCCACCGTACTGTATATTCCTACTAAATTCTCACCAGCATCCATTATTACAAGTGGCTTGGATTTCACTTTGTGGTTTATATCGCAGGAGCACCACAAAAGGTCAATTCCCAAGGACACATGGAACCTGCTGCTAGACTTCAGCACAATGATCACGGATGACATGTCCAATTATGATGAGGAAGGTTTGTGCTGTGTTACTGTGTTACGAAGGCTAAGTGTACATTTTTCCTGAGGAAGATGATGCGTGCCAACCTCACACCATCTCAGTTGTATGTTTTCCTCTCCATCAGGAGCATGGCCTGTACTCATTGATGACTTTGTGGAGTTTGCACGGCCGCACATTGGGACCAAAAGTACTGCAGTTTAATGAGCACCTCTCAAACAGCCACACAAACAAGACAAAAGAACACATGGACCACACTGAGCTGACAACTATGTTGCCTTTTCAACCCTCAGGACTGAAATATTTTACACAGAAGAGACTTTATATAAACACGTGTGTGTGTGTGTGCGTGCGTGTTTGTGTATGTACAATACATATATAAAAAATGCATATCACTTTGTCGGGTAACTTGTGGTTTGACGCTTTTGACGACAGTATTGGGCTTTTTTGTGGGCGCTGAAGCCAAGCAGAAAAAGGCACAGTGTCGGTTTCTGGATGTGTTGGGCTCTGCTCAAAAAGTCGACACACGCACACACACACATGTAAACATTCTTTAATGATTTTTAATTTGACTTTTGATTGCATCCTGATTTGGTTTTATGAATGATACAGCTCTGTGACTTGTCGGTATCAATATAAACATTGATTGCAGTTTTGTTTCTTTAAACATAAAATAAATGTTTCAATTTGCTACCTTTAAATCTGCCAGCCACGTGTGCTTAAATAGAAGCTGTTTTCAGCACCCTGTGCATGATGAACAAGCTTTAAGGCTTGTATGACTTCGTACGGGAAGGTTAAACGAGGTCAAGAGAGAAGAGACTTGGGAGAGAATATTTAAATGGGAAATGATTTAGAAACCCTCAAAGTATCTATGCCAGATACACCTAATCTAATGAGATCTGGTACAATAGCTGTATAGAAAGTATTTGCATTTGCAACTGAAGTAATGCTGTTTTCCTTGACTTTATTGTATTATTATTGCTAAAATAACTAATTGCATATTTTTCCTGTACGTTATTGTTGGCATATGGTTTTCATTGGTGCAGAGCTATTACTGCATCATACTGAAAGCTGTGTTGAATTTTAGATTAGGGGTTTCCCAAGTGTGGGCTGGGGGTCATTTGTGGCCTGTGGCTGTTTTTTTTTTTTTTTTTTTTTTTTTTAATGACTATTGGCACATTGTAAAAATACAATTAAACAAGAAAACAAAAAAGCAACAGTAAAAATGGAAAAAAAAATCTGTAATTTTACGAGAATAAGTACAAAATATTAGGACAGTAAAGTAATATTAAGAGAAAAAAATAATATAAAGTTGTATTATAGTACGATAAGTCCAAATATTATGAGAATAAAGACATTACAAGAAAAAGAAAGAAAAAAGTTGAAATATATGAAAAAGGAAAAATGAGGAACAACAAAGTATAATGTACGGAGAAGTAAATATTAACCTGAGATGCAGTTTTTTTTCCCCTTTTATACATAAACATATTTGCATATCCACATGGGTTGGTTTAAAAAAAAAAATGTAAAAGCGGCCCCCTCATCCTCTGATTTTTCAGTCCGCAGCCCTTGGTGGAAAAAGTTTGGACACCCCTGATCTGCATGAATAGCAAAGGATTTTTCTAGTTACGACTGAGGTCAAAGCTGGTCCTGTAATGACGCCGCCCCACCCCCCCACCCCCACCCCCCGTGTTTTTACCCTTTGATTTGTAAGGATGCAATTTTACATGCCTAGCAAATTACAAATACAAAAAAACCTGAAATAGAGTATAAATGCCCTGAAAAGAAAAATCCTGTAAATAAATTGTAAATACAGCAATCGAGTTTTACATTTACACTATGCAATAAGTATGTACAAAGATTAGATTTAGATCAATTATATTAACTAAATAATGCTATATAAAATACCTTTATCCAACTATGCAAAACAATACACAAAAAAAACACTTATTTGGTATTATCATTTGTAGTAATATTAACTGGGCATTGCTTTCGAATCAATGTGAACGTTTTCATTTTACGAGTCAACAGTAGTTTTAATATAATTACACTGAAGGTGAATTTTTTTCCCAAATTTAGTGGTGGCCACAGCCTACCTTGCCTAATGGGCCAGCCGACTCTGACTGATGTGTGCGATTATCTTTTCATACTTTCAATGAAAAAACCCTCATCTCAGTCAACGCTGTCAATGTTGTGGAGCCTGTCTGTTGAGTTTTGAGCGACTGTAACATAAAACCTTACCAAAAAAAACATCCAAGTCTTCCGTTCGAGATTGAAAAAAACACACACAAAAAATCTGATGTTATGTGGTTGCCAGGTGACAAAGGATGCACTTCCCTGAAGCAAGGGCTGGCGTGGTCGTCTCGTGTCATAAAGGTCCGCCAAATGTCTAGGCCTGTGGCCTTTCAAATGATGCAGGCCCTCTGACGACATCATCAGAGTGACTGACTGACTAGAAGAACTACTGATGTCATACAAGCGTTTAGGTTTTGGTGTGATCAGTCACTTGAATCCAATAACACTGCGTTTACGTAAGCTGGAAAATGGCGCTTTACGCGGCGAGAATTTTATCCGAGATGGGCTGGGAGAAACATTACGACCTCCCGGTACTCAACGCTGAAAACAAGACTTTGATAAAAGAGGTGAGACTTGATTAGTTGACAGTAACGCTGAGAGGTTACACGTTCATGTAAATGAAAATACCAGCGTTATCTCCGAGGTTCAATTGCAAACATTAGGAAATCGTGCTGGGAGTTCTCTAATGCATTGTTTGTTCTCTGATCTTCCAGATTTGCAAGATAAAGACTGTGATCTCGCAGCTGAAAAACAAATCTGAGAGTAATAAAGAAAGAAAGCAGTTAGGAAACGACTACCTGAAAAATGTTAAAAAGGAGCTGGACATCACAGAGGTAGGTTTGTTTTTCCTGGATAGAAAGTATGTTTCTGTGTCACACAAATGGTTTTACAAAATGTCTTGCCAAGCTGCACAAACATTATTCATTATTATTATTATTCGTCCCTTTGGCACCAATAAGCGATACAGTGATCCCTCGTCCAACGTGGGTCAATGCTTCCAGACCCAACCGTGATATGGAAATTGTTGTGAAGTAGGATTCCTTCTTTATAAATGCAGTATTTTCATAGAGCATAGAAAAGCTTTTTTCGACCTTCTAAATATGGTTTTAGGGATGAGCCGGATACTTGTTTTAGACAAGTGTCCGTTACGGATAATGCATTTTTGCCGAGTATGAGCATGAAACGAGTACAGCTCATCATTATCCATAATCGGAATGAAGGCAAATCCTCATTGGCTAACTACTTATGTATTCACTCTTCACGCTCTTTGATTGGCCAGCAACACACAGCGACCGCCCCTCCCTAGACAGACTCCCTACAGCCCAAGAGAAGAGTACGCGGTGCATTGGACAAGACAGAGCTATAAACGGCTCGTGTTGAGTCGGTCACTGACGATGTTTTTTTTTTTTTTTGGTATGCTTGCTTCTAATTTGGCTGGTCTGAACGTGGTGCTTTTGATAAAACTACTGACAGAATATTTCCCATCACTGAATGTTTGCATGAATCACCAACTTCACACAGCTCATTAATTAAAATATTTAAATAATGAAGTCTTACAGATCACTTACGCACATACAAAGTACACGTATAGCGGCAAAATAAACAATAAATATAGCAGCTTCTGATCAATCCATGTCAATTTCAGATTTTATTAAACCACGCCCACTTCCGATTTATGCCTTGCCCACTCCGAGACGTTCAGAGCCACTGATCTAAAAAAAAGACTGGATCGAGCTTCTATTGTTTTATTTTTGAAGCCAATGGCGGCCATCTTGGTGAGACCACTTTGCTGTGAGACAACAGTATGGCAACGCACTGGTAAAACTTTTCAAAGTAAAAACTTTTCAAAGCAAAGCCGTTCAAGTAGTGGCACATATATCAGGTCAAAAAAAGGTGCCAAGTAAAAGTACTTACGAGTGGAAGGTTCTTGGGAAGTGCTTTTTAAGTTGTGTTTCCTCATCCTCGCTTCCTTCACTGGCACTCCTGATGTTTTTGATGATTTTTCACTAATTCTGCGTTCGTATACCAGCACAATCACAAAGCTGTGGCGCGTAAGGTGGTCTCACCAAGATGGCGGCGATCGAAAAAATCTGGCTTCAAATTTTGGCGCGTGAAAACAATAGGTTGCTCGATCCAGTCTTTTTTTTAGATCAGTGTTCAGAGCTCATCAAGTGAATGGTAAATGGTCTTTCACTTGTCTAGCACGTCAGGATGTGTCAGATGGGCGCCCCCTACAGGCGGGATACTCGCGCCTCCATGCTGCTCAGACGTCATCAACTGTCCGCCATGTAACCAAACTGGGTGTCACTTCACCGCTGTGCCTCAGCCCAAGCGCAGGTTAATTATACGGTTAACAAAAGGAAATTACAACAGTAATTGCTCAAAAATAAAACAAATGTCATTCTTCATATGATATTATATTAATTATATCCCAGACCAAGAGTCGCAAACATGTTATTTCACTACAAATATAATAAATAAGTGGGAATTGTGACTGAGTCCATGAGTTGGTTCAGCCTTGGCTGCTAGTTGAGTGCTAGTGAGATGTTGCAATGCAGTGCCGCTATTTTTTGTCAGGAAAACTGGAAAAGAGAAAGTCAATAGAAGCCTGTTGTTCCGCCAATCAAGTTTGGTGCTTATCCCACCGAACAATTACTGACACCTACAGTAGTGACCAATGTAGAACACGACATTCACTATTTGAATGCGTCTTCTTAATGCCCTGTATTTGTATTTTCAATCATTTACCTGACTTTGTTCTTAAATGCTTAATTTAAGCAAACATAGGTACGTACTAGAGGCGCCGTGGCCTCCAGGGGCCGCCACAAAAATTCACCTTTAATAATGAACTCTTGAAATGCTCAAATGGATTCAAATGTAAAGCAATACCCAATTTATTATTACAAATAATATCTCCATGTGCATATCATTTTTGTATATTGGTATTTTTTCTGTACATAGTTATTTTATTTACTTTTTGTGTATAGTTGGTGTAAATGTAGCTTATATTGATAAACTGTGTGGTTATTTAAGTTGTCTGATGTTGATTGTTGGATGTGTAATTTATTACTATTAATATGTATTTACTTATTTACAGGGTTTTTATTTTGTGCTAAGGGCATTCACATTGTTTTTTTGTATTTATTGTTAAGCATGTAAATTGGGTGACACGTAAAATAATTAGAGATAATTAAGATTAAAAACAATGCCAATGGCTGATTGAGGGGGTGCCAATCTCATTATTATCATACCTGTCAATATCTGCATTCGAAAATAAGGGGAATTTCCTGGAAAATAAGGGAAGTGAAGAAAAGCGGCATAGAAAATGAATGAATCTTTGAATAAGGGAAGAAAAGAAAGGAGAAAAATTGCCGTGGCTGAAGCGTGGATATCGTCACCATTGTCACCTGCAGTACCGTAGAGAATTACAAAAAAAAAAAAAAGTTAAAGTAAAAACAATTTACAGGAAATTTAAACGGGAGGGTGACAGGAATGAAGGGCGAAATATGTGAGTTTCTCGGGAATAATGGAACGGTTGACAGGTATGATTGTCATGTAGCAAACAGCAGCTTCTAATGGGAACGTGTGGTCTGTCCAAGGCTCTGTGCAGGGCTAAAGACAGAGAAGCAGAGTCAGAGACGCACCTCACTGCCATCGCAGAGAGGGAAACAGGTCGTCTGGTGCAGGAAAATGCTAAGATGGAAAGCGATATTCAACATTCTGCCAACAGGAAAGATACCTTAGAGGTGTACAACAACTACGGCTTGTTTACATTCATTTTAACGTCACATTAAAAACATAACCATTAACCCAAGCCTGTATCCTCATTCAGAAAAGCATCCGCCTGGCTAAACAAAAGCTTGAGCAATTTCGGGCCCATATGCACTGGGACCAGCAGGCCTTGAATTCTTTTTTGGAGGAGTCGGCACAAAAAGATGACGACATGATGGCCATCATTAAGTATTCACAGCAAGATGAGTTGAGAATTAAGGTAATAATAAGTCAAGCTTGTATAAAACCTGACAACTTGTCAACAAGGATAACAGACAATGATGCATTTGATAGATTAGTAATACTCTTCTATGTTGACTTGAGTCATTTTGTAAAGAGCTTCTCTATGGTGGTTAAGGCGTAGCAGGGGCGTGATGCCATGAAAAGCAATTATCATGTTCTGATACAACCTGCTAGCGGACAGGTGTTGCCGCATGCTTCTTGTATGAATTCATTCTCTCACCTGAGAGTTTTATGATCTGTCGTCATGCAGACACTCACCATGGCTATTGAGAGGACAACAATAGAGGGCAATAAAAAGCGCAAAGCGCTTGACAAGGAAATGACAGAGACTCTGTCTGCACAGGTAATGCACAAAAACACACACAAGCATCTGTGTGTGTGTGTGTGTGTGTGTGTGTTTATTTTCTTCCTCCCACATCCCAATAACATGCATGTTAGTCTACTCCATAGGTGTGAGTGTGAATGGTTGTTTGTCCTAATGAGAACAAGCAGTATAGAAAATGAAAGAGTGAATGAAAGTAAATTGTGACTTCTTCACACGGGTTTCTTTTATGTTATGGAAAAAAGCAGCACACAAATAGGCAGTCTAAAAGTCTAAAAACATGGTACTATATCACCAATATTTAGTACAATTTATACTTATTTATACTTATTTATACCAAATTTGTTCAAATATTCCTCAAAAGTCAAACAAAATTTCAGATCATCATGTGTCATTTTACACGGGAGGGTATCAATGATGGCAAGGAGGGAAAAACATGATGATAACCATAGAACAGACAATAGAACTGGTTGTGAAATAATGTTTTTTGGCTTAGTAAGATATGTGCGTTACACCTCATTATCTAATATCTAGTTTACTCATTAACGCGGTTAATTGGTTCCAGACCCGAACGCGACAAGTAAATTTCCCCAAGTAAGATTCAATATTAATAAATGGAATATTAGCGTAATTAGAGCATAGAAAACCTGTTTATGACTTTCTAAATACGTTTTTTGGGGGGTTTTTTTACATTTTTTTATACAACTGTTATGCGCAGGCTATGGGATCACGACAGGGACATAAGAGACAGCCGTCGCTCACAGCATATAGCAAGCTACAGAGCTAACTAGTTAGCCTCCAATTTATTTCTTCTAAACCTAAGAAAGTGTTTCAAACGGAGTGGGGAAGAAGGACAAAGTAAGAAGCCAAACACGTACCACTTCCACACGGAGTGGGAGGAGAACCTTTTTTTCCACAATGTCATGTGGGGCATGCCATGGCTGACTCCATGCAGTGTTAAGGTAATGTAATGTCTCATCAATGTAACATTACTGATGTCTAGATGCGAGGACCACCTGTATTTATCTGCAATTACATAAGAATGCACATCAATCCAGGCGTACTCTGTGCGTTTTCCTCTCAGATTGCTTTAGACAAGACAACAGAGAATTTGCAGCAGGCTCACCTGGAGACCGAGCAGATCATCCACCAGTGGGAAAACACCATCCAACAGATGAAGCAAAGAGATGCTGATATACATCAGTGTGCTCTGGTAAGCAAGCATGTGACCATATTACCCAACACAATGTGAACACAACACCTTGTCCCACCATCTTACTAGAAACTGGCCCAGACCAACCAGATCATCAGGGAAAGGAATGATTCCCTAATCGAAATGAAGCACCTACAGGACTCTCAGATCAATGACAACAAGGAAAAAGAGAAAAAGTTAACTGTGACCAATCAACAGGCCGCAAAACTGCGACTGGACTTGAAGGAGCAGGAGAAGAACTACATTGAGATGAAAGATGAGGTCAGAATCTTAACGCACAAGCCACTAAATCTAAATATCAAGATGACTCATGTGGGAAGGTGGGAAAAAGCCCATAGAAAGAAAAGGAAAGTGCAGGAGTTAAAAAAAAAAGAGCCAATACAGCGAGCCAATAGGAAGAAAAACAAAGTGAGTTGGTAAAATTGCAAATGTTCTCTTCTAAAGAATGCTACAATAACAATATAATTGTCATTGTGTACAAGTGTGCGGTAGCCTTCTGATTACCAGCTCAAAGTGTGACGCATGCCACCCCGAGGGGGCGCCAGAGGACTTACGGGAAGGAACAACAGCTTGAGAGAACTTTGATTATCATTTTTATTTTTAAACATGCCCTGTTGGTGTAATGGTACACTCTGCCGCCTTTCACGGAGGCGGTATGAGTTCAATGACTGGCCAGGGCCCCATCAACAGGGTTGCATCAGGAAGGGCAGCTGGCGTCAAAACGAGGCCAAATCGCTCATTGAGTTGCTGTGGCAACCCCTACAGGGAGAAAGCCAAAAAAATGGAAAAAAAAAAACAGTCGTCCCACATCAGTCTTGGCGCTTTTTCTTTCCATTTTTGCTGTTTTTTCCCAAATATTTCAACTTTCTTCTTAAATAATGTAGTAATATTACGACCTTATTCCTATAATATTTTGACTTTATTCCCATAATATGATAGCTTTTTTCACAAAACAAATTTTCCGAAAATTAAAACTTTATTTTGTTTTGTTTCTGATGATGATAAACCTTTATAAAATAAAATTTTTTTCTCAAATATTTCAACTCTATGCTACTATAATTACATTATTTTACCTCATAATATTACGAGTTCATTCTCATTAGAATACAACTTTTTTTCTCCTCTTTATATTTGGAGTTAATTCTCGTAAAATTACACCTGTTTTTTTTTTTTCTTCCAACTTTCACCTTTCTTGTAATTTTTTTTCTTGCAATTATGTCTTTATTCCCAGAATATTTTGACTTTAGTCTCATAAAATTATAATTTTTTCTGCAATCTCATTTTCCAATAATTACAACTTTGTTGTTTTGTTTTTAATAATATTACGACTAAAAAAAAAAGTCTTTCTTTATTATTTTTTTTGCATAATATTACACTGTTACTAAATAAAATTATGACTTTTCTTATTAGATTACAATTTTTTCTATTAATATTTTGGCTTAATTCTTCTAAAATTACTGCAGATTTTTCAATTTTTGCTTTTTTTTTTTTTAATTTAGTCTGCTGCATTCCACCAAAAAACAGCCATGGGCTGCAAATGGCCCCCGGGCTGCACTTCGGTCACCCCTGTCTTAGGTTTGAAAAATAGATGTTTTTTTTCTTTTCTCTTCCCCCTGAAGCCTCTTTACGTTTTGAAAACCAATCTAAAAGTTACCAGGAAGTGCGAGATAAATTCATATCAATATTATAATCTGAAGATATAAATCATTTTCATGTGAGTCTATTTCTGTTTTAAGAGTTGATGATGTGTAAATTAAGACTGTATGTTGTCATCATGTGTCTGCAGTTGAAAAGTTGCAAAGCCTTACTGGATAGAACAACCACCAATGTGCATTCAATGAGGTCCAACATATGCAGGCATCAGGAAGAAATTGAGAACAACAATGTCAAGTCAGTCAAATTTGATAGCATGTTGTATGTAAAACCCATTGCAGGGCTTGAGTGAACAATTAAGTCTGTGTGCATTTCAGACTGACTCAGACCGCGGCCCAAAATGATGCTCTTGAGCAGAAGTTGAGAGCCGTGACACAAAACGCCCTGAGTGAGAAGGAGAGAGCTGCACTGATGGAGAGCTACCTCAAGGAAGAGGAGCAACTCATCAAGGCGAGGAGTTGTGCACTATTTTATTGTTAATGTGGTAGTATTAGTCATGAAAACATGTCTTGGATATAGTACAGTGGTGTGAAAAAGTGTTTGCCCCCTTCCTGATTTCTTTTTTTTTTTTTAATGTTTGCCACACTTAAATGTTTCAGATCATCAAACAAATTTAAATATTAGTCAATGACAACACAACTGAACACAAAATGCAGTTTTTAAATGAGACTTTTTATTATTAAGGGAGAAACAAAATCCACACCTACATGGCCATGTGTGAAAAAGTGATTGGCCCCCGAAACCTAATCACTGGTTGGGCCACCCTTAGCAGCAACAACTGCAATCAAGCGTTTGCGATAACTTGCAATGAGTCCCTTATAGCACTGTGGAGGAATTTTGTCCCACTCATCTTTGCAGAATTGTTGTAATTCAGCGACACTAGAGGTTTTTCGAGCATGAATCGCCTTTTTAAGGTCATGCCACAACATTTCAATAGGATTTAGGTCAGGACTTTGACTAGGCCACTCCAAAGTCTTCATTTTGTTTTTCTTCAGCCATTCAGAGGTGGACTTGCTGGTGTGTTTTGGATCATTGTCCTGCTGTAGAAACCAAGTTGGTTTCGGCTTGAGGTCACCAACAGATGGCTGGACATTCTCCTTCAGGAGTTTTTGGTAGACGGCAGAATTCTAGTTCCATTTATCACAGCGAGTCTTCCAGGTCCTGCAGCAGAAAAACAGCCCCAGACCATCACACTACCACCACCATATGTTACTGTTGGTATGATGTTCTTTTTCTGAAATGCGGCGTTCCCTTCACGCCAGATGTAATGGGACACACACCTTGCAAAAAGTTCAACTTTTGTCTCGTCAGACCACAGAGTATTTTCCCAAAGGTCTTGGCGATCATCAAGATGTTTTCTGGCAAAATTGAGACGAGCCTTCATGTTGTTTTTGTTCAGCAGTGGTTTTCATCTTGGAACTCTGCCATGCAGGTTGTGAAGTGCTTTATGGGTGAGTGAGAGGATTTTGAGTTGTATACGGTAAGGGATAGGGAGCCACTGGAGGTTCTGAAGGACAGGGCTGATGTGGTCATGTGAACGGGGCCGAAAAAAGCATTTTGAGAGGGTAGAGTGGGACTGAGGGTTGATTAATTCAGCGGACATGTGTCATTGGCGTTAACAGTGGAAACCATGGCAATGGATAATCTGTCCAAGGGGGAGGAGGTAGGGGATGAAGAGGAGAGGACCAAGCACTGAACCTTGAGGGACGCCTTGGGAGAGGGGGGCAGTAGAGGAGGTGCAGTTTATTGAAAAAGATGAACTGTTTCCGGTCTGTGAGGTAGGATGTCAGCCAGGTGAGGGCGTCGTCTGTGATGTGGTCACTTTTTCCACACAGGGCCATGCAGGTTTGGATTTTTTTTCTCCCTTAATAATAAAATGTTTAAGTTCAGTTTCATTTCAGTTGTGTTGTCACTGACTAATTACATTTGTTTGATGATCTGAAACATTTAAGTGTGACAAACATGCAAAAAAAGAAGAAATAAGGAAGGGGGCAAACACCTTTTCACACCACTGTGTGTAAAAAAAATCAGTTGTACGCCATATCTCACGTTCAGTTGACTCTTTGCGCACCAGGAGCTGGACTACCAGCTACGTGACCGCAGCAAGGAGATTGTCCGTTGTAAACAGCACGTGGAGGACTGCAAGAAGAAGGAGAAGAATTTCATTGCCCACATATTAAGGAGCAAATCTACAATCAACGCACTGGAGTGCGAGATGAAGAAACAGGAGGAGTACTTGGTCAAACAGATGATGATCATGAATGAAAAGGTAAGTGTAGCGTCAATAAAGACAAACTGCAACTGTCCCCGCACTGCCTTCTCACTTTTTCAACACTTTTCTGCATTAGGACTCCATGTTAATCATTTTAGATAAAAGGCTAGCACGACTGCAAGGCGTTGTCGGTGATTCCGATGAAAAGATAGAGATGGAAATAAAGATCACAGAGCTCAAACAAACCCTCGAGGAGAAGAAGAAGGCGTCCAGCAAGATGATCACCAAAATCAAGGAGTCTGAGGTCAGACAGCGAGCGGTATTACACACCGATCTCCACATCTTACTAGATGTTTTTGGTTTTTGTGACAGGAGGACATTCACTATTTGAGGAAGGAGAGGGAGGATTCGCAAGCTCAGAAGGAAGAGCTGTGCAACAAAGTAACAGAGCTGAAACTGATCAATAGTAATATTGAAAGAGAGCTGAAGAGACTCGGGCTCAAGAAACAGGTACCGCCCTCATGCGATGTCTACTTTTTCATATGCAGGCTGTTTTTTGTGCTTTCTTTTCTAATTATATTTAATTGCTCTGGGTAAAACTGAACATACTTGTATCATGTTGCACTTCTTCATCTTCTTCTTCTTCTAACCAAGACATTAAGGACACTTCTATGCTTCTGACTTAGCAAGGAAGGGGTCCTTTCTTTTCCACAATCCATAGTTTTAGTCCACCAAGTCTGTAGAGGCATGCTTGGAGGAGTTTACTGCCTCCTAGCGTTTGTGGCAGAGAATTGCAAGTCATGTGCTCAGAGCTATAACAGGATCAATAAGGGTTGGCGTAGCGACTACGCGGTTGTACAGGGGTGTCCAAAGTGCAGCCCCCAGCTGGTTTTTATTGGCCTGCGGCACATTCTAAAAATGTCATTTAACCAGAAAACTAAAAAAAACACAACATGACATGGAAAAAAAAAAATGGAAAAATAAGCAGTAATTTAACAAGAATAAAGTCAAAATAGAAGAGACAAAGAGAAAAAGTCGTAATTATGAGTAACAATGTTCCAATACTTTAAGGGAAAATGTTATCTTAGTAGCATAAAGTTGAAATATTAAAGAAAAAGGCAGTTGTTTTTTTAAGTCGGAATATTATAAGAAACAAACAAAACCATGAATAAAGTTGGAATTTTTTTAAATAAGGCTGCGGAAAAAGTTATTATGTTATGAGAATAAATGTCA